>NC_133329.1:293864841-294176924 GCF_042186555.1 Aquarana catesbeiana
ACCAGTGTCAACCCAAAGGGTTGTTCACACTTGCAGCAGGCACTGTCACACCACTGAAAAGTGATCCATTCTCAGGTCACTTTTCAGAGGCATTTGACAGGCAGTGAAGAGGTGATATCACATTTCCTCACTGCCTGTTATAACCTCCTAAATGCCAATCCGTCAAGGTAATGGCATTGTGACCCCACTTAAATGCACATAGAAGTACAAGTACAATTATAGCCTGAAGAAAGAAAGCTCTACGCTTGCAAGGAAAGGTTCTGCCTGGGGACGATATAAGAAAGAGGAGGAGGAGGAGAGATGGCAGGAAGAGATTGAAGGAGAAGTTGGAGAGTATGGTCACAGTGCTGAACTGCTCACTAATTCAGTCCCCGGAGATTCATATTTTGGCTGCTTGACTGAAACTTTCCCATCCACACATCCTTTTCACATATACAGCATACGGACGGGCTGCACAGGAGGGAGAGCAGATCCAGCCTCTCCCATTCATATTGCGGGAATGTGCTTTTTGAAATAGAAGTAAAGAATTAAAGTGAATCTGGCATCAGATATATTTTTAAATTGCATGTGCCTTAGGGCACTGCTGGAACCTAGAAGTTAAAGATTCATAAAATTAAAACTAATAAAGCATGTTTAAAGCTGTGGTGGTGCGGGTTTGAAGACTGGCTCACACACAGAAGCTGACAGGCAGGGAGGGAGGGTGGTGGTGTTTTTAGTTATTAACATGTCTTACCCACATGTACTGGTGAAATAAGGGCTCCAATGAACCCCTAAACTGGTTCACTGGGGAGGCGGGTGACATCCTTCAGGCCCCACATGAGGGAAAGGTAGGTACTGCAACAGATAAACTACAACATAAAAAGTTCCCAGCTCAACTTACCAGCCAGTCTGCAACAATAGGAATTGTACAACAGTTCATGTTAAAAACAGGGGATTAGTTTGCACACATTTGGAAATACATGTGTAAGCTGCAGAGGCCATGACTAGGCCCCCTATTATTATCTGCAGTCCTAACTCATACATTTTGAGAGTCTCCATAATAGGTACACATATATAATAATGGATAGATTGAGGGCAGGTATGCCTGGAGGGAGCCCTGTTGTTTGACATGGATCTCCCTTCCATGTGCTCCTTGATGTTAAGGCCAGTTGTAAGTTGGGACAGTTGCTTTTTGTTTGTACAGCACATAAACTACAACTTGCTGGCATTCACTCCTTGGCATCGGTAGTGCTGAAGAGCCCATTGATCAACAGCATTGGACACTGGTGTGTTTGGAGGGGAACTCCTGTGTTTTTAAGACTCACTTTCAAAGCACCCCCAATTCTAAAGGAATGTGGGCTGGTATTAACATGCTGTCCCCCATACTAGGAAGATACAATCCTGCAAGCCTGGTGTGCCAAGATGATTAGCTCTAGGTGTGGTGGGCCACGCAGCTTTTATTTTTTTTATTTTTAAACCATTAAAAAATATATAAATAAAAAAGTTAATCCAAGAAATGTTGAAAATGCAACAATTTGACAGTTCAACCAGGCAAATTTTATTTTCTAACTGGTTGAGAGAATGTAGGGAAGGTAGCATTTACACTTTTTTGTGGATACTACATTAATGACCTACTTCATTGATAAACAGATGTTGCAAGTGTTGCAGAATGTAATTTTTCCTGGGCAAATGTCGGGCTTTATATATAGGGTGAATGTTGCGTAAAAGATTTCGGGTGAATTTTGGGTGAATGTCAGACATTTTACTCAATCTTTGGTAAACATATTCCTTAGTGAACTGACATTTACATTCAAAATACGTCAAACATCAATAATATAACACATGTTAAATTCAGCTGTTTCCTGCAATAAAGCCTTTAGTGAATTCACCCTATAATTTGCTCTATCTATGTATCTTTCCATTCTCAAGATATCTATTTCTAAACAACAATCTGGACAGTGTAGTGTATAGAAAAATGATGCTAACATCTTAAGAGTTCAGCCCTTATATAATTTTGCATTTATTAGTCAAATTACAGGGTAAGCATTTCCAGAAATAATGAATGTGCCATGTGCGTAAGAAATAATAACTGCTGTTATGCATTGAAAGAGATGAAGCTATGGTATATCATGAGCCCTGTATGGTTTTTAAGTGTGACAAATTCACCACTGTAACAGCGTATTGTTTAAATGAGCTAAGTGGTATGAATGCTTTGCTGTGCTTGCTATTTTGGACAGTATCTTTTATAATGTGAAGAGGAGGTTTCCAATTGTTTTTATTTTCTGACACACACATAGCAAAAGCCAAGAAAAATCAACTTATAAGTCAGAAAAAAAGACTAAAGAGCATGTATAATGTTATGTGCATATGTTGTCTTCATATTATAGGCAGGGCTAAAAAGTAAACATATTCTATAGTGTTAGACGAGTAAATTTAAAATTTATCAATTTCATATTTTAGTCGGCAGGTAAAGCTGTAAGCTCCTTTTTACCTGTTTTCCACTTTCTTACTTTCTGCCAACAAAGCCCCGTTTACAGAGATCTGTAGTTCAATCTAAAGTTACATGAACAAATGAGTCAGAACAGTGACTTAAAGGGGATCTTCAGTCACTTAAAAAAATGAAAATTCAGCAGCTACAAATACTGTAGCTGCTGACGTTTAATAAAAGGACACTTACCTGTCCAGGGATCTAGGGATGTTCTCACCTGGGCCAGTTCTTCGCTGGTCTTTGGGTCTGCAGCACCACCCTGTTTACTGTGGGAAGCCAGCTGTGACTCCTTACGGCTTCACAGCTGGCTTCCCACCGCACTTGCATGAGTTGGTGCGCTTTGTGAATGAACCTGCAGCCTCCTGGGACCTGTGACCCAGGAAGTTGCAGTTGGAGGAGGGAAGAACTTGCAGTGGAATCTCCTAGGTGTTTTGGAGTAAAGACTTCTGCTTTAAGCTGGTCATACACTAGTAGATTTTCTAACAAACGTTTGTACGCCTATTCATGCAGCAACGCTTTGTACATTTAATGACTGAACAAATGTCATTCATTAGAGCTTCAAAATTTTGTTTGCTTTTAACATTCAATTTTGGGTTAAATGTAATTTTCTGAACAAAAACTGCATACACTTGTTTGTTAGAGAAAAAAAAGTCCATCCTGCTCCTTTGAATTTTCTTGTCACTGTTGTTGGAAATGAATACTTATTGGATCCCACTAACAGTTAGAAAACTGAACAAATGCTCCTAAACCAAAAAAATTCAAACGAAAATTCTACTTATGTATGTCCGGCTTTATTTCAGTAACTTGTCCTTTGCAGATGACTTTGTCTAAGGTTTTAAAGGAGTAGGGCCTAAGCTCTTTTGGTCCTACTTCTCCTATGGATCACAGTAACTTGTCCTTTGTGGATTACTTTGTCCAAGGTTTTAAAGGAGAAGTAGGGCCAAAACTCTTTGGATCACAGTTGCACACTTTGCTCTGCACACCTGTGATCCATTTTCAACCAACATTAGGCCAAAGTTCACTGTCCAGGCTCTACATAGACCCTGCCTTTACAGTAGGGATCTTCCTAGATGAGGAACCAGCATCTGGCTCAGTGCACCGCTGGGAGACTGAGCCAGTTGTTCCCAACCCCTCCACAGCCCAGTGCTCCAGTTTTAAACTAGGCGATGGGGGGGAGGGTCCAGAGGCAGAGATAGCCAGCGCGGAAGATATTCCAGAGGGTAGTATTGGGGGCATTAGTGGTAGGTTAACCAAAGCACAAAAACACAAGGTGAGTATAGTAGCAAGTCCTAGTTGCAATCTCGAAACACCCAATACGAAGACAATGTGCGACCGGTCTAAACTATGTGGCATGTTCACCAATGCCAGGAGCACGGCGGACAAGATGGGTGAACTAGAGATACTGTTGTACAAGGAGGATTTGGATTTTGTGGGAATTTCAGAGACCTGGTTCAACAGCTCTCATGATTGGCTGGCAAACATTCAAGGGTATACCCTATACCGCAAGGATAGAGAGGGTAAAAAAGGGGGAGAGGTATGCCTATATATCAAGAATAATGTACAAGTGAATGTGAGAGATGACATCACGGAGGGAGCTAGAGAGGAGGTGGAATCCTTATGGGTAGAGCTCCAAAGGGATAAAGCTAAGGGGAAAATAATACTGGGAGTATGCTATAGGCCCCCTAACCTGAGGGAGGAAGTGGAGACGGATCTCCTATCACAAATTGGAGTAGCAGCAAGGATGGGAAGTGTTATCATAATGGGGGATTTTAATTATCCAGACATAGACTGGGCGGCGGGAACCGCGCATTCATTTAAGGCTCGCCAGTTCCTTAATGTCTTGCAGGATAATTTTATGGGTCAGATGGTAGACGCACCAACTAGAAATAAAACATTACTGGATCTACTGATTACCAACAATACAGACCTGATCACGGATGTGGAAATATGGGGCAATTTAGGTAACAGCGATCACAGGTCAATTAGTTTCAGTATAAATCACACAAATAAGAAACATAAAGGGAATACAAAGACACTGAATTTCAAAAGAGCCAACTTCCCTAAACTACAAACCTTGCTAAAAGGCATAAACTGGGATAAAATATTAGGAACAAAGAATACGGAGGAGAGATGGGGTTGCTTTAAGAGCATATTAAATAAGGGCATTAGCCAATGCATCCCATTGGGTAATAAATTTAAAAGAGCGAACAAAAGTCCTGGATGGCTTAACTCCAATGTAAAAATGCATATAAAAGCAAAGGAGAAGGCCTTCAAAAAATACAAGGTTGAGGGATCATCCTCAGCATTCAGACTTTATAAAGAATGCAACAGGAAATGTAAGGGTGCAATTAGGACAGCTAAGATAGAACATGAAAGACACATAGCGGAGGAGAGCAAAAAAAATCCCAAGAAATTCTTTAAGTATGTAAACAGTAAAAAAGGGAGGACAGACCATATTGGCCCCATAAAGAATGAGGAAGGACATCTAGTTACAAAGGATGGGGAGATGGCGAAGGTATTGAATTTATTCTTCTCCTCAGTCTTCACGAGTGAATCGGGGGGCTTCAGTAACCAAAACTGCAGTGTTTATCCTCATGACACAACACAGGAAGCACCTCCATGGTTAACAGAGGACGGAATTAAAATTAGACTTGAGAAACTTAACATTAATAAATCACCGGGACCAGATGGCTTGCATCCGAGGGTACTTAGGGAACTCAGTCAAGTGATTGCCAGACTGTTGTTCCTTATTTTTACAGATAGTCTACTGACTGGAATGGTACCAGCTGATTGGAGAAAAGCCAATGTAGCACCTATATTTAAAAAGGGCCCAAAATACATCCCTGGGAATTACAGACCAGTTAGCCTAACATCGATAGTATGTAAACTCTTGGAGGGGATGATAAGGGACTATATACAGGATTTTAGTAATAGGAACTATATCATTAGCAGTAATCAGCATGGATTCATGAAGAATCGTTCTTGCCAAACCAATCTATTAACCTTCTATGAGGAGGTGAGTTGCCATCTAGATAAAGGAAGGCCTGTAGACGTGGTGTATCTGGATTTTGCAAAAGCATTTGACACAGTTCCCCATAAACGTTTACTGTACAAAATAAGGTCCGTTGGCATGGACCATAGGGTGAGTACATGGATTGAAAACTGGCTATAAGGGCGAGTTCAGAGGGTGGTGATAAATGGGGAGTACTCAGAATGGTCAGGGGTGGGTAGTGGGGTTCCCCAGGGTTCTGTGCTGGGACCAATCCTATTTAATTTGTTCATAAACGATCTGGAGGATGGGATAAACAGTTCAATCTCTGTATTTGCAGACGATACTAAGCTAAGCAGGGCAATAACTTCTCCGCAGGATGTGGAAACCTTGCAAAAAGACCTGAACAAATTAATGGGGTGGGCGACTACATGGCAAATGAGGTTCAATGTAGAAAAATGTAAAATAATGCATTTGGGTGGCAAAAATATGAATGCAATCTATACACTGGGGGGAGAACCTCTGGGGGAATCTAGGATGGAAAAGGACCCGGGGGTCCTAGTAGATGATAGGCTCAGCAATGGCAGGCAATGCCAAGCTGCTGCTAACAAAGCAAACAGAATATTGGCATGCATTAAAAGGGGGATCAACTCCAGAGATAAAACGATAATTCTCCCGCTCTACAAGACTCTGGTCTGGCCGCACCTAGAGTATGCGGTCCAGTTCTGGGCACCAGTAATCAGGAAGGATGTACTGGAAATGGAGCGAGTACAAAGAAGGGCAACAAAGCTAATAAAGGGTCTGGAGGATCTTAGTTATGAGGAAAGGTTGCGAGCACTGAACTTATTCTCTCTGGAGAAGAGACGCTTGAGAGGGGATATGATTTCAATTTACAAATACCGGACTGGTGACCCCACAATAGGGATAAAACTTTTTCGCAGAAGAGAGTTTACCAAGACTCGTGGCCACTCATTAAAATTAGAAGAAAAGAGGTTTAACCTTAAACTACGTAGAGGGTTCTTTACTGTAAGAGCGGCAAGGATGTGGAATTCCCCTCCACAGGCGGTGGTCTCAGCGGGGAGCATTGATAGCTTCAAGAAACTATTAGATAAGCACCTGAATGACCACAACATACAGGGATATACAATGCAATACTGACACATAATCACACACATAGGTTGGACTTGATGGACTTGTGTCTTTTTTCAACCTCACCTACTATGTATCTATGTAACACTGGAGGGGCAGTCACCATCCCTCTGCTCACTGAAGACCGGGAAATGAGCTATCAGTTATCTTTTATCACTCAGTTCTTGGTCTTTGAGGCAGTGCATCCCAAACTTCTCTTTTAATAATGGGCAGGCTTGTCTGAAAGGAGCTGATTACTAAGGAGCTATCCCATAGTGCTACGGGAATCAATGTTTTAAATATTTATTTATTGTAAAATAAATGAAAACTGACCCAAAACGGATGTAATATTTCTTATTTCGCATGGGCTTCAGCTTGTATAAGAGGAGTGTGATCAGCAAGTTTTTACAGAGCATTTCCAGAGCCTTCAGCATGCATTTTTGAAGGTTTTAAAGTACCATTCAGCTCCAGTTTGTAAATGTTGAACACTTCAAAGCTTGTTGAAAGTCTTGCTGAAAGCACGGCAAATGCTTTGTAAAAGCTTGCTGTTCACACTATTATACAAGCTGAAACCTGTGTGAAACAAGCCTAAATGTAATTTTTCTCTTCAAGTACAACAGTAAGATAAGCAAATTTAAATACTGTAGTTAAATATTAAAGCCTGTGGTCTGTTCAATCGCTTGCAGTGCATGCTGTTTTCTTAAGGAGAGATGGGGATCCTAATCTGGACAGCACAAACTACCTTAATTTACTCTCACCAGAACTTCTCTATGATACAGGAGGCAATCAGTTACAGTAAAACCTTGGATTGCGAGCATAATTTGTTCCGGAAATATGCTTGTAATCCAAAGCACTCTTATATCAAAGCAAATTTTCCCATAAGAGATAATGGAAACGCAAATGATTCATTCCACAACCATTTATTCATAAGTCCTTCAGTTAATAGTCCATATAAAAAAGATTATAGCAATGTGACCAGGTTGTGTAACCATAAAATGTCCATCCACAAATGGAAGCCTCCACAAGGGGATTAGAAGCAATATCCAGCAGGAGCTACAGAGTATGAAAGAGAAGAGTGTAGTAAAATGGTTACATTTAATGAAGGTACAAAATTTAGCAACTCACATGGTTGATGATTAAAAGAGGCACATCTAAGTATGCAGGCATCCAGGGTAAAGCTGTCCGTCCTCCGCACCGCCGTCTCTCACCGCTGTTAGTCTGCAATCATGACCAGGAAGACTACCCTGCAGTCGAGCGATCTGAAAGCGAAGCTTGAACCACTCATGGAGCGCAGAGTGGAAGGGATGACGCAGATGGCGGTGTGGAGGACGGTCTATGTGGACAGCTTTACCACGGATGCCTATGTAGCGCTGGTTGATTTGCAATCTACCGCATGTTAGGTAAATTTAGTAAATTGTGCGTTAGGAAGGTAAAGTTTGCCTCTGTTCCAGCTTGGCTGACGTTGTGTGTGTTTCCGTGCTGACCGGTGGGTGTCACTATTGCCACTGGTCAGGGTTGGAAAGGAAACGTGTTGAAGCGTATGGTTTATTAGGGGATGAACTTGAATAGGGATGTAAAGTTGTGGGATGCCCAGAAACTTGAGGACTTGGTACTATCTCTGACTGCTAGGAAATAATGTCACAATGTTGTCCTCCCATAGGATTGATGGATCAGCTGACTCAATAACAAAAAGTCTCAACTGTTGATTGCAGGTGCTGCTCTGTAAGGAAATGCTAATGCATCCGGCTTATTTTGGACCCATGCTAGAGGTGTAGGATGGCTTTAACAACTGTGAACTGTCTCTAAGCTGTCTCCAAGTTATGGGCTAATAGAGTATTGCAGCTTGGGGTGTGCAGAATGAAAGTTACTCATTCAGTCCCTCTTTGGTTAACCCTGAAGTGCAGATGGCTGCTGCACTGGCTTCCTGCAAAACAGGCCCAGCTCCTGCTCAACCTAGCTGAAGCTGGATAGGGGTGTGAGTTTTCTGCTCTCTCTCTTCCACTAGCTTTTTCCTTCTGAGCCCAGGGTTACCCTCCAGGCAACTGGACCCTTGATTCTGCTCTCTCACTGACAGGCTCCAGAATATTTATGGCCTATGGCCTAGCCTATGTGGGCCTCACCTACCGAGGAATTGGAGGACACTCCATAAATATTCAGGCTTAGTCTTTGTTCCTTGACCCTCTAAGTTCTAAAACCACCTAGCCAGTTCCAGAAGCGGGGGGGGGGGCTAACTCCAGCTCCTCTGATTTTAGAGGAGTTAAAACTAAATTTGCCTTCTCTGTACAATCAGTGTAGCTCATACTGAAGGGAAATGAGAAACTATTTGCCTGCCTTCAGATGTAACAACTTTTGACAGCCAGCATTACAGGTATTAATCAACGTGCCTCCTGTTGCTGGAAAAGCAGTGGTCATTTGAATGCTTTTGCTTGGAAAAGTTTTTATTGCTCTAGGACAATTGCAACCAACAGATCTCCACTGGATGAGGAACTAAAAGTCCCAGTGTGCCTTGCCAGGATTCTAATGCCCTGTTCACACGGTCGGACTTTGTTTTGATTTGCTTTGATTTTTTCCGACGGATGTTGGCTCAAACTTGTCTTGCATACACACGGTCACACAAAGTTGTCGAAAATCCGATCGTTCTGAACGTGGTGACGTAAAACACGTACGTCGGGACTATAAACGGGGCAGTGGCCAATAGCTTTCATCTCTTTATCTATTCTGAGCATGCATGGCACTTTGTCCGTCGCACACTATCGGAATTTCCGACAACAGATTTTGTTGTCGGAAAATTTTATATCCTGCTCTCAAACTTTGTGTGTCGGAAAATCCGATGGAAAATGTGTGATGGAGCCTACACACGGTTGGAATTTCTGACAACAAGGTCCTATCACACATTTTCCGTCGGAAAATCCGACCGTGTGTACGGGGCATAACTCCCGCTATCCATTCTTTGCTGACAGAATATTACAAAACGTTTAGTATCACAATAGATGGTTGTCTATTATCAGTCTAGGCATAGCCAAACATTAAGCTGCAATTTTAGATATGACAAATACAAGCTAAATAACAGCACCCACAGCCATCCCTGAGAGTTAGGCTCGGTTCACACATGGGCGGCACGACTTGCAGGTCGCCTCAGCGAGGCGACCTGCAAACGACTGCCGGGGCGACTTGCGAGACGACTTCTGCATAGAAGTCTATGCAAGTCGCCCCAAGTCGCCCCCAAAGTAATACAGGAACCTTTTTCTAAGTCGGAGCGACTTGCGTCGCTCCGATTAGAACGGTTCCATAGCACAGAACGGGAGGCGACTTGTCAGGCGACTAGGTCGCCTGACAAGTCGCCCCAGTGTGAACCGAGCCTTAGCTACATTCACACCTGAGCAGAGTGTATTTCTGGTATTTTTTTAAGGTTTTTTTTTTTTTTTTTCTTCAGGCAATTTGCAAGCGTTTTTGTACGTGTATAAAGTTTCAGGAGTTTGTTTCCTGGGCTGGGCAAGGGGAGGAGTGCGGTTCTATAGGGGGAAAGGTTTAAAAATGTGTGTACAAATGTGCACAAATGCACATATTGCTTTTTATTTATAAGCATTTTTAATTGAAGTCCATGACAGGAAAATCGCAGAATAAGCTCATGTACTTTTTCAAGCATAGGGCATGGAGCATAAGATGACTGAGAGTACAAATGTGAACAGGAACAAGTAGAAAGAATAGGGTTCTGCACATTAAGCATAGTTAGGCATAGTCAAGTGTAGGGAAACAAGCATAAAAACACTTAAGTGTGAATAGGGTCTTAAAGGTACACTATTATACCAATTAAAGAATTATAGTATTATATTATATATTCTTACAAATAGCCACTCTTAAATAGTTCTCTTAAAACTGTAACACGCCTGTTCACATTTATGCATCAATTGTCAGCATACATTTTGTTCTGTCTATGCTATTATTGTGTAGGTTGAATAGCAATTTACTGTGCCTCACTTTGTGAATAAATCTCATTACTCCTTAAAGTTCTATTTCTTTGCTAATAACAAGGCAATCAGTTTCATCCAGAATGCAAAATCTATAGTAATTTATTTTCAGTTCCAGACTATTATCTTATAACCAAAAGTTTCTACCATCTAAATTTAGACTGTTGGATGCTATGAAATATTTATCTGTCTCATACATCTGTTGCCAGTAATGAGAAACACATAGGGACCCATTTACTAAAAATGGTACATGCAGAATCTGGTGCAGCTGTGCATAGTAACCAATTAGCTTCTAACTTCAGCTCGTTCCATTAAGCTTTGACAATAAAACCTATAAGCTGAGTGGTCACTGTGCACAGCTGCACTTGTGTGTGCACCAATTTTAGTAAATTTCTACCATAGGTGCTGATTTACTGAAGATAGATTTTTGCTGCCAGTGAGCTTAAGAAGTGGTGCCATTCCCTCAATGGCAATGCCAAGCTTGCCCACTTTTATAGTTAGTCTGGCTTGAAAAAAGATACAAGTCTATCTAGTTCAACCAATAAAAGGGGGGAGAAAAATCATACAATCCTATATATACAATCCTATACCGACAGTTGATTCACAGGAAGGCAGAAAACCCCAGCAAAGCATGGTACAATTTGCTCCAGAGGGGGAAAAAAATCCTTCCTGATTCCCCTAGAGGCAATTGGATATTCCCTGGATCAAATTTACGTATAGATGTTAATACCCAGTAATATTTTGTACATTTAGGAAAGAATCCAGGCCTTTTTCTAAAGGTATTTATATTGTTTTTTTTTTAATCTATACTCAAGTGTTTTGCCTTTCATTTCTATTTTAAACTGAATGGGTTATCAACAGAGAATAAATTCAGTTTCTCTAATCTTGCCTTATAGCTGAGCTCCTCCATGCCTCTTATAATTTTGGTTGGCCTTCTCTGCACTTTCTCCAGTTCCCTGATATCCTTTTTGTGAACTGGTGCCCAAAACTGAAATGCATATTCCACGAGGTCTTACTAATGATTTGTACAGGGGCAAATTGATATCTCTCTCTGGAGTCCATACCTCTCTTAATACAAGAAAGGACTTTGCTTGCTTTGGAAACCGCAGCTTGGCATTGCATGCCATTATAAAGCTGATGATGTACCAGAACACTCAGATCCTTCTCCACCACTGATTCCCCCAGTTGTACTCCCCCTAGTATGTATGATGCATGCATATTCTTAGCCCCCCCATGTGCATAACTTTACATTTATCAACATTAAACTCATTTGTCCAATTAAGCAGTGCATTGAGGTCAGCTTGTAAACTGGAGACATCCTGTAAGGACGTTATTCCACTTCATATCTTGATCTCATCTGCAAAGACTGAAATTGTACTTTTATTCCCAGATTCTATATAATTTATAAATATAATAAAAAGTAAAGGCCCCAGCACTGGACCTTGGGGTACACCACTCATAACCTTAGACCATTCAGAGTAAGAATCATTAACCAATACTCTCTGAATTTGTTTTTTTAGTCAGTTTTCTATCCATTCACAAACTGATCTTTCGAAGCCTGTAGACTTTACCGTACACATTATCAGTGTGTGGGGAACTGTGTCAAATGCTTTTGCAAAATCCAAGTATGCTATGTCCACAGCCACCCCTCTGTCCAAGGTTTTACTTACCTCCTCATAAAAAGTCAGATTTGTCTGACAACTCCTGTCTTTCATGAATCCATGATGTCTGCAAGAACTCATCTATGTGGCCTTTTATTAAACTCTCCAGTATCTTCCCAACTATAGAAGTTAAACTAACAGGTCTATAGTTACTTGGTAAAGACATTGATCCCTTTTTAAATATAGGCACCACGGCATGCCTTACGCCAAACCAGTAGTACCATTCCAGTCATTAAAGAGTCCCTAAAAATTAGAAACAATGTCTTTGAAATGACAGAGCTCAATTCTTTTTAGTATCTGTTGGTGCATGCCATCTGTTCCAGGTGCTTTATTTTTCAGTGTTCTGTCTAAATATTTCTGGACCATATCAATTTTGAGCCATTGTGGATCATTTGGGGCCGTGTCAATACCATCCTCATTATGGACATCAGCTCTCCCATGCTCCTTTGTATACACAGATTTATACATCCCCACATGCCCTTGTTCTCCATGCTTGGTGGACACCTTCTGATATGTGGCTTAAAGTGTATCTATGGGTAAAATCATATGTTAATTTCCACATATTGTACTTCATGTATTTCTAGACTGCTCCAACAAATGCGTTGTCAGCTCACAGTAGCTGTGTTTGTCACATTAAGAGGTATTTTTCTGTAGTTGCAGGGTCTTTAAAAGGAAACCATACAGGAAAATGATCATATATTGCAGTGATGTATTGCATATGTTGTTTTCTTCTTAATTTTGCCTTGATATACAGCCTGGTCTTAAAGGATATCAAAACTTAAGGAAAGAAATGCAATATATTATAACTTACCAGACCTTAGATGTGGTGGCTATATTTGTCCTCTTTTTTTAGGTTGAGTGCATTTTCATCAAGTTTAAAAAATACATGTTCATTTCGCTACAAATGCAGTACCCTTGTCACTGAGCCTGCATTCAGTGATTTGTGTAGAGCAAAAAACATGTGACGTGCTTGTAGTGCCATTCACTGTTATCGGCACCACAGATGTGGCAAGCAATTTGCATAGACTTGCACGTGAAAGAAAGTACATCAAAATAAAAAACAGCACAAAGCTCAAAAATATACTTGGTCCTCTTTGTCACATTTGTAGCATGTTGGGCAGCCCCTTAAAATGAATGGGCTGCCCTACACGCAAAATGTGACAATGGACAAAACGCATATATGCGTGATGCCTGCCCCTTTGCTATAGTATTGTGAATGGAGCCTTACTGTGAGCTGAGCTGAAATCATTATCATCCTGCTGTAAACTACTAATCTCCCCACTGCCAATGTAATGGAGATGAACAAATGCAGGCATGTTTGAAGTCCTGGTGTAGCCATCCAGAGAGAACTGGAAATACAAGAACTGTGTTCTTGTATTTCCAGGATTAGTAGATTAAAATGAAGACAAAAATTAGAAAATAATAATAATGCCACTGCATTAAAAAACTAGTAAGGTGCATCATATTACAATTTGTTTTGGGGTTTAGATATGCATTAGGATCCTGGTGACCAAAAGTCATTTTGGGAATAACCTATCTGCATTGCATGTAGTAGACCTGTATTTTCAAGTTTCCCTATCATAAAACTTTCATACGTATACTATATCAAAACTATAATATGATAATATCTATTGATTATTTCATTTTGTAAATTTGTTGTGTTCCATACCTATATAGATGGTTGAGTAATTGTGTTATGTCATGTTGATGTAATGTGGGCTGTCTCAATGGAGTATGGCAGAACTGTCCAATAACTATTGCCAGTCTACTGTCAAGGTCAAGTTTCTGCTTGATCTTTGGACAGCATAGATAGTTTTGTCTGGCCTACAAATTAAATCTGAAATTCAGACTGATAAAAAAAAAACTCAGTAAATGTGTTCATCAAAAAAAATCATTAAATATATTTTTATCATACAACTAGTGTATGTATCTGCATTTGCCATTACACAAATATTCCTTAGTTTCCTGTACTGCAGATCTCGCACCAGGATTGAGTGAGCAAACTCATTGGTGTACTTTGACTTATCTACTGTCCAATCAGTAGGTTGGGGGGTTCTGTTCTGGACCAAGCATTGATGCCACTGTAGTGTAAGTCCACAAAATTGCTGCCAAGCAAGTGTGCCTAGATCACAAGGTAATTTCAAAGTCATTTTTTCTAATTTTTGGCCAATGTGGTACCTACAGTGCCTTGAAAAAGTATTTATACCCCTTGAAATTTTCCAAATTTTGTCTTGTTGCAACCAAAATTGTAAATGTATTCTGTTGGGATTTTATGTGATAGACCAACACAATGTGTCATATAATTGTGAAGTGGAAGAAAAATGATAAATGGTTTTCAAAATTTCTTACAGATAAATATCTGAAAAGTGTGGCGAGCATTTGTATTCAGCCCCCCGAGTCAATACTTTGTAGAACCACCTTTCGCTGCAATTACAGCTGCAAGTCTTTTTGGGGATGTCTCTACCAGCTTTGCACATCTAGAGAGTTACATTTCTGCCCATTCTTCTTTGTAAAATAGCTCAAGCTCTGTCAGATTGGATGGAGAGCGTCTGTGAACTGCAATTTTCAAGTCTTGCCAATTATTCTCAATTGGGTTTAGGTCTGGACTTTGGCTGGGCCATTCTAACACATGAATATGCTGTGATCTAAACCATTCCATTGTAGCTCTGGCTGTACGTTTAGGGTCATTGTTTTGCTGAAAGGTGAACCTCCACCCCAGTCTTAAGTCTTTTGCTGACTTTAGCAGGTTTTCTTCTAAGATTGCCCTGTATCCGTACTCTGACCAGCTTCCCCGTCCATGCTGAAGAAAAGCATCCCCACAACATGATGCTGACACTACCATGTTTCACAGTGGGGATGGTGGGTTCAGGGCAATGTTAGTTTTCTGCCACACATAATGTTTTGCTTTTAGGCCAAAAAGTTCCATTTTGGTTTCATCTAACCAGAGCACCTTCTTCCACATGTTTGCTGTGTCCCCCACATGGCTTCTCGCAAACTGCAAATGCAACTTCTTATGGCTTTTTCTCAACAATGGTTTTCTTCTTGCCACACTTCCATAAAGGCCAGATTTGTGGAGTGTACGACTAATAGTTGTCCTGTGGACAGATTCTCCCACCTGAGCTGTGAATCTCTGCAGCTCCTCCAGAGATACCATGGGCCTCTTGGCTACTTCTCTGATTAATGCTCTCCTTGCCTAGCCTGTCAGTTTAGGTGGACGGCCATGTCTTGGTAGGTTTGAAGTTTTGCCATACTCTTTCCATTTTTGGATGATGGATTGAACAGTGCTCTGTGAGATGTTCAAAGCTGGGGATATATTTTTTATAACCTAACCCTGCTTTAAACTTCTCCAAAACGTTATCCCTGACCTGTCTGGTGTGTTCCTTGGCCTGCTTGATGCTATTTGTTCACTAAGGTTCTCTAACAAACCTCTGAGGGCTTCACAGAACAGCTGTATTTATACTGAGATTAAATCACACAGAGGTGGGTTCAATTTACTAATTAGGTGACTTCTGAATGCAATTGGTTCCACTAGATTTTAGTTAGGGGTATCAGAGTAAAGGGGGCTGAATACAAATGCACGCCACACTTTTCACATATTTATTGTAAAAAATTGCCTTGAAAAATTATTCATACCCCTTGAATTTTCCACATTTTGTCATCTGTCAAAATGTAGTGAAGCCAATTGCCTTCAAAAGTCACCAAATTAGTAAACAGAGTCCACCTGTGTGTAATTTAATCTCAGTAAAAATACAGCTGTTCTGTGAAAACCACAGAGGTTTGTTAGAGAACCTTAGTGAACAAACAGCATCATGAAGGCTAAGGAACACACCAGACAGGTCAGGGATAAAGTTGTGGAGTAGTTTAAAACAGGGTTAGGTTATAAAAAAATATGCCAAGCTTTGGACATCTCACTGTTCAATCCACCATCCGAAAATGGAAAGAGTATGGCACAACTGCAAACCTACCAAGACATGGCCATCCACCTAAACTGACAGGCTGGGCAAAAAGTGCATTAATCAGAGAAGCAACCAAGAGGCCCATGGTAACTCTGGAGGAGCTGCAGAGATCCACAGCTCAGGTGGGAGAATCTGTCCACAGGACAAGTATCAGTCATGCACTCCACAAATCTGGCCTTTATGGAAGAGTGGCAAGAAAAAGCAATTGTTGAAAGCAAGCCATAAGAAGTCCCATTTGCAGTTTGCGAGATGTCATTTGGGGGACATAGCAAACACGTGGAAGAAGGTGCTCTGATCAGATGAAACCAAAATTTAACTTTTTGGCCTAAAAGCAAAACGCTATGTGTGGCAGAAAACTAGCGCTGCACATCACCCTGAACATACCATCCCCACCGTGAAACATGGTGGTGGCAGCATCATGTTATGGGGATGCTTTTCTTCAGCAGGGACAGGGAAGCTGGTCAGAGTTGATGGGAAGATGGATGAAGCCAAATACAGGGTAAACTTAGAAGAAAACCTGCTAGAGTATGCAAGAGACTGGGATGGAGGTTCACCTTCCAGCAGGACAACAACCCTAAACATACAGCCAGAGCTACAATGGAATGGTTTAGATCAAAGCATATTCATGTGTTAGAATGGCCCAATCAAAGTCCAGACCTAAATCCAATTGAGAATCAGTGGCAAAACTTGAAAATTGCTGTTCATAGACACTCTCCATTTAATCTGACAGAGCTTGAGTTATTTTACAAAGAAGAGTGGGAAAAATCTTCGCTCTCTAGATGTGCAAAGCTAGAGACAGAGACATAGAGGTAGAGACATATCCAAAAAGACTTGCAGCTGTAATTGCAGCGAAAGGTGATTCTACAAAGTATTGACTCGGGGGGCCTGAATACAAATGCATACCACACTTTTCACATATTTATTTGTAAACCATTTGAGAACCATTTATCATTTTCCTTCCACTTCACAATTATGTGCCACTTTGTGTTGGTCTATCACATAAAATCCCAATAAAATACATTTACGTTTTTGGTTGTAACATGACAAAATTTAGAACATTTCAAGGGGTATGATTACCTTTTCAAGCCACTGTAACTGGATACTAACATTTATAAAGGCCTAAAGGTACAAAATATAACAGGGTACTAACATTTATAGGTAAAGTTGATCCAGGAAATATCTGAATGCCTCTTGGGGGATCAGAAAGGGTTTTTTCCCCTGCTGGAGCGAATTGGATCATGCTTTGCTAGCGTTTTTTGCCTTCCTCTGGATCAACTGTGGGTATAGGATTGTGCATATAGGCTTGTATCATTTTTTTTTCCCTTTTATTGGATGATCTATATGGACTTGTGTCTTATTTAAACCAGGCTAACTATGTAAGTTTGGCTGAACAGAATTACAAAAATGGTTCAAAATACTGTTTGGTATTTCAACTGTGTATTTAGCTGCTTGGCTGGAGTTCAGCTTTAATTTTATACTCTGGCAAGTATGCCCTGGACAAAGTGCAGTCCCACTGTGAGCAGGCACTTAAGAGATGATGATTGAAAATGATTGTCCTGCCATGACAGATGAACTAACCAGGGAACTAGACCGTACAGTGACAGGAACAGGCTCAGACATTTACAAGTGTGCTCTATGAAGGAAAGAGATAAGTGCCAAGAGGATTTGATGCAGTCATATCTATGTGCCTTGTCAGCGTAAAAATTGTGTGATTGTCTTCTGTGTATTTTTCATGAAAGCAATAGATCTTCAGCTACAATAAGAAATAGAATTCTTCAGCTGAACCGCTGATCCTTGCACCATCTTAAACATTCAGGAATGGTACACTAGGGAGTCAAGAGCTGCTAATCAGATTACAGATCATACTTGCCAAAGCAACACTGTCCCTTGCAAGTCTATTTTTAATGATACCATTGTATTGATCCCATGGCTGTAGCTGAGCCATGCTATTCACTGCCGCTTTACTGTATTATTAGTACAATCATAACTTCATGATGACAACTTCAGTCCTGTCTTTTCTTTCTTTTAAAACACAGAATTAAGAAGTCCCTTTTTTGTGTGAAAGGTAAGCTAAAGTAAACATAGAATTAACATAATTGCTTTCTATTCAGCTTTTAATCATTAAAGAATGCTAAACTTCTAAATGCATAGAAATAATGTATAATACTGTGTAAATCACAGTAATAATGCATAATGGCTAAGAAGAAAATTGTTTTCTAAATTCTAATTAATATTACTTAACAATAAGACATAGTGGAGGAAGAACGGGGCATTAGGAGAATTACCTGAATGCCTTTTCAAAGAAGTACATGGTGAAAATAAAGACATCCGTTCTTAAAATAGGATTCAGGATAGATAAGCAGTTTATATGTAGGATGATCTGTCTGACCTTTGTATTTTCAACACATACATCATTTTTTTATCTATCATATGAGCAAAAGCTAGCATCTTTGGAGAACTAAAGGTAAAACTGTCTTGTCCTCTATCTTAACAACATTCATCTGAACTTTACATTTTCAAGGTTTGAAGGGTGTCGCCTTTGTAAAGATAAGCTTAAAGTTCTAAACCCAGGGCTGCTATTAGAAATCATGGGGCTCTGTACAGCCTACTTGATAGGGCACCCCCCTCCAAAAATATCAATTGATATTTTCATTAAAATGCTACAGCCGCAATGCTATGCTTCACAGCCATGGCAGAAAGTATACCCCCATCAAACAAGACCAATATAAGTGAATAGCACTGCTCGGCAAGCACCCCGCAACCGTGGTCGCGGTGCACTTGTGCGGGGTTAAAGCAGGCGGTAATATGCCTCCTCACTGGCTGTTAAATGCTCTCTGAAGAGCGATTCAAATGCTGACTGCTCTTCAGAAAGGAAATCACGTTTGAACAGGTTCTAATTTTTTTTAAATTATTTTTTAGAATTTTATATTTTTTGTTTTTGAATTTTTATTAGAAACTTTTTATTTCTTTTTACATTTCTCAACTGCCCTGTTGGGGGGGGGGGGGGGATATTTGGTGAAATACCTGAAAGTCTAGGACCCCTGATGTCATTTTGAGGCAGAAAAAGGAAATGAGGATATAAATTCCCCAATCCCTTTCTCTGCAGCCTCAGCTGCACTGGACAGTGAATGTATGCTTCAGTGGTGAATGGACCAATACCGATCAACTGTGTCCATCTGCAGCAATGTCATTTCGGGACCCTTTGGGTCCAGGGATGCCAAATTTTGGCTGCAGCTAGGGGGCATCTGGGAACCCTTAACTACTGAGTTTGAAGGTCAGGGGACCTATGGTTGCAAATGGGCACAGTGAGGCATGCAAATGGGCACAGTGAGGCTGCAAATGGGCATTGTCGACCCTCTTTTCCACTTACAGTAGCTGCCCATTTCTCACCCTAGGTTTATACTCGAGTCAATACGTTTTCCCAGTTTTTTGTGGTAAAATTAGGTGCCTCGGCTTATATTCAGGTCGGCTTATACTCGAGTATATATGGTAAAAGAGAAAACAAATTCAGCCACCACATCTAATTATAGGTAAACTGTAATATATCAAATTTTTGTTTTGTGTTTAATACCGCTTTAAAGATTACGTTTAGTGAAATACAACACTGTACAAAAGTTTTAGGCAGGCGTGAAAACATTCTGTAAGTTAAAAATGCTTACAGAAATAGAAGTGTTAATGGTTTCTTTTTATCAATTAACAAAATGAAACGTAAATGAACAGAAGAGAAATCCAAATCAAATCAGTATTTGGTGTGACCATCCTTTGCCTTTAAAACAGCATCAATTCTTCAATTCTTTTAGATACACTTGCACACAGTTTTTGAAGGCACTGGGCAGGTAGATTGTTCCACACATTCTGGAGAACTAACCACAGATCTTTTGTGGATGTATGCTGCCTTTTGTGGATGTATGCTGCCTAAAAACCACAGACAATCTGTGGTTAGTTCTCCAAGATGTTTGGAACAACCTACCTACCGAGTTCCAGAAAAGGCAAAGGGTGGTCGCACCAAATATTGATTTGATTTGGATTTCTCTTCTGTTCATTTACTATTTTGTTAATTGATAAAAATAAACTTCAACACGTCTATTTCTGAAAGCATTCTTAATTTACAGCATTTTTTCACACCTGTGTCATGTTCATTGAAATTGTCAGTCCTGCCCCCCTGGATACCCCCACAGTGGAAATCTGTACTTACCGCAATGAAAACTGCTCTATGAATGGAGGAGGTGGACCTTTCATTCATCCACTCGTCATCCATTTATACAGCGCTATTAATTGCAGACCGCAATAGTAAGGCTTTTATGAATGGAGCAGGAAGGATATTCAGCACTTCTGATTAGTGCCTGTGATGGGTCCAGAGGGTATCCGGGGAAGTAGAGGACCGAAGATTTCAACTAACATGGCAGCCACCAGCACAAGGGACAATTTTCATTCAATGTAAGCAACCAGTGTCCGCTCCTCCAACGGCTTCCACCGTGCATCTCCACTCTCTTCCTCCTAAGCGCTAGGCATCCGAAAAGGATCACCTGACATTTTGGTCAACCCAGGAAACAGGTCTCACGACCCACTTCCTGATTGGTGGGGAGGAGATTTAGTGTGAAAATAGCAAATATTCATTCCTTATTGTCACACAACTGGGTGGGCTTCTGTGCCCGGAGCTCAACCTTTTCTGAAGCCTATTAGAGGCTCTGGTTCTAATCACGTGCTTAAAAAAAATACTCCCCCCCACTGGAATCCATGGTCTGGCGCCCTGTAAGTAGACCAGGGGTCCAGACGCATGGATGGAGTGCCACTGACAGTGACAGAGCATATTATTTTAGCACTGATTACTGTACAAATGTCACTGGTCCCCAAAAAATATCAAAAGTGTCAGTTATTTGTCTGATTTGTCCGCCGCAATATCGCAGTCCCACTATAAGTCGCTGATCGCCGCCAATAGTAAAAAAAATAAAATGGAATTACAAACAGAATTTGAAATACCACTTACTAACTTCTACAAGTATTTACAACTGCCACACGCACTGCAAACACAATGGAATTGCAAACAGAATTTGACATACCACGTACTAACTTCTACAATTATTTACAACTGCGACACGCACTGCAAACACAATCAAGGCAAACAATGTTTCGTTTGACAGACCACTCACTGAAACAGGGGATCTTAATGGAAGGCGAAAATAAAGGTATGATCTCTAGATATTATAACATGATTCTTAATGCAATTCAAGATCCCGCCAGCCTACCTTGCAGGAGTAAATGGAAGGAGGATGTGGGGACCATGAATGGGGAGATGTGGAATCTTTGCCTCGCCTCTGCCCCCCCTGGTCTCAGTATCAGCCTCTCAAAAACTATCTCATCTCTATCCTCTCAAAAACTATCTCATCTCTATCTGCTGCATCGTGCATACAGGACTCCGGCACGACTCCACAAATGGGGAATACGTGACACATCCCTCTGCCCAAAATGTCTGAGGGACAATGGCGACCTCATACACATGCTCTGGAAGTGCCCCAAACTCTTCCGCTATTGGAAGGAAGTCCTAGACACAATTTCTCAGGTTTATACTATCACCATACCATGAATCCCTACAGTATGCCTACTGGGTGCCCTGGATGAGGAGATACTATCCCCATCAATGAACACGGCGATCCTTCGTCTGCTATATGTTGCCCATAAATTAATCGCACAACTTTGGATAACACCCAGGGTTCCCACTAGGCGATAATGGGTTGAACAGGTTAATAGACTGTTGATAAGAGAAAAATTAACATATCAGCACAGAAATCCACTGCGCAAATTCTATGCAGTGTGGCAGGCTTGATTGGAGGTCCCGGGGTTGGCACCGCATCAATTAGTTAAAGATAGACTTTTACAGGGATAAAAAACTAAAAGATGACACTTTAACTACTTCAGCCCCAGACCATTTGGCTGGCAAAAGACCAGAGCACTTTTTGCAATCCGGCGCTGCGTCGCTTTAACTGACAATTGCGCGGTCGTGCGAAGTGGCTCCCAAACAAAATTGACGTCCTTTTTTTCTCAGAAATAGAGCTTTCTTTTGGTGGTATTTGGTACCTCTGCGGTTTTTATTTTTTGCACTATAAACAAAAAAATAGCGACAATTTTGCTATAATAAATATCCCCAAAAAATCCCCCAAAAATATATAAAAAAAACTTTTTTTTCCCTCAGTTCAAGCCGATACGTATTCTTCTACATATTTTTGGTAAAAAAAAATCACAATAAGCGTTTATTGATTGGATTGCGCAAAAGTTATAGCGTCTACAAAATAGGGGATAGTTTTATGGCATTTTTTTAAATAATTTTTTTACTAGTAATGGCAGCAATCAGCGATTTTTATCATGACTGCGACATTATGGCAGACAGATAGAACACTTTTGACGCTATTTTGGGACTGTTCACATTTATACAGCGATCAGCATGATTAAAAATGCATTGATTACTGTGTAAATGTGACTGGCAGTGAAGGGGTTAACCACTAGGGGGCGCTGTAGGGGTTAAGTGTGTACTAGGGAGTGATTCTAACTGTGGGGGGGCATGGCTATGTGTGACATGACACTGATCACCGCTCCCGATTACAGGGAGCTGTGATCAGTGTCCTGTCACTAGGCATAATGGGGAAATGCTTGGGTATCCCCGCGGACATTGAGTCCGCGGGACCTGTGATCACACTCACAGGGCTTGCGGTGCTGTGCGCGCCCGCAAGCCGCTTCTTAAAGGGCAACGTACAGGTACGTTAATATGCCTGTACGTGCCCTTCTGCCGACTTATTTCGGCGTGAGCCAGTTGGCAAGAGGTTAAATAGCTGAAAGGAGCATTGATTCCAGTAGTACTGATGACATTGATGGGTCAAGTAAAATGTTTGGAAGTGGCGTGTCTCCAGGGCCCTGGGGACATGCAGAATCCGTTAAGAATATTTAACTGTTCTATTTAGTTTTTATTATGTTGGGTTTTTTTGTTATTTTGAATTGGCTTTTTTCTTTAATTAGCTCTACCTATGATGCTTTTCTCATGTATCATTTATATCATTTCAGTTATCTGAAACACATTCAATGTAGAATTCAATGTTTAACAGAGCAAAGTGCGATAACAACTGTTTTATATTGTATTCTGTAATATCCTGTATGATATGTATATGGCACATTGAACAACAAAATAAAAACTTTTTTTTCTGAAAAAAAGAAAAAAAAAAAAAAAAAAAAAGAAAAAATAAATAAATAAAAATACCCCATAGTTTGTAGAAGCTATAACTTTTGTGCAAACCAATCAATATATGCACATTGGGATTTTTTTTTACCAATAACATGTAGCAGAATACATACTGGCCTAAATTGATGAAGTCATTTGATTTTTTACATTTTTTTATTGGGTATGTTTTATAGCAGAAAGTAAAAAATATTGTTTTTTTTTTTTTTCAAAATTGTCGGTCTTCTTTTGTTTATAGTGCAAAAAATAAAAAACGCAGAGGTGATCAAATCAATACCACCAAAAGAAATCTTTATTTGTGGGGGAAACAGGACAAAAATGTTATTTGGGTACAGCAAGGCATGACCGTGCAATTGTCAGTTAAAACAACGCAGTGCCATATCGCAAAAAACGGCCTGGTCAGGAAAGGGGTAAAACCTTCCAGAGCTCAACTGGTTAATGAAAGGAATGCATTAAGGTAAAAAACTTTTTAATCTTTAGTTTCACTTTAAGTCTTGCCCCATGGCAGAGCTTGCATATAAACTTGTTAGGCGTTATTTCCATTAATGTTACAAGGAGCAGAAAAGTATGGAGTACAAATTAGGAAGAGTAAAAAGTTGAGGAATAAACCTGCACAAAAACAAGGTAACAAGATTCGAATGGGTTTTCTCTGCGTTTCCACTGCATCTTAATCTTTCTTCACTAGGTTTAAAACTGAACCTGCCACTCTCCTTCAACTTGCCCTCCTAATAAATCCATAGCAAACAGGATAGGCAAAGCAGCTCAAGATGGCGTAACATGCTTGAAAAAATACACCCGCAAGTCTGAAAGAGTCAAATACAGAGACATTCTTACTTACTATCCTTTTGCAACATTCTAGTTGATAATACATAACAAGTATTTAATGAATAATAAGTAAATACATATAACATTTGTATCTGCAGTATGTTTCTGTCTCTCACCTGTGGGTTTGAAGTTGTCTGATGACAGATTACTTTTGGTGTTTGAGATGTCTTTGTGGGAAGCCAAAAAAAGGACCACTTCACCCTTCTCATTTTTTATCGGAACTATATCAAGGAGGCACCAGAATGAACCACCTGCAAAAAAAGTATTATAGAACAGTTACTCCTTAAAGTGTCATTAAACCCACGTCATTAAAACTTTCAAAAAATGTTGCATTCATGCTGTTCATACTCACACAGTCACTATGGGATTCATTTTTTCTATTCTGCAAAAAACCTGGTTGATCCTGCTGGTCTCTGTCTCCCCTTTCTGTCTATTTCCCCACTGCAGTTGGGGATTTTGCAGAGCAGTGTTGGCAGCTAGTGCACATGCTTAGTTTTCAGTGTATTTCTACCCCGAGTATTTCCTCTCTATCACTTCTGAGTGTATACACAGTGGTAAATGACAGCCCACTTTCTGTCCACTAACCAGTTAAACACAATAGGGGTGGGATATTACATGTAGATTGATGGAGGCTTTACCTTACTGTTATTCTAATGCTGGCCATACACTATATGAAAAATCGTCCAAAATTCGGTCATTTAGACAGTTTGTTCGTTTTTCGGCCAGTTAATGGGCACAAAATCGATAATCGTTGTGACGTTTTTGAGCCGAAAAGACGAAGGACAAGTTTGGAAATTTTCTGCCGAACGAACGATAAATTGAAAGGTTAATGTGTTTCCCGTCTGAACTGTCTGCACTAGGTATATAAAAAGAACAAACAAAAAATGCATTCATTTATGTCCACTTAAAGATTTATCGGTCATTACATGATGGCACTATTGTTTGCGCTCACGGTCGAATGTTTGTTTTTCAAAAATGGGTTTGGTCGATTTTTCGTAAAGTGTATGGCCAGCATAAGACACAGGCTGGATGGGCGTGGCACAGCCTGGGACTGGCAGAAATCCTCCATGCCATGTTATTGCCAAAGAATAATAAAGATTTAATTTCAAAAATATATTTGTATGACAATTTAAAACAGTTTATTGAATTAATCATTTATTTTTACTCTGCATTCCAAAGGCTGTTTTTTTATGTTATTTATTTTGAACATGTGACCAGTAGCAGAGAATTAGAAGCTCCTAATGCTACTGTTTCCCTGGGAAAGACAGACTGGGAAAGATCTGGGCCATGTGACAACTGGATATCGATTGGGAAAAAAGTCATCTCAATTTTTTAAATTTTTTTATTAAAGTTATTACAGTGCCATCATACACATACCAAAATAGAAGGGATAATGTAAATTAAATAGTGTATCACTTTAAGTACAAAACTGTAAACCTATATGTGAACGTCATATAGGACCTTAGAGCTCAAATAAATACTTAAACTAAAAATACATACAACAAAGATATTGTTGCAAATAAGAAAGCCAAGGGCTACATTGTGACAGACAGTATATCTGTATACAACATCTATCTTTTTATTTATCGAGATTAAAATATATATATATATATATATATATATATATATATACATATATATTTGTATACATTTCTATAGTGGTGTCAATGGAAACTTGTGGGTTTTCTACAGGGGTAAATAAAATACATCTGGAAGCTCACAGCCAAATCTCTGATGTAACCAGTAGTGTGCTGGAATCTCCCTGTTTGGATCACAAGCAGAAAAAAAGATTTGAAAGAGGGTCCACTTTAAGCTAGCCATACAGTACATAGACAGAAAATACTGCACATTCAATACAAACATTTCCAGAGTAATCAAGAAGTATTGTCTTTGTGTATTGAGTGTGAATGATGATATCACCATGGCAATCAGCCTCAGACGTGTTCCCCGTCAGAAGGGTTAGATTTTTTCGTCTAGATTTATATACACCTTTTCTGATTCAGAAGAAAAAAATATGTACGGTATAACCTTATGCTATCAGTGTCTTGAAAGTGATCATACACCCTTGTAGAAGCCTACTGCA
Source organism: Aquarana catesbeiana (assembly GCF_042186555.1). Taxonomy (NCBI): domain Eukaryota; kingdom Metazoa; phylum Chordata; class Amphibia; order Anura; family Ranidae; genus Aquarana; species Aquarana catesbeiana. The sequence continues at coordinate 293,891,144 of NC_133329.1, forward strand.
ATGACTGAGCTCAGGTGATACACACATTTACCTGTTTATCTGTAACCCACAGATCAAAGGGTATTTCTGACTTTCCAGAAGGCAGGGAGCAAGGATCTGGGGTCACACACTGCACAGCACAGAGCAGACAGCTGAGTGTAATCTGACACCTGAGTGGAGGGAATGGACAAACACAGGGGTAGATTTACTAAAACTGGTGCACTCACAATCTTGGCGCAACTGTGCATGGTAACAGCTTCTAACTTCAGCTTGTTCAAGTAAGCTTTGGCAATAAAACCTGAAAGCTGATTGGTGTCTATGCAGAGTTGCATCAGATTTTGCATTCTCCAGTTTTAGTAAATAAAAGTTCAAATCTCTTCATGTATAATCCAACCTAATGGCAGAATACTGTTATTTCTGTATATGGCATGGCTTGCTAAATCTTGAGCTGAATTTGCCTTAGTAACCCATAGCAGATATCAGAAATCTTGTGCTAAATCAGTAATTCCAAAAAAAGTTAGTTGATGCCTAATCTGTTGCAGAAAAGCTACTGTATGTATAATGTATAGTAGTAGTGTGGGAGCACAGATTTGAATGCTGATGGGATATATTTACACATTGTTCTACATTTAATAAGCAGTGTATGTGTTTTTCTACCTATGTTATTTACTGAGTCAGTTTCACTATAACTGAACTGTTTGTTTTTTACAAAAATATAATTTTCCATCTATGTCTACCGTTGCTCGCTGTCTTTCAGAGATCCATTAAAAATGTGATTTCTGTTTTGCCTAATAGATAGTTATAAGTACATTTTAAAGTAAAAAAAAAAAAAAAATGTTCACATATTTTTAATTGTCAACTGTCTGCTTGTGAAGCCTTTTCCTTTTCTGTGCAACTGGTCATTGGTCATATCAGTGTCCTCAACATTATGCGGTTGATTCGCACAATGCCACACATCTCATAATTAATTATTTTTCCAAATATTCACTGTACCACCTCCTGACACATTCCTGAACTCTGATAGTACCACATCATATTTTCCAGTGTCTACAACTGCAACATCATACTGTTATTGAGATATTCAGGGAGACAGCAGATTTGATTTTTTTGTCCATGCAATCCCACTATCAACCTTGTTGGAAATTTCCACTGGTGTGCAGGGGATAATGGCAATTTAATATACAAAAGGATAAGGGGTATTAAAGCACAATATGTGTTCTGCTTCTCATAAAAGACATTTATCCTGTCTTGTCAAGAGCGTGTCCCAAATAGACATTACTCACTGTGTCTAAGGTAATAAATCATAAACAGACAATTATTCAGAACATTCTCTACACTAGGTTCCTGTAAAACATTACTGTTTAGAACCTGAAATCTGTGACTGAGAACAAAGTAGGTACAAATATGGTCATTAGTCATGACTGCTTCTATTTAATCAAACTTCAATAACTCTAGGTACTTCATACCATTTCATCTAACTTACTAATGCATTTCATTCACAGCAGAACCTATTTCTAAAATTCAGCTCCCTCCTAGGTATGAAATTTGGAAAGTTGCAGGAAATCAATAAATTTCATGTTCTCCCTAGAATAATATATATGTAACAACAGCATTCCATTATTTCAGTTTGCCTGTGTATAAAAATACTGAACGGTATTATGTGCTACTTTCTATTATTCTGCTGGTCACGTAAACAAAGGATTGACATTGGGACACTGTGTTTTGCATTACTGAAGCCCTTCTATGGTACAGATATGCATAGAACTTCTTCTGGGCTCACTGGCAATGTAACATGCCAATGGATTTGGTATGTAGGATATTAGGTATCGATACTGAGCACCCCAGCATGTTACAGTAGAGTGCACGGTAAGGTGGAGCCTATGGCTGTACTCAAAGTGACACCTACAAGTAAAAAAAAATTGTTGGGCTGTTGTTATGCAGACCTTCTGGAATGAATATTTCTCAGTCCTTAACCTGGAACAGTTATGAAGATCAGGAATATCAGAGAAAGGTAAACATTACTATCTGCATGCTTGTGGGCGGAGTTTACTGTGGAGACCTGAAGAGGCGAAGTACTCATGTTCTTGTAGGCTGCCAGAGATATATGCCTAAACAGGGTATGGCGTTAAGGCAGCACTCTTCGGTATGAGCAACACTTCTCCTGAGTGACGGGTGAAAGACAGACAAGATTGACTTGTCAGGCTCTAGTAGACTTCAATAAAATTGTGGCTGTCTGCACACAGACACTGACTCTCTTTTGCATGAATGTGAATATGTTGAGTAAAAGATGGCTTCAGTTCCTACTCTCCACCTGTAGAGAACTCCTCGCTCTTCTTGGGGCTTAATCATTGAGGTCTCTGCGATTCAGCTCAGAAAAGGATGAAACGCGTCTGAGGAGTTCTCCACAGGTGGAGAACAGGAGCTGAAGCCATCTTTTACTAAGATTATTCATATTCATGCAACAGGGAGTCAGTGTCTGTGCGCAGATGGCCATCATTTTGTTGATAATTTCCTCTCTGGTTTATATACAAGGAGCAACCGACTTCTCTTCTGTTGTATTTAAAGGCCACCAGTAGGGGGTGGCACCATGAAAACCCAGGAAACTGGGCAGCAAAGTTAACTCTTTTCTATCCTGGAGGCACCACCAGATACACTTAATTGTATAACGTAACGGTGCAATAATTGTAGCACATTGCAGTACAACACAGACAAAAACAATATAAGGCACCTGCCTACATACTTTTTCCAGATCAGTGACTTAACGTACTCAAGAGGGCCATTGTGGCAGCTAGGTAATTAGCGTTTTCAAGAGAGCAGCAATTGCAGCTTTCATGCTTCACTCATAATAAGCATAGAAATAAATGAAAATATGAAATAGAGTGGATAATTAGGAACCATTACTATTATATGGTTGCAGAAGATGCTCAGTTTAGAGTATATGCTATACATGTATAAACAGAGATAAGACCTGCCATGTCTTTTTGCCACCTTTCCACTTCATGTTTTATATTTAGATTATTGTTTGCCATAGAAGAAATATTACACATCTATTCAATCACTATCCACAATCTACTTCAGCCTCTCTCAGCCAGAGGTTGCTAGGGGTTCCTTAGGCAATTAGCAATTTCTGCCTCTCCGATAAGATACTAGTGATAGCAATGATCTTTTTGGATATCTGTAAAGGGGGATTCTTCCCAATAATCACAATTGTAAGGAACATTTGTCCCACTGACCATCATGCTAATATACCATTAATTGTATGTAGCACCTTCCTAGATAGGTGCTAGGATTAGATAGATTTAGTGCTGGCTCACTGTGTTCAGTGGAGCTGTGTGTGTCTTTGTTAGGTAAATTTAGCTTGTCTCACTGTAGCCAGTGTGGCTGCATTTGTTGTTGTCAGGCAAATCTAGCCGTGCTCACTGTATCCAGTGCAGCTGATTAATTAGGTCAGTTCAGTGTTCTCAGCTGCTGCTAGTCTGATAGCTCTGAATTCTCTGGATGGCAGTAGGAATATTTATGAAGCCCTGGCCAATCCCAGGGGTCAGGGCCCTGAAGACTGCTGGGTAACTGCATAAATATTCTGAGAGACTGAGCTTCTGGTCTTCTGCAGAGGATCAGTCCAGCCTGGAGGGCTACTGCCCTCCAGGGCAACACTGCCATGTGTTTGCTTGGATGCTGAAGCTATCAAGAGCTGACCGAAGTGCTGTTTGATGAAGATCTAGTATGGTATCACTGAAGTTGGATGGAGGCAACCAATTATCCCCAGACATTCTGTGAGTACAGACTGCTGTGAGAGATCTTATTTTTGTTGCTGCCACCCCTCTTGTGCTAGAGAGTCAGCTGCGTGTTTGTCCAAAGAGGACATCAGCTGGAGTCCTGAATGGCTTAGTCTATCTAGTTCTCTGTGAAGGGATTCTGCTCTGTGGGTCTAAAGAAAGAAGTCTGCTGGTAAAGCAGTAGTAATCTTATGGAAAAAAATAATAATCACATAGGGGAGTCTACCACCACTTTAAATGCTTCTATTACAAGCCAAGTCCACAGTTTGCTTTATGTGTAGCGGTATGTTCACCACTTGGTTACTAGCAATCCACCAATCACCCTGCTGCCAGACCCCCATCTATCAGTTAAGACAATGAACAGTCTTTTGCACACTTTTGTTACGTTTATTGCAGGATACAACTTGGGTGGGATAAAGGAAGATATGAGATGCTCATAGCATTTAGTACATTGTAACACATTATTCAGTGTCCTTGGCCTTGCAAATTGATGCACACCTTGCACCCCCAGTATCCTTCCTCTGGATAACTTCTCTGCAGACTGTTGCTCCTTCTCTTCTTGTACAAATCCTTCACTGCAAAACTACTGAAATACTATTTCTTCACTTCCATTGGGACAAAAAAGAATCACTCTAAATAATTACACCTTACAGACCATAATGGTATTGCCTCAGCGAATCAAGGAGCCAGAGGCCTACACAACCTCTCCCCGATGGCTCAATGAATCAGACAGCCACACAGTCTTTTGGAAAGTATTACCAATGCGCTTAACCAGACCAGAGATACAGGGTACCTCCCCCCGACGGCCAGCCTTCTGTCATCCTTTGCATAGAAACACTCAGACTGGAAGAGGACCAGGCAGCTTTAAGAGCCAGTCAAGTTTTGCTGCATGCATGTGTAATAACAAGGAACATGCTAATTGGAAGAAAGAGCAAAGTGAACAGACCTGATGATGTAGTAGTGTGTTTTTTCTCTTTCAATGTCAAATCAGGATACAAGGGAAATTTTACATCAATGTATTCTATAATTCTAACAGAGAAAGTGGTGTCAGTCTGATTGCTACGCGCTCTAGCAGAGGTGTATGGCTCACCAATATTTAAAATCCATAACACAGGTTACATATTTGTATTTCAAATGTGTAACTGTTTGCCTGGAATTCAGCTTGAGGTTTACAATTTAAGGCCACATAACTGGTGGTATAGGCCAGGGGTAGGCAACCTGGGGCCCTCCAGCTGTTGTGGAACTACATTCCCCATGAGGCATTGCAAGGCTGGCAGTTACAATTGCGCCCAGAGGCATGATGGGACTTGTAGTTCTGCAACAGCTGGAGGGCCCCAGGTTGCCTACCCCTGGTATAAGCTTTGATAAAACAAGGTAATACACACAGAGTGTTAAATAAATATTTAGCATCATAAATGATGGCTCAACAGCAAAGTGATTGAGTGAGCATGTAAGCGGGTGTAGGGTGTAGCGGCTTCACAGAGGGAATCACACGTACTGACTTTATAAACCAGCCAACGTTTATTACCAGAGAGACGGCAGTAGAGTATTTACAGCAGTAATGCAAGTAGTTTCACTCCAAGCATGGAGGCATAGATACACAGCACAGTCACTTCTGATGTAAGCGGTAGTTGTATTCGTCAGCACTATCGTCACTTTCCACTGACTGACACAGTATAAACCCAAGCACACAACGCGTATCTGTAGAGGCTGATATTCACACACATTACCCGGTAACAGCGGTATTCCTTCAGCAGATGGATATAGGCATCTGATACACTTGTCCCTCCCTCACAGCGAGGACACCGGATTTATTATCCTCAATGGGGAGTCGTCTTTCATCCAACCAGGATTGCTGATACAGGACTCCGTAAGAACCCTGAGCTATACCTCACAGGCTGGAACACTCTCCCTATCTTCTCCTATCTTCTTCCTGACAAGCATGTTCTCTCCCCCGTCTATGTACACACGTGAACTAAACTAAACGTGGCTGGGCTTTCTTGTATCAAGTATCCACCCAAAAATGGCCGACCAAATCTCTCGAGATTTGCTTGTCCTATCAGGAAACCAGGCTTCTCCAAAATGGTGCTGGAGACAATATAGAGTCCAAACAGCTCTGAACATATGTGCACATAAACATATCAAATAGGCATTGAAAATGAGAATATACACTTTCTAACCCACTATCTCTAGCTGCCAACTAGGCTGCCCTGCACCACAGCTGCCTACAAGCAGCTAGAACTTCTCCAAGGTTCCATCGATCTTTTATCAGGGCTTGAAATAGCTGTCTTTTTTAAAAAGAATTGTATTTTTTAGACTGCAGGTCATAAATTGGATACTTTTTTTACTGTTGTATTATGAACAAAAACTAAAGATAAAGTATAATGCATTTCTAGTGAGCAAAAATATACTCGGTTTTACAGTGTTCACCCTAAAGTAATTTTTTAAATGACTTGTTCTTCCATATTTTTGCTTTTATGTTAAATACAGAGTTTTGTATATTAACTACTAGTAGATCAAACTCTGTATTTGACTTAGCCTCCTTTAATCTCCCTGCTTACTGGAAACATGTAGGATGCCACTGCTGAGAATTTGTTTTGAAAATGCAATGTGCTTGAATGGCATACCAAGCCTCCGTATACCCGCAGTCTGTGTTCTGGGCATTCATCCTTGGGTGCAGACAGCCCTAAAAGTTAGTACCACTCGGTGCACTGTCTGGCCCCTTCCAGCCACAGACACTGTCAGGTTCTCTTAGAGTTTAAAGGCTGTTGGTAGAGAGGTTAGACAGTGCACTTGTGCCTCCTGCTTGCACCAAGACCCCGGGACCTCATACAACAGGGCTAAATGCCCAGCATGAATGAGGCATAAGAAGTTCTGACTTCTCCCTAACTTTGCACACTTATTCTGAGTCAGTAATTTGGAAACCAACGAAGACAAGCGAGTTGATTTACTAAAGGCATACAGGGGTTGATTTATGAAAGGCAAATAGGCTGCGCGCTTTGCAAAGTGCAGTTGCAGTGCAGTTGCTCCAGAGCTTAGTAAATGAGGTAAGGCTTTACTTTGTATCCATGTTTGCACATGATTGGATGATTGAAGTCAGCAAAGCTTCTGCTTATTTACTAAGCTCTGAAGCAACTGCACTTTGCAAAGTGCACAGTCTTTAGTAAATCAACCCCATAGCCTGTGCACTTTGCAAGTGCAATAGCACTCATTTTCTGCAGAGCTTTGTGAATGTGGTGAAGCTTCACTTTGTAAAAATTATCCAATCAGGTGCAAAGAAAATAGGAAAAACTGCATTTTTCCTTGCATGTGATTGAATGATGGAAATCACCAGAGATTCACCACATTCACTAAGCTCTGGGGAAAACTGGTGCAGTCTATTTGCCTTTAGTAAATCATCCCCAAAGGATCAGCATAATAGCCAGGGAGTTAGCATTTTCATAAGGAGGACAACAATGACAACCGCCATGTTTCTTTCAGGAAAGCACACATAAGGTTTTCAGTGAGTTGACCAACTCAAATACTTGCATTGTGAGAGAGGAAGCAACAAAGCATAGCCAATGTATAACACTGCAAAGAAAGAAGAAAGAACTGTAAACTATATACAGAAACGTGTATGTCCAACTCAAGAATATTTTTTGATTTGGATAGGAGAAGTATTAGAACCCATGTCAGCATGTTACTGCTAACTGGGGCATCGTTGGATAAACAGCTTACAGAATTTCCAAGGCTACTGTGAAAAAATAAACATTTTTTTTCTAAAGGGCAACTGGCCCTCTGCTCCGGCTGCAGATCCTCCGTTTCCTGTCTGGTAAAACTGGGATCAGGGTATAATACATACAGTATGTGAAGGGAAATCTATCTATCATACTCATAGAGAGCAGGAAAAAACCCAACGACCCTTCTTTACTTCAACCAAAACACACAAAAACGTTTTGGCTGGACATATGCCTTAAAGTGAACCTGTGATTTGTCCATGCAAGGCAAAGCAACGGGCTCTTTTAAATGCCATCTTCCCAAGCCACAAATCAAGGAAGCCTTGTGTTACTAGCCATGAGTTGGAGCTTACATGGGGCTGAGGAAATTCTCTGCTCCACCATATGACAACACTTGGTGCCTATAACCAACCAGCCAACCAGCAAACACCATTTATGTAATTTGGGAGGAAGGGGAGTAACACAAATTCTGAGAAGCCACGGTTAGCTTTAATGCAATCAGATCTTATTTACATGTATATATGAAACATAACTTGATGACTATATATTCCCTTACAGTATATGTGAACCCTTACCTTGGATAACAACCTATTCAGTTTAACCACTTGCCATCCGGTCACAGTAAATTTACTGTGGCAGGGCAGCAGGGGCCGGCTGAATCATTAACATGCATGTCACCAGCTGAGGGGCCCCTGGCGTGCTGCTTTCATGACCGCTGTGTCTGCTCCCGGTACCCAGCTGCTTTGAGTGGCCAGGGTATCACTGATCACTATGCGATCACATGATCAAAATGTAATCACAACTGTTATGAATGGGTTTCCTTCCTAACAGCTGTGCTTGGTATTGTGATGCTGTGATTGGTCCTAACTAAGATAACTAATCTATATAATAATATCATAATTTACCTTGGGATTAATAAAGTATTGTGAATATGAATTGAGTGAAAAAGAAACTAATTAGATAAAACTGCAGTGTTCCTTGAAGATTTACCAAAAGCCTACATCTATAGGGAATGTGTATCTTAAACTAGGGGTATTCTATGCATATTGACAAATTAAGAGAAAGGATTACACAGAGTAAAAAGGTTTTGCCTGGAGTTATTCTTAAATTTAGTTAAATAGGACAGCCCCAGCTCAGACACTGCACTATAAGTAATAGTACCACACATAAAAACATGATTTTTTGCAAGTACTGTATATAGTTTTAGTCATTGTCTTAAAAAGAATAATTGGTTTTAATATTATTTCTTAAAATCAACAAAAATTCATTCTTTCCATCTTTAATTAAAAAAATGGTCCCACTTCAATCAGCACCAGGGGATGGATTATCGCTAGAAATTTTGCATGTTATTACAAATGTTAGGCAAATGGAATGCTAATTTAGTCAGATGGAGAATCAGCCTCATGTAAATGTGGATTCTAGATCTCATGGGTGAAAAAAATTACATATTTAACAGACTCTTTATATTTTCCCCTGTCATTTTTATTAAATATATGCAGATATGGGCTTAAGTTTAATGCCAGTGTATTCAACTGAGTTGAAAGCATAAAACCGAGTGAAAATGACATTGCAATGTTGAAATGTTAGATTGTGCAGCTATCATCCGAGGGCTTAGCAGTTAATCTGTGTTAACTGTACCAAGTATTTTAAAGAAATGTGGCTTTTTTTTACCCTTAATTAGTCATTAAATTGATCAGAAATTACAAACAGAGTAGCTGGGAATTATTGAACACTGAGCTAGCATTTACATTTTCATTTGAGCTAGCACCCACCAAATGTACCAACTCAAACCTGCCCCATTTGCTAATTTTATAGTACAGCAGAGCTTCCTTTTAGGTTAGGTTCACACTTCTGCGTGTGGCTATGGGTGCGGGAATTGCAGCTATAGTTGCACTCGCAACCACCTGCAGTTAAAATGCTCTGTGAAAACGTGCAGGGCTGCCAATCATTCTGAATGGTATCCCTAGGCATGTAAAACCACAGTGCATGTGCGGGAACCACAGGGAAAGTGCATTTGAATGGGCTACCGTGCCTGCGCCAAATGTGGCCCGCAAAAATGCATAGGTGTGAACCAAGCATAAAGGAAAAGGTTTTCTACGTGTCCTACTTCCAAAAAGTTTGTCAAAAAGGTTTATACCTAATTTTAATGAGTGAAGAGACACAAATAATGCCTTTGGGTGTTGGTGGTGCCTTTACCCCATAAACTTCTAGAGGTACTCTTGATGAAAGCAAGAATTGGTCTTGCTGTAAAAAATTTTAAATTGGTCTTTTTGTATCGGTGGTGCCTTCACCCCATAACCTTCTAAAGGTATTCTTGATGAAAGCAAGAATTGGCCTTGCTGTAAAAAATTGCCGATGGGATCTTAAAGCTGACAGCCCTGGGCACTGAAGACAAACATTTTTTAGAAATGAATCACTGAGGCGGCCTCCTTTTCCACTACTTTTCCTTTGACCAATAGAAGCCTCAAACCTACTGTAACCTACCAGAGTCTGGAAAGGCGTTACATAAACTCTTTAAGGTATCCTCAAGATATTTCATCCTATGCTTCCTCTGCGAGGGCAGGATGAGTTCCGAGACTTTCCTCTTGTAACGTTGGCCATGGAGGGTTGCCAACCAATAATGATCCTTCTCCTTGATGCCACAAATTTTTGTGACTTTCACAGTCTTTGAAGAACAAGGGAGGCCATGCACTGCAAGTTTGAAAAACAACCCTACACCATAATCTCCCCTCCAACAAATGATTTTGACCACTGCACAAAGCAAGGTTCATAAGGACATGGATGAGCAAGTTTGGGGTGGAGGAACTTGACTTGACTGGATGAATTAGAATGGAGACTGCAAGCCAGGCCTTCTCGTCCACATCAGTACCTGACTGCACTTATACGCTTCTGGAAGAATGGTCAAACATTTCCATAGACACACTCCTAAACCTTGTGGACAGCCTTCCCAGAAGAGCTGAAGTTGTTATAGCTGCAAAGGGTGGGCCAACTCAATATTGAACCCTACGGACTAAAACTGGCATGCCATTAAAGTTCATATGCATGTAAAGGCAGGTGTCCCGATACTTTTGGTAATATAGTGTATATATATATATATATATATATATATATATATTTTTTTTTTTTTTTATTTGGTCCTTGGATACAACGCAGGAAAGAAAGTGGATTTGGAGAAAAAAAAAATGTACAACACATATGGATGATGGTTCACAGCAGACTTTATTTGACCCATATGTAACATTAAGGGGTTCTTTTTCTGGTGAGAGTATAAAATATCTTTATGGACTGCATTGGACATTGGGATCTTTAAGAAAAGTGCTGTTCCTGTTCTATATACTGTATAAGCTGATAAAGGTCTATGGTCTCTAATAAAAACAGAGATATCTACAAAAATTTGATAAATAAACTAGTGTTTTTGATATATTAAACAAAAACCATTATTAGCATGGATGGCATGTTATAGATGCATACTGGCACATACATTAATCAAGGGTATCCCTATAATTAAATGATCAATAACTTATATAGTTACATGTACAATAGCCTTTTCCAACCAAGTTATGTAATGGAAGACTGTATATCCAAAAACATGTATTTGATTCTTTCAGAACAGACATTATTTCAGACAATAAATAGAAGAGAAAACTCAGTTACTGTATAATGCAGCACCCAAACTCATTGAGAGAAGACAAAACAAAAAAACACAAAAGAAGCCAGCTGGTATATGTGCATAGTGTGACTAATAGGTTTACTGAGCTACTGACAGTTTTCCTACTCTTCATTAACAAGCCTCTGTCTGCTCTGCTGTAAAAATATCTTTCTTATGGAAACTGTGTTTCCGCATTCTTTCATCCAGTCTTGTGATATCACATTTAAGGTTCTTTACTCCTTTTGATCTTTGACAAGTCTCTATAATCTTTAGTGCAAAGTTCCTTGTTCCTAATCTTTACACGTAGCAAACATATGGGAGATGGAATCTATTCAATGGATTGCATTCGTAATTGTGTATTTCAAGGATATACCGTGCTCAGCATAAATGAGTATACCCCTTTTAAAAAGTAAGATTGTAATCAATATCTCAATGAACACAATAACAATTTTCAAAATTTTGACAAAGTAAGGTTAATAATATAACTTAGATTACAAAATCTTCAGTTTTATTCAAATTAGTTGATGCAAAAATGAATACAATCCACAACAAAAACTAGTACACCTAGTATTTTGTATGACCTCCATGATTTGTAAGGACAGCACCAAGTCTGGTGGTATTTGATCATCTCTGTGGTTTTTATTTTTTGCGCTTTAAACAAAAACACCGACAATTTTGAAAAAAAAAATATATATTTTTTACTTCTCGCTATAATAAATATCCAAAAAAAAAAAAAAATTCTTCATAAGTTTAGGCCAATATGTATTCTTCTACATATTTTTGGGAAAAAAAATCGCAATAAGCGTATATTGATTGTTTTGCTCAAAAGTTATGTCTACAAAACAGAGGAAAGATTTATAGCATTTTTATTATTATTTTTTTACTATTAATGGCAGTGATCAGCAATTTTTAGCGGGACTGCGACATTGCGGCGGACAGATCGGACACTTTTGACACTTTGGGACCAGTGACATTTATACTGCAATCAGTGCTATAAAAATGCACTAATTACTGTATAAATGACACTGGCAGGGAAGGGGTTAACACTAAGGGGCGATCAAGTTATTAAAGTGGTTGTTAAGCCACTCTAACCTGTATACACTATCAGCACTGCCTCCTATTGTAGTGTCCCCCTCTGTGTGTGATTTAAAAAGAAAAAAAAAGTGTAATTACCTCATTTCACAGCTGAGATTGCGATCACATGACTGGCCAACTTTCTCCTTTCCTCCTCTGAGATGCAGCAGGCTGGGCAGAGAGCTCTCTGCTGATGTCAGTCTGGAGGAGAGGAGGAGGGGAAGGAAGGAGGAGAGGAGGAGAGAGCTGGCTGGTCATGCTATCGCAATCTCGGCTCTTAAATTAGGTATTTACAGCATTTAAATGTATAAATCAATCACAGAGGGGGACACTGCAATAGGAGGCAGTGCTGATGGTGTATGCAATGTTATAAGAGCAGCGGTGGGGCGCGACTCACACACAGAGAGGGGTGGGGGGAAGAGGACACAGGAGCAGAGAGGAGAGCAGATAGCAGGCTGCTGATGACAGAGGCACGTAAACTGACCACGGTGTCTGGTCTCAGCAGCCATGATACACCGTGGTCAGTTTACAGAGGGGTGGGGAGAAACTGGCAGGATCAGCCAGGTTTTGTAGGGGTTACAGGGGGCCAAATGACACAGGACAAGCACTGTGTCATATAACATGCTTTAAAGGAGCAGGATCCATTTTTTGGGGGGTTAACAAACGCTTTAAGTGTTTCCTATGGAGTTGTTTCTGGGGGAAGTGGACTGACCGGGAGTAGAGAGAGATCACTGTTCCTGATCACTAGGAACAGACTATCTCTCTCTACTACCCTGTCACAACAGGGATCTGCTTTGTTTAAGAACAAAGGAAGGGGGGGACCACCTTTAAAGGTATATGCCTTATCGTCAATAAAGGTCTTTTACCCAATGCCACTCCTCTGGTTTAGAGGCCATATCCGTAACTAAGGCAAGCATACTCAGAAAGAAGGGGATCAAAAAGAGGCACAAGGAAGTGACTCTCCTGGGCCCAAAGACAGTTACTCTGGATACAGTGGACAATGATGGGAAAATAATTTTTAAAAAATTAGATAAAGTTTATTAAAGTAACATGTATTAAAATTGGCAATAATTAAACCAGCGATTGTATAAGTAGATATGATCCACCATGCACTGATATAAGTGCCTATCGGGTGCTGATTGCACACAACATGCTCGTTGGCAAGATTCACAAAAACATCAGACAATAACATACATATACACATGACAAACATGGTGCAGGTGCCTAGACTCCCACAGATGCACAAGGTCCCTATGGCAAACCGCCAAATCAAAATGCAAGAAACCAATATCTAATAGCAAATTGTCATACTGTATGTGTATATGCGTGTTGTCGGAAATTCCGACCGTGTGTGGGCTCCATCGGACATTTTCCATCGGATTTTCCGACACACAAAGTTGGAGAGCAGGAGATAAAATTTTCCGACAACAAAATCCGTTGTCGGAAATTCCGATCGTGTGTACACAAATCCGACGGACAAAGTGCCACGCATGCTCAGAATAAATAAAGAGATGGAAGCTATTGGCCACTGCCCCGTTTATAGTCCCGACGTACGTGTTTTACGTCACCGCGTTCAGAACGATCGGATTTTCCGACAACTTTGTGTGACCATGCGTATGCAAGACAAGTTTGAGCCAACATCCGTCGGAAAAAATCCTAGGATTTTGTTGTCGGAATGTCCGAACAAAGTCCGACCGTGTGTACGGGGCATAAGACTTTCATTGGAGTGTATTCAATTTTGCAACCTGGTCTTGAATAAATTTGTTAGGAAAAATATTTTTTTGTGTGTGCAAATTAAAAAATCTTGGTTGCAATCAATGGCCCGCATTTGTGGGAGTATTTTGTAGCACAGTGTCCCATAGAAAATATTGATTCTGAAAGGAAAGTAAAGGTTTTCTGACAAATCTGTTGGGGTGTACTCATTTATGCTGAGCACTGTATATCAAGGATAGGCACAGGCAAGTGTAAAAATAAGTAGAAATGGAGGATTCAAAATCCTGTTATACAGAATATGGGACCTGTAGAGTTACACCCTAGGCAACAAACTAATTCCACATGTGCAAAACATTTGTGGACTGTCTTATCTGTCAAAAGAGTAGTTTTTCTTCTCATCCAGCCTTGATAAGTACAGTATATGTCTCTTCCAAATAGCATAGTCAGGTGGATGACTTCACTTTTTTCCAGTTCAGTAATGCAATACAGCTTGGTCACAGACTAAAGCCTGGTACACACGGGCCGAATATGGACTGGTATTGGGCCAATTCAATAGAAACTGGCTGATATTCGGCCCGTGTGTACATCAGCCTGTCTGACAGAAGCCAGCCGAACAGGCATGTGGAAAAACCAGCATCCGATCTGCATCCAATCAGCACTGGCAGCCAATGGTTGGTAGCACTCACCAACGTGTTCTGGTGGGGGGCAGTCCCCCTGTCAGAACACAATAGCTCAGCGGGGAGATTGCTGAACTAGTGTTGCATAGTTATTACAGTGATCTCCTCCTGTGCTCCCCAGTTGTTGTTTTTTGTGCAGCCAGCTGGCTTTATCTACCGCCTAGTGCATGGGCACTGAAGAAACATCACAATACTGATAACATCATCGCTGTGTTCACACCTGACTCCTGTTAGCAAGGGTCCTGTGCTGACTCAATGGAATACTCATAATGCTGCCTAAGCCTCTTTTAGTTAACACCCTGTTGTACTGTTGAGAACAGAAATCTAATATAAAGCCATATTTGAGCACTTATATGATCTAAAGCCAAAAACACATGAAGCCACATTTCAGTGAATATTCAGCTTTAACTTGGTTAAAAAACACTGACCAGAAGGTATTCGTTAAGAGGCCGGAAAAACAATATCGCCTAAGCAACTATTTCTAATTTTGACACACAGTGGTTGCTGGAAAGAAATTTGCTCTGTGTATGGCTGGCCTTTGTCGCCACACGCACCACAGCACAATGCACAGGGGTTGAGGCTGGGTTCACACTGGTACGACATTACTCTTGTACGACTGTTATCCTACTTTGCCCTACTACATCTGTCCTACGTTGGTCCTACTTCCATCCGATTGGAATGAACAAGATAAGATTTTGCTCCGACTTTGAGCTAGTACGACTTGTCCTTTGACCAATCAAAACAATCCCAGAGTGACATAAATTCCTTTTACTGCTCCTGTAATCACCATGTCAGATGTCTCAAGTTGGATGGTTAGGACAAGGATCCTACTTTGATCCAACTTCAATGATATTCAATGGGTTGAAGTAGGACCAAAGTCAGACCAAAGTAGTGTAGGGAGCATTTTCAAAGTCGGACCGACTTGTGTCGGACCAGTTAAGACGGCTCTCATAGGGAAACATTGATTTTGACTCGTCATGCGACAGGAGCTCACAATGTCAGAGTGTTTGTTGTACAAGTGTGAACCCAGGCTGAGTTCAAAAAAATGAAGGGTGCAAAATCTGGTGCAGCTGTGCATGGTAGCCAATCAGCTTCCAACTTCAGTTTGTTCAAATAAGCTTTGACTAAAAAAAACCTGGAAGTGGATTGGTTTCTATGCAGAACTGCACCTGCTTTTGGACTCTCCAGTTTTAGTAAATAAACCCCACAGTGCCTTGTGCTAGTTGTGCAGCCTGACCCATTTTGCATACCTTTAGCCCAATTGTTTTGAGTGGGATATTGCAGCGCACAGCACTGTGGTGTGAATTGGCCCTGACAGTACTGTGCCAAGCACAAGGGCTGTCAGATGGAGAGAATAAAGTAACAGTATATATGAAGAGGGCTCCTTGATGCTCAATAAGAACATTACCATTGGTTTGTGACATAACAGATAAGGGGAACTTTGACAATGCTCTGAGATTCTGTTGAAGTTCACACTGCCGTGAACTAGACAAAAAGTGAAGGAAGGTGTCTGTGGTTACCTCAAAATGCAACGTTCAATTTCTAATATTTGTTATCAACCAAAAGCAACGCAATAGGTTTGCTTTAAAGAGGAACTTTACTCTCTCAATCAACATTGACTATTTTTAATCCTTATGTTGCTAGCATTAGTAAATAGATAGGAAAGCATATCAAGTATCAAGTATATTTACTTGTATTACAAACTTTTTTTATACATTTCCTCAGTTACTTCCTGATGTCCAGACCTAGGCAAATGATGTCATACATCCCAGGAGTGTTCAGAAGGGAGGAGAGGAGGAGGGTTTTTCTCAGCTAAGTATACCCTCCTACATGTATGCCTGAGCTAAGGGCAGGTGGACTGCAGGAAGTAAAGGCTACATGAATCATCTGCCCTTACTCAAGATGGCTGTGGCTAAAAATGCAAGGGGGGGGGTTTAATGTGATTTCTCAGCAAAATAAAGCATGGAGACATGGATGGATGGGGGAGTTTGCTTTGAATATTAAAAATTAATTAAAAAAGTATTTTTGGTTTGTGGTGCCCAGATGCAGTGTACTTGCGCTTTTGAGTGTCCGTACATTAATAAAGTGTCCACGCAAAGACAAAAAAAAAAATAAAAGTGCTCTGTGCTGTGCAAATTTCCTCCAAAAATATCATTCGTATTCTTTGCCTCCTGTGCTTATCATTCATGATCCTCTACACCAGATAACTCACTGAATCACCATAATCACCGATTGGTAGAGCCTGAGCTTTTTAGGCTGGGCTTCTCCTCTGGGTCACAGGAGTTCAATTCGTTTTGCACACCTGTGACCTGTTTTCAGATAGCGGTCTGAAGTCTGCTCTCCGCTGACATCGCTGCCATCAGTCAAGGCAGCGCGTCATCCCGACTTCCCAAGTCTGGATCCACCAGCTGCCTTTATTGATGGCAGTCTCGGCATCTCAGCGAGCCACTGAGATGCTGAGACGGCCTCTCCCCGTCCCTCCACAGCTCATCGCTCCAATGAGCATGGAGAAGCAGAGAGGAGAGACGCTGACTGACAGTCAGCAGCTCTCCTCTCGGGGATCTGTGAAAACTGAGCCATCGGCGATGTTCGGTGGCTCGGTTCTCAATGCAGAGTTGGCGGGGGACAGATGCAGCATCGGTCTGATGCTGCATCCACCTAGGTAAGTATGAATCAAAAAAAAAAAAAAACATACTTCTCTTTAAACACTTATGTCTCCCCAAGGGATGGAACCTTCCAGGGCCACTTCCACTCTTAAGCCAGGCCCGCCTCCACTCCTTCACTAGTATATCTCAGTTCATATAGAAAGTTCCATGAAAAAAACAATAAACGCCTCTATAGTGTAAAACCCCTTTATCTTTTTATTAAAACTGGACCATTAAAAACATATAAGCAATGCCCACTTACATTGTAAAATGCATATTCCTGCACTTAGGTATATAAAGCATTATCTCCTATGGGACACCAGCTCCACAATCAGCCTGTGCGTGTGGCACCCTATTCAGACCTTACTTCTGGGTGTACTAATGTCCCATTTGGGAGTACCGTGCGGGATGATGTCACTTCCTGCTCTGCCCCAATGCGCTTCATCGTCCTGATGTTCTCTTTATAATGCAATTTTATGTATAAAGTGACCCAGGAGGAAGAAGAGAGCATTCACTAGCATAAATTCAGAAAGCTGCCATTTACATTCTAGAGCTTCATGAGCTTTCAGACTCCCAGGGATCTCTACAAGGTATGTGACCATATGTATAGTTTGAAATGTAACCTGAACATAGATCAATTTTATGCTACAATATGACATGTTCACTTTAACCACCCATTCATTTCTATACAATGCTATCCCTGCATCCCATAGTGTGCAATGTAGCTATTTTCTTGCCTGCCCTATTTCCTTTGCTCACCTACCTCCTGCTTCATTGTAGAAGAAAATATGTCATCCTATCTCCCATTACTTGCTCAGTTTAGAGCAATAAATAGTGCATTCCTTTTTTTGTATACCATTTGAAGAGAAGTAATTTAGAGCTTTAATCCATGGTTCCCCGATGTTAATCCCTAGAGTGGTGTATGTTAGTAAACCTCTATCACATCATATGGCACTGACAAGGAAAGTTGTCTTTACTCCATTGAGATCCCTCACATTTATGTCTTTGAGCAAAACTTTTTACCCCTCTCAAGGTTTGTTTTACAAGCTGTTACATGGGCCATTACACTTGGGGAAGTTCAACGAATGCAACACTTGATATACTTTTGTATTCTTTCAGTTTTTGTTCTTCTAGCTCTGGACTTCCCTTTTTACTGTCTGACACTGCAACTAAGAGATCGCCATCCCATATGATATTCCCATAAGTTTCCCTTGTACAGAGTAGCATTATTTATTCATTTTCTTGTCAGTTAGCCAGAAGGAAGCAAAGTTTTGCCATCTCTGTGAGAATGCCTTTATTTCATTGTTCATTTGTATTCTGTCTCTGTCACAGCTTGAAATATGATGGACAGAAGAAAAAGTAATGAAGGATATTCGGTAAAGCAACTGAGCTTCCATATGTCTATGAAGATTTTCAGGTATTTGGATAACTAGTCCTAGTAATTTAAGACCTTCTGTTTTACCCTATGGTCTTTTTGTCTATTATCCATCAGTTGACTGGGCAATATTCCAGTTGCTTTAGATTTACTAACACTAGAGCACTGATCTAAAAGTGTTACAGAGATACTTTCGCCAAAATAGTGATATATATATTAATTTCATATGCGGATAAGATATTGGGAGTTATTTACTAAAACTGGAGAGTGCAAAATCTGGTGCAACTCTGCATAGAAACCAATCAGCTTCCTGAAGAAGCCGATGTTAGAAGCTGATTGGCTACCATGCACAGCTGCACCAGATTATGAGTGCACCAGTTTTAGTAAATCAACCCCGATATCTGTCATATGTCATATGTAATAAAAAAAATGTGCACCTAGTGAAAGTGTTTCCTTCATAATTATAAAAATACAATTGTGCACAATACATTGTGTCCATATACAGCTTGATAAAAAGAAAAAAGTAATTCTACTAAAGAAATATAATTCTCTATGGCATAAAACAATGCTCAATAGCTTTACTTGTCCTCATCCATGTTTCCAGACGTATTCCATAAGTAATGTCTTACTTCCTGGTCAGACCACAGGTTATGACACAGGAAGGAGTTGACTAGCTGACCTCATTAGCACACCCCTTGCATCATCCACCCTCCCACTCCCAGGTGCACATTTCTTAAATGAAATGCAATCAATCAGTGATCACCCTTCTCACTAAATACACAATATACAATCAGATTGCATAGTGTATGGTCATCTTTATACAAGCACATATGAGGGAGTAGACAGAGGCACTCAGCTGTCAAGCCCCATTCACATCTCTGCATAGCGGGAACTCGCATTCCCACATGCTTCTTTTTTTTTTTTTTTTTTTTTTTAGTGAGGTGGGGAGGTGTTTTGGAGCAATTTCACCACACATAGGGCAGCCTATCCACCTGAATGTACTGCCCATCACGCAGCAATCATCCCAAAGAAGCTTAAGAAATTTTTAGAGTGGCGCTTGGCGTGTTTTTTTTACTGTGATTTTTGGTGCCGTGTATTTCTGAAATGCAAGGAAACGCACAGATGTGAATGGAGCCTCGTTGTTCTTGTGTTATCGCACCAATTTCACTTGAGGGCCCCATTAATGTCTAGCGTAGTGGGAGCGCACATTTTGTGGCTCGTTTTTCCTGTGACACGCATAGGGAAGCCTGTTGATTTCAATTTGCTAAACTACATGTGGTTAATGGGACATTTTAGCGTTTTGTGGGTTGTGTGTTTTTTACTATGTGTTTTGCAGCATTTGCACCTCATTATTTTTAAATGGCAAAATGTGTGTTTGCTTCTGTGTTTGGTGTGCTGTTAAAAATGAATGGCACTGAAAGCGCAACTAGTAATTTTAGGCGTATACAAATGGCCATACACTATGCAATCTGATTGTACAAACATCCATGAAGTTTGCCAACATTGCAATGCATAACAGTTTGAATCTGCTTTCCTTGAAAACATCAAAATTGCTGCAGCTTGCAATTACAGATGAAAAGTATTGTACTCAGTTTAGCTTGTTTTCAATTTTCCATGTGGTTCACATAGGACATGACTTTGTACAATTGTTTTGAATCCAGCTGATGGAGTAAATGCTAATATATTCAGATACAATGTTCTTTGTATACAAATGAGTTGTTTTTGATTGCAGACAGTATTTAACATTTGAAGGAACTTGTATCATATACTGTATAACATATTACAATTGAAGATGGTAACATTGTCCAGTAGAGCTACTATTTAAAACTCTGTGAGCAGAGAGCTGTAGACTGTCAGTCACAGCTCTCTGCTCATCTCCCTCCATGCTCATTGGAGCGCTGAGCAGTGGAGGGGGCAGAGCGGCTGTCTCAGGCTCTCAGCAGCTCGCTGAGAGCCTGAGACGGGTGTCAGTCCAGGCACCTGGCAGATCCAGACTTCCATTGTCAGGATGACGCGGTGCCTGGACTGATATCTGTGATGTCAGCAGAGAGCGGGCTTCAGTCTGCTCTCTGCTGAAAACGGGTCACAGGAGTGCATAACGGATTGCACTCCTGTGATCCATAGGAGAAGCCCAGCCAAACAAGCTTTGGACTTCTCCTTTAATTCTACAGGGGGGGGGGGGGGGGGGGGGGTGTAGAGGGTCAAGATATTTGAATTCAAACAAATTTGCAAGAAGAACACCAGGGTTCAGTTTTATAGGCAGAACCTGTATATACAAAAGTCTATAGGCACAACATTTTTGGATCACACAAAAAACACATCTGCTAACTTCACCGCTTTTACAAAGAGCATTTTTTTTATTGTTCTTAACCTAACTTACAATATTGTGGCAATTGTAACAATTTTCAAAGGGTTTAGCATTGCATTTAGCTTGCGGTTGCAGTGCAGTAAGCTTGATAGGCGGTGTCCCTGTCAACTCCATATCCTATGACTCAATAAATTTGTTCACGACAAGCATATACAAATACTGTATTTATTGGCGTATAACATGCACTTTTTCACCCTGAAAATTGGGTGCAAATAGCGTGTGTGTGTTATATGCAGATATTTAAATTTTAGCTGCCTCAGAGGGGACAGGGAGGGGGGCAGGACAAGTGCCATCAGATTACTTACAGTAAGAATCTCCTGTTTACTTTACGGCCTCTGTAATAGGAAGTCCCGTCTCCTGGGCTGCCATTGGACCACTGTCTATCATAGGAGATTCTCACTTTATGTAATCTGTCGGCGCTCAACCCGCCCCCCTCCTTGTCCCCTCTAGACTGCAGATGGGCATCGATCAGGCTGCGCTGATGGCAATGTTGAGGCTGCTGCATTGAAGGCAATGGTGAGGCTGCTGCATTGATGGCACTTGTGAGGCTGCAGATGGGCATTGATCAGGCTGCATCGATGGCAATGGTGAGGCTGCAGATGGGCATTGATCAGGCTGCATTGATGGCACTTGTGAGGCTGCAGATGGGCATTGATCAGGCTGCATTGATGGCAATGGTGAGGCTGCAGATGGGCACTAACCCTTTTGCTTCAAAGTTCCTTATTTAAAATTTACGTTTTTTTCCAGAAACTTCCCTCTTAAAATGAATGTGCGTGTTATACGCCTGTGCGTGTTATACGCCGATAAATACGGTACACACAAATGGGAAACAAACAAAAAGATCACTACATGAAATAAACTAAACTACCTTAAATACATCCCCACCCCCAAAAAAAGCCCCATAAATAAATAAAACAGGGGGGTTTTTTCGAGCTACTTCACATTTTTAGCACAATAAGGAAAATTCAGAGTCCCTGCTTCTGTGAAATGTCACCATGTCACCTATTACAAATAAGCCATCTATAATTTTGCATCAAAACCTTATGTGGATATCACTCTTCATCCCTAGTTACTGACAGAATCATTTTTCTACCTGGTGCTAATCCACCTGTCTTTTAAGTTGAACTTTACTCAGAAAATTAAAAATTGCAAACAACCAGAGGGGTCTATTCGTAAAAAAAATTCTGTGCAAACGCTTCAAGCAATCAGCCAGTCGTCATGAATAATTGGCATATTGTGTGTAATATATTTATTTTCTATGATGGTCAGCTCCATCTAGTTGCCATAAAGTGGTATTTTCCTTAAATAACTCAATCAGGAAAATATCACATTATGACCACTAGATGACGCTGGCAATCATAATAAATAAACATATTGGACACATTATGGTAATTATTCATGACAGCTGTGCAAATACTACAGGACATTTCTTTTATAAACAGACACCTATGTCTTCTCCTCAATAAAGGATGCTTACTTGCCTTCTTGCAATTTTTTCCTTGAGGATGTATACTAAGCTGTGCATGAACTTCAGAAGAAGACCAGGGGGCAAAGTTATCAAAGGGAAAGGAACAGGGGGAGGCGTGTATAGTTCTTTGATGAATTCTTATAAGTTACATTGTTCCCAAATACTGCTAAGGGCTACAAAAACCCTCCCTTCTATTTCCCTTCTATAGAGAAGAGGTAAGAGGGAGGTTATTATAGTCCTCTCTTAGGACGACAGTACTGCATCTCCATAGATACAGTGCAGTGAGTAGCATTGTAACTATAGGAATGTGTTATTAGCAGAATAAAAAGGTGAAAATAAATGAAAATGAGCCAGAAAAAAGGAAACAAGTACAGCCACCACATTTTAGGACTGTGCAATATATTATTATTATTATACAGGATTTATATAGCACCAACAGTTTGCGCAGCGCTTTACAACATGAGGGCAGACAGTACAGTTACAATACAATATAGAGGGCCCTGCTCATTAGTGCTTACATTCTAGAAGTTAAAAAAATTGTACTTGTGTTTAACATTAAAGTTCATAAATCTGTTTCTAACTTGTGCTTAGGATATTACTTCAATTAGTAATCCCTCATGCCATTGTGTTTTGGATTTATTTTAAATTAGACAATTATTTCAGCCACAAAACACAACATGGAAGCAACAACATGTCCATAAGTAATGGAGTTTTTAAAGTCGTATCTGAAATGCCCATGTGACAAAAGACCATTACAATTTTGGAAACACTAAAAGTCTTTTATAAAATCTGCTGCCTTAGACTCTGAAAAACATTTTAAAAGTGTTTGCCTTGGATTCACTATTAACTTGTTTGGAGAAATACATTAAAATCACATCATGTATTGCAGCATTCCAGTAATCATCTTCAAACTCCCACCACAGTCCTTGAAAAGCTCCCCACATCGGGTTTATGGAAAGCATAGTCACCCACTCAAATCAGAGGTCTTAGTTTCTAAACAACCAATTGCTCCCCAGGCACTGAGGGATGGGGCAAGGCATACGCTTAAGCCTATGCAAACATACTTTCAGGAAGTCAATATTTCTAGAAAATTGTCTAAAGGCTGTGGGCAAGCTTTAAAGTGGATTACCAAAACCCTGCCAGAATTTTCTAGCTCTGCTTTTAGTATGAGGATTTTTTTTTTAGACATGCTATTGTAATACTCAAATATCATTGGCCTCTGCTGAAAAGGACCCACTTTTTTAAAATCAAGGATCCTTACCTGGTGCTTTAGCTCTGTGAAATAAGCCTTATGTAAAATAAATTCAGGTGTTTCTAAATCTTTCAGCCTCACCTTCACAATACACACTGGGGTAGATTTACCGAAGCTGGAGAGTGCAAAATCAGCTTCCATGTTTTATTGCCAAAGCCTAATTGAACAAGCTGAGGTTAGAAGCTGATTGGTTTAAATGCAGAAGTGAGCCTGTTTTTGCACTCTCCAGGTTTAGTAAATAAACCTCACTGTACATACTCTCCATATATAGATTATGGATGACAAAAGTTCATGAAAAGCTTACTTAGAGACACATGTCAAATGTCAGATAACCTTTGACAAGGTAAAAATGTCTAAAATTGAAGTACACAATATGGAACAGCTCAAGAGTCTCAGCTGTTCTTTATCATAGGATGGAAAAACCTCCTCAGTTCTAACACATTTGCATTTCTTTTAACCAAAATTGCCTATATATATTTTTTTTTCTCTTTAAATGTCAATGGATCATCTTATCCAAAGATTACTAGCAAAGTTACCATTGCAGAGCTGATACAGCGAAGGATTTTAATATTATTCTAAATAGCTTTCCCAATTGTCATGGGGACATTCAATTACTCTTATTACTGTTATTTCTGATTCCTGTCCTGATCTCTTCACAGAAAAGAATATCTGAGAGGTGCAAAAAGCTTCACAAAATGGTGCATTAAATGAATGTTGTAATGTTGCTTGATCAAAGTCATTTGTGGATAATATTTTTTTTTACTTTGTAGTTTTGGTACATCTTTGTGCAGTGGCTTAAACCTGTGAAGTCTTGTTTTGGGTAATTATAGCCCAGATTTCAGCCTATTAGTGGGATTGAAATAGAAATTATATTTTAAAGAAATAATTATCACCAATGCTCAAATTTTGTTCTCACTAAAAGTCAAAATGTCTTCCCTTTCCCCTTTGAATTTTGTAAGAGCTTTTAGTAAAATCTGAAGAATCCCATAGACTCTGAAGAGCACAAAAACGTGGCAAAGCAAAATAAAGGGTTTCTTAACAAACTAATAATTTACCAGAGCTACGCAAGGAGATAAACATATAATAATGTTCTAAACTAAGATTGCATTCCATTAAATTTCCTTTTAACATATGCTTCATATTTTTTTCTTAAAAACCATCAATTATGTATTAATTAAATTACTTGAGGAGAATAAGAAAAACATGTCTACCAACAATTACATTCAGCCTTAGTAGGAAAAAAAGGGTCTACTACATAATTCATAGTGCGAGGATTTTTGGAACATGTATTTCAAATTCCTACCTATATCTACTCTGTAGATGTTGCAAGCACCATTTTTTTATGTACTGAAGATTTTTTTTTTATTTAATAAAAGGCTCTACATTGTTCAGTGCAGTGCTTGTCAGTTATTGTAGTGAATCAGCATGTATGCAAGAAACAGTTTATAAAGCTGCTATTCATATGGTAGAACATTTGAGTTAGAAAAGCATAATAACACTTCATAAAACATAAATATTTGTTGATTTAATAATATGTCTACATTGTGGCAAATTATTTTTGCCCAGAAGGGATATTAAGGAAGAAACCCTCTTGTTTGGGGACTAGTATTTAACACCAAGGCACAACATTCTAGGAGTCTATCGATCATGTTGAGGTTATAATGAGAAGGGGGTGGTGGCGCTCCCTAGTTTGCGAAAAAGTGCCAGTTAATGGTGTATACTTAACACAAATGTAGTGTAATACAAACTATTATTAAATATAGTGGTCAGTATACTCCAAATCCGTGAACAATACTTGTTACTATTAATCACTTAAACAAGGTGATCCGCTATACAGATTGTGAACATTTAACTTTCAATATGTTTTTATTGTCAATTACGTCATACATTTTAAGCATTGACATATTAGAATGCACAGGAGGGAACGCCTCCTCGAACATGAGACAGAAAGGTTACAATTCGAGAAAGAAAATAACATAAAACATACGGTTTCTCATCTTTAAAGGCTATTGGTGGGGTAAACCTGATATATATCCGTATCTATGTTTTAAATATGCAGTCTACATGTATTGTCTCTAAATCCTCACGGGAACTTTCCCCTACCCCGGCACCCCTGACGGGATCTAGCTGTGCCAGGTGGGGAAAAACCCCGTACTTCTCCTTTGCCCATTAGGTTGGAGCCCTCAGGAGTGTTAAGGGACTATGAATCCCCGTGGGCTAGGTAGTTTACCGTATGGTAGCTGCATATTGAATTGCCACCAGTTAGTTAACTGATGTGAGGTAGAAGACAGGAAAAAGAGTTGAAAGAGAGAGAAGAGTGAGGAGGGAGGGGGGGTGGAGGGGTCCTTCCAGATGGGTGAGGGGGGAGCAGGAGTACATCTGTGTGTCTCTCAGATTAATGAAGGATGAATTCGTATGTGTGTGGGTTAGGGGTTGTTGCGTGCCTGAACCCCTGGTATGAGGGAGGTTCCCATGTATTGGGCCCAGGGTTGCCATATTGCTTGGAATTTCGTAGAGGTGTTTGTCAGGATGCTAGAAAGTTTTTCTTGAGCCATAATTCATGATACCTTCTTTTTTACTGCGTTGAACGAGGGCCTTGGCTGTTTCCATGCTTTGGCAATTGAGATTTTGGTGCCCAATAATATAAAGTTGATCAGTGTTTGATTAGCCTTAGAAATTCCAGATAGGTTAGCGTTGAGAATAGCCACCTCTGGGGACCTAGGGATCTGGCAAGTCGTCACCTTGTAAATCATAGAGAATACTTTTCTCCAAAAAGTGCGTATTTTGGGGCATTCCCACCAAATGTGGGCCATAGTGCCCAGGTGTTGACATCCCCTTAAACATAATGGGTTCGCTGAGGGATAGATTGCTGCCAACCTGGAAGGGGTTAGGTACCATCTGGTAATCAATTTGATGCTTGCCTCCCTCAAGGAGATGTTCTGGATCCCCTTAAAGGATTTAGTAAGAGCTGCTTGCCAAATCTCTATGTCCCTGCAGCATTGGAAGTCAGACTCCCAAGCCTTCATATATGTGGTTTTGTGTGTAGGGCAAGTGAGGGCCGAATATATCACTGATATGCCTCCCCTCTGCTCCATGGCTTGTCCGCACCATTGTTCGTATACTGTGAATTTAGGGGGGAGCGGTTTCTCCTTCCAAATAGAGTGGAGAAAGTGGGTGATTTGGTAAAAGCGGAATCGTTCCGATTCCGGAAGGTCCAGGTGTTTGATACAGAATTTGAGGGTGATTGGTCCATTGGGAGTGAAGAAGTGCCCTATCCGGTATAGCCCTTTGTCCAACCACCATTTGAATGCTGAGATGTCAAGTCCAGGTGGAAAGTCAGGGTTGTGGAATAGGTGAGCTAAGGGTCGACCCGTGGAGACCAGAGCTGTGGAGTGCCGGAGGGAGTCCCAAAGGGCGCAGGAGTGGGATAAAGTGGGTGATAGGATGGGCGGTCTAGATTTAGGTGGGCACCAAAGAATGTAGTCTAGCGTATGTTTGGGGATGGCTTGTCTTTCAATATTCACCCAGTCTGGTTTTTCGTAGCGAGAGTAAATTGAGGACAATTGGGCTAATCTGGCAGCCAAGTAGTATTTACGTAGGTTTGGAAGACCCAGCCCTCCCTTGCGTCCGTGAAGGAAGAGGGTGCTCTGAGGGATACGATATCCTTTCTTACCCCAAATATATTGGAGAATTTTACTCTGCAAAGCTCTCAGGTGATCTTTCCTGATTGGGATAGGGAGGGAGCGAAAGAAGTAGAGGAGCCTGGGGAGTAGGGTCATCTTAACGGAGTTGATCCGACCCAGCCAGGATAGCTCGTGTTTTGACCATGTAATAAGGTCTGCCTCTAATTTCTTGAAGAGTGAAGGATAATTTTGTGCATAAAGAGTTTCCGTCTTGGCCGTCAGTGTGATTCCCAGGTAGCTAATGGACGTGTCGCCCCATTTGAAGTGAAAGGATTGTTTTAGAGAGTCAACTGTTTGTGGCGGTAAGGAGACATTAAGAGCTTGAGATTTGGTGAAATTGACTTTGAGTCCAGAGATTTTAGAAAAGTTCTTTAAAACTAGGCAGAGATTAGGTAGTGTAGTGAGGGGGGATGTCAGGAAAAGGAGGATGTCATCGGCGAAGAGCCCACATTTGTGCATCTGGTCTCCACAGGTCACCCCTTTTATGTCCGGGTTTTGTCGAATTGCGATTGCTAAGGTTTCTATGGCTATTGCGAAGATTAGGGGGGATAGAGGGCACCCTTGTCTAGTGCCCCGTAAAATGTCTATTGGTTTGGAGTAATGACCTTGGATGCGTATATGGGCCTTTGGTTGTGAGTAGAGAGCGTGCAGAAGACCCAGAAAACGGCTACCGAATCCCCATCTCTCCAGTATATTGAAGATGTAGTGCCAGGAGACCGTGTCAAAGGCCTTCTGCAGGTCTAAGGATAGAAGGAATCCCGATTGGTTAGGCCCCACTGTCCAGTTAGTTTGAAGAATCGAGGTGATATCTATGGCCCTCCTTATTTGGTCAGGACCCTGTCTCCCGGGTATGAATCCTACCTGGTTCTTATGGATATATTGTGTAATAAAAGATGACAACCTGTTAGCCATTATTTTGGTGAGTATTTTTAGGTCATTGTTTATGAGTGAGATTGGTCTGTAGTTGCTAACGTCTTCGTGGTTTTTGCCAGGTTTGGGTATGACCGTGATTAAAGCGGTGTTGAGGTGGATGTCTAGGGGGTTTCCATTGGTTTTGGAGTTGAAGAAGGAGGTCAGGTGAGGTGCCAGAATGGCTGCAAAAGACTTGTAGTATGCTACAGAAAGGCCATCCGGACCCGGAGCTGATCCCCCTCTAAGGTCTATTATGACCCCCAAAACCTCCTCCTCAGAGATGGGTATTTCCATCTTTTGTTTGTGGACCTCTTTTAGGGAGGGTAGGGGGATACCTTCCAGAAACTGAGGGATTAAGTTCGCGTTTGGTGTAGTTGTTTGGCTATATAATTTAGAGTGAAAACCCCGAAAGGCTTCTAGAATCTTTGAAGGATTGGTCGTGGGGGGTTGGCCATTTAATCTGAGTTTGGGGAAGGCGTGGGTTCTGATGGGGGGAGACAGTTTTTTAGCCAGGAGGGGACCTATTTTGTCTGCCTGAGTGTAAAATTTTTGTCCATTCCAGCGAATGGCCTTTTCGGCCTTGGATGTGAGTGCTAGATTGAGATCAATTCTCGCTTTATCGAGAAGGGAAACAGGGGTCTTGGAGGGGTCCATTTTGTGGGCAGCTTTCAGAGTGGTGTATTCCTTTTCCAAGTTAATTAGATCTGCTTTTTGTGCTCGTTTGGTTTGAGTGGCAATCTGGATGAGTGTACCTCTTATAAACGCTTTATGTGCAGCCCATAACATTTCTGGAGAAATGTCCTCTGATTTATTGAGTTTAAAGTATTCTTGTAGGGCTTTTTCAAGTTCAATGACCCTGATGGGGTCAGATAATAGTGACTCATTCAGTCTCCAGTGTCCCCTGGATCCGCCCAGGGGGCCCGTTTTGAGTGAAATGGTTACTATGGAGTGGTCCGAGAGGGCCGACTCCCTGATTTGTGCTTTGTGGATCAAAGGGAGTAGGGAGGATGGGGTTAAAATGTGGTCAATCCTCGCATAGGTGTTATGAGGGGGAGAGTAATGGGTATAGTCCCTTTTGTTGGGGTTAAGTTCCCTCCAAGTGTCTGTTAAGCCGTGGGCATGGATTGTCTTTGCAATCCTGAGGCTCTCTTTGGTGGGTCGTGTTAGTTGAGTCGGTAGGGGTTTAGACTTGTCCAATCCCTGGTCGAATGCTGCGTTCGAGTCTCCGCCAAAGATGACCGTTCCCTCCAATTTCTGAGCGAGGCTGCGCAGTAGGGAATCAAAAAATTTTGCTTGTCCTCTGTTTGGGGCATAGTAGGAGACCAGGGAATACAGGTGGTCCCCCACTGTGCCCTTGACCAGGAGGAACCTGCTCTCCGGATCAGCGAATTCAGAGATCTTTACAAATTTAAGGTGTTTGGAAATGATGATTGCAACTCCCTTAGTTTTGTTGTCTGCGCTCGCTAAGAAAAACTGTGTGAAATGAGGGTGGAGATACTTAGGGCTATACCGGGAGGGGAAGTGCGTTTCTTGCAGCATAATAATGTCTAGCTTGAGATGCTTGTAATAATCGAGGACCTTTCTCCTCTTAATCTGGGAATTGATTCCCTGGACATTGTGAGAGGCTATGTGGAGTTCAGCTGTAGGGTCGTTAGCCATGGAGCAGTTGGAGTGAAGTGCAATGGCCCTCACTTACCCTTTGGTGCGTGGGAACCTGGACTTTAGGATGATGATCGTTCATTCTTCTTGGTGGGAAGATATCAGGAACTCCCGTGGGTGTGTGTGTGGTATCTGAAACACAAGATGTGGTTAGGCACAATGTATTGATTGGGGATGAGGGTTGGGGGTGCAGGATAGAAAATAGAAGGTCTCCTATAGAAGAAAGAAAAGACGTAAGGAAGGAGAAACCCCTTATGTCTTCTAGAAAAAAAATTTGAGTATGTCTGGCCCATCTGGGCTCAAACAGCCTAGCCCCCAAAGACCTTCGGGTGTCTAGGGGTTAGGTGGGTGCACAAGTGTTTCCTCACGAAACCGAACGCCCAACATGAAACTTGTTCCCTTACGGGAAAAAAGACTGGAAGAAAAAACAGAGAAAATTTTGAAACCATTACCGTGGTATACCCGGTTGTCATAACAGAGTGACTAGTTAGTGGCCCTTAAACCGCCGCCCAATTTAGTATCCTCCTAGGTTGCTATACATTTGCTGTCTTAGCAGAGCGTCTATAAACTAGACCTGAATAAAATCCTTAATCATGGGGGATAAGATCCCTCCCCCCCCCTCATAGATAGGCGTGAGGAAGCAGCCCCTCTCAATCTAGAGAGGCACGGCTTCCTTGAGCATAGTAGATATGTGGATGGGCTAGTTAAAAATATCAAAAAATAAAGAGGGAAAATTTGGATAAAAACCCAAACCCCCCCCCCCCCTCCCGAACCAGAAAAACAAAAAACAATTAGCAAAAAGTTCTGGAAAGTCAGAAAACTTTGCCCGGTTGCTTAGCCTGTCTAGTGACTAGGCCCAAGGGATCCCCCCTGCTCCAGGGGATGGTCAAAACGATCCCTACTTCACAATCGGGATAGAAGAGATGCAGTTCACATCATCATTGGCTTCAGGTTTGGTTGTTGTCTTTGGCCTTCTTTGCTTTTCCTGTTGACCACAGTGGAGATTGAGGGCTCGTGGGGGTCTGTCGTTTGTTGGAGTTGGTCCCGGCATTGGTCGTGTCCATCTTGGCTTCCTGGGAGATGATTTTCAGGTGCAGGAGCAATTTTTCTCCTTCTGGGAGGGAGGAGAAGGCGTATTGTTTCCCCTGGACGGAGAATTTAACTGCGAACGGGAAGGCCCACTTGTATTTTACATCTCTTTGGGTGAGAGCGAGCAGGAGAGGCTTCAATGATCTCCTCCTTTGGATCGTAGAGGGTGACAGGTCTGCGAAGATCTGTACTGGGTGTCCCATGCATTGCACTGAGTGAGAGGACCTGGCCTGTCTCATCACTTCCTCTTTAACTGTGTAGTGGTGGGGCTTAGCGATAATATCTCTTGGGGTGCCGTCTTTTCTGGGGGGCCCTAAGGCTCTGTGTGCCCTGTCCAATTCAAGGTGTTGAGAGGAGATATTAGGGATTAGCTGTTTAATCAGGTCCTGGACTGCTTCTGGAACATTGTGAATCGTTTCCGGTAGGCCGCGGATTCTGATGTTATATCTTCTGGACCTATTCTCAAGTTCGTCAATACGAGCCATTGCTAGGTCTAATTGATCTTGCACCGTGCTTATGTGCTGCGAGTGTTGATTAGTGACAGCTATAGTGTCCTCCATTTTGTGTTCGATCGCGTCGATACGGGCCCCTAAATTAATAAAGTCTGCCTTCAGGTCCCCCGTAATTTTGGCTGCCGTTTGAGCCAGGCCTCTGTCCAAAAGTTCAGAGAATCTGTGGAAGAGGGAGTCCATGTGAGAAGCAGAGTCACTGGCAGGGAAGGCATATGGTGTAAGGCCTGTGTGATCTGAGGTAGATCCCTGGGGGGACAGAGGGCCTTCACAGAGGGGGCGATCCTGCAGGGATCCTGTAGAGGCTGGAGAGGGGGTCAGCAGAGGTGGGTATCCCGGTTGTCTCCCTGGGGTGAAGTGAGGGGGAGTGAGGGGTTGCTCTGACCTGTAGTCCGCCGGTCCTGTGGAGCAGAGAATCTGAGGCAGAGGCTGTGTCTGTGTAGCGGCGGCCATCTTGGGCGTCTCAGCCGTTCTTGTTCGCTCCTGTTGTGGCCACAGGTTCCGTTTCACTGGGGCCCCGGGCATATGGGGGTGTAGCCGGGACCTTGGGGAGTATCACCAGGTGCTTTATTCGTGCGGTGGTGCGCTGTGGTCCGTGCTGTGAGCGCCGGTCGATCGTGAGGGAGCGGAGCTCTAGGCTTTAGCGGCCATCTTGCGAGCTCTGCGCATGCGCACCCCTGATTGTGAACATTTAAATGATCCCCACTCAGATAGCATGATTCCACTAGTGAGGTTAATACAATGTGTATATCTATAAAAGTGAATAATGGGTTAATAGAGCTCCATATATATAACAACGTGATTAACAGTCATAAAGTGGTTATGTGTTTGCAACAACCTTAGTGAGTACATAAAAAATATAATAAAAACATTTTTTTATTATATTTTTTATGTACTCACTAAGGTTGTTGCAAACACATAACCACTTTATGACTGTTAATCACGTTGTTATATATATGGAGCTCTATTAACCCAATATTCATTTTTATAGATATACACATTGTATTAACCTCACTAGTTGAATCACGCTATCTGAGTGGGGATCGATTAAATGTTCACAAGATGAACAGCGGATCACCTTGTTTAAGTGATTAATAGTAACAAGTATTGTTCACGGATTTGGAGTATACTGACCACTATATTTAATAATAGTTTGTATTACACTACATTTGTGTTACGTATACACCATTAACTGGCACTTTTTCGCAAACTAGGGAGCGCCACCACCCCCTTCTCATTATAACCTTGTACCTATAGACCCCTTAGGGGAGCTATATCAAGGGAGGCAGCATACCTAGGTAGGATCCTAAGAGCAGTCACCCACCCTTCAATTTAGATTATGTTGAGGTGTTTCCATCATAGTACATTTCTTAACTTGCAAAATTGAAAAGGTTTAGCCAGAGCTGCAGTGACACGTTCAAAGTTGTTGTAAAGGAGATGATCGGGTTTGAGGTGGTGGCTCCTATTATTTGGCATTAGTGCATCAAAAATGATAATGTATGTTCAGTGTTGTGGGCAGCTGTCTACAGCAGATCATATACCATGGACACAAATTTTAAATTGAAAGCTCCGTGAACACATAGCATTAGCAGAACATGAGAAAGGTGACAAATGTTGCATAAAAATATGAATTAATCAGGCATAGGTTGATGCAGGTGATAGCGTGAATTTTTCCAGAAAACATTGAATAACGCTGATATTCAGCTTTTCTCCTTGTGTACTTTTACTGAAAGCCACCAATCTTGATAACAGTTTTTTTTTATTCTTCCTCTGTCATGTTGGAAAAATATCCAAATTCAGATATCTACATGGAACTATAAAGTACACAATCAAAGAATACCATTCTAGAGCAACATATTCCAGAACAACATATTCCAGAGCAACATTCCAGAGCAAAGGATCTAAGAAGAGCTGCCTTGTTTGGTGACTGTATATACAGTATCTCACAGAAGTGAGTACACCCCTTACATTTTTGTAAATATTTTATTATATCTTTTCATGACAACACTGAAAAAATCACACTTTGCTACAATGTAAAGTAGTGAGTGTACAGCTTGTATAACAGTGTAAATTTGCTGTCCCCTCAAAATAACTCAACACACAGCCATTAACGTCTGAACCGCTGGCAACAAAAGTGAGTACACCCCTACGTGAAAACGTCCAAAATGGGCCCAATTAGCCATTTTCCCGCTCCGGTGTCATGTGACAAGGTCTCAGGTGTGAATGGGGAGCAGGTGTGTTAAATTTGGTGTTATCACTCTCACTCTCTCATACTGGTCACTGGAAGTTCCAGTATGGCACCTCATGGCAAAGAACTCTCTGAGGATCTGAAAAAACAAATTGTTGCTCTACATAAAGATGGCCTAGGCTATAAGAAGATTGTCAAGACCCTGAAACTGAGCTGCAGCACAGTGGCCAAGACCTACAGCGGTTTAACAGGACAGGTTCCACTCAGAAAAGGCCCCGCTATGGTCGACCAAAGAAGTTGAGTGCACATGCTCAGCGTCATATCCAGAGGTTGGTTTTGAGAAATAGACGTAGGAGTGCTGCCAGCATTGCTGCAGAGGTTGAAGGGGTAGGGGGCAGCCTGTCAGTGCTCAGACCATGCGCCGCATACTGCATCAAATTGGTCTGCATAGCTGTCATACCAGAAGGAAGTCTCTTCTAAAGATGATGCACAAGAAGACCGCAAACAGTTTGCTGAAGACAAGCAGACTAAGGACATGGATTACTGGAACCATGTCCTGTGGTCTGATGAGACCAAGATAAATATTATTTGGTTCAGAAGGTGTCGAGCGTGTGTGGCGGCAACCAGGTAAGGAGTACAAAGACAAGTCTGTCTTGCCTACAGTTAAGCATGGTGGTGGGGGTGTCATGGTCTGGGGCTGCATGAGTGCTGCTGGCACTGGGGAGCTACAGTTCATTGAAGGAACCATGAATGCCAACATGTACTGTGACATACTGAAGCAGAGCATGCTCCCCTCCCTTAGGAGACTGGGCCGCAGGGCAGTATCCCAACATGATAACACACCTCCAAGACGACCGCTACCTTGCTAAAGAACCTGAGAGTAAAGGTGATGGACTGGTGAAGAATGTCTCCAGACCTAAACCCTATTGAGCATCTGTGGGGCATCCTCAGACGGAAGGTGGAGGAGCGCAAGTTCTCTAACATCCACCAGCTCCATGATGTCGTCATTAAGGAGCGAAAGAGGACTCCAGTGGCAACCTGTGAAGCTCTGGTGAACGCCATGCCCAAGGGGGTTAAGGCAGTGCTGGAAAATAATGGTGGCCACACAAAATATTGACACTTTGGGCCCAATTTGGAAATTTTCACTCCTTAGGGGTGTACTCACTTTTGTTGCCAGCGGTTTAGACATTAATGGTTGTGTGTTGAGTTATTTTGAGGAGACAGCAAATTTACTCTGTTATACAAGCTGTGCACTTACTACTTTACATTGTAGCAAAGTGTAATTTCTTCAATGTTGCCACATGAAAAGATATAATCAAATATTTACAAAAATGTGAGGGGTGTACTCACTTTTGTGTGATACTGTATATGTATATATATTGTGGCAGTTCTGTGCCCTGCCTTTGAGTGAAAAGAGTTAATGACCCAGGATTTTCATCCAGGCAGGTTGAGGGTCTCCAAGAAATTTGTATCATTCAGAGGAAACTGACTTTTTAGTTTCCTCATCAGTTGGTAAAAGCTTGTTTGGGACCTGGAGCCCGGAGATTTCTTAGAGATCTGGGTGTGATGAAATCTCACATCCTGGGTCTGTGTTTTGGAAACCACCAGCACACTAATTGTGTAGGTGTGTACTCGATGTTTAGGAGAGACCTGACTAGGGTGCTGGGCTCCACCCTGGCAGACAGAGGAGGTCTTTGCTAGAGAGTCAGGAGGGGTCAACCTAGGACAGACAGGCGGGAGCCAGAGCAGCACGGACCTGCTAAGTTTATGGACCCAAACTTCTGTAAGAGACTGACAAGGGCCTAAAGAGTAAGGCCAGAGGAACAGTGGTGAATGTGTAAGCCAAGTGTCATTTGTTTTTGTTTTTTGATGGAAGAGCATGTAAGAAATGTTTAAAGCTGCTGTTCAGCCTGTAGAACATCTACAGCTTAGAAAAGCATAATAACACTTCATAAATGGTAAATAATTTATTAATGTGATATTATTTCCACATTTTTGGCTAATCAGGAGGGAAATTAAGGAATACACCCTCTTGTTTTTGGAATAAAACTCAATGCCAAGGCAAAAACATTCTGGGAGTCCACCAAACATGCTGGGTTATTTCCATTAGAATGCGCATCTAGTCTTGCAAGCCTACAAAAATTAAAAAGGTTTCAAAGCCAGAGTTGTAGTGAAGAAAATCAATCAAATCTCAGTACAGGTTCTGACTTGTTGCAAAGCAGCTGATTGGGTTGGAGGTATTATTTGGCAATAGTGCATCAAAATTGATAACGTATACTCAGAGTTGTGGGCAGCTGTTTACAGCAGACAAAATACTATCAGCAATTACGACACATTTTAAAAAGACTTTAGGGTTAATGCACTAAAGTATAATGCTCTGCTGTTTTCATTACAGCCTGCTATTTTCTCATTTTTACCACTGAAATATTTTTTTATTAACGCTTTTATGTCTTAGATTAGTTTACTGCATGTTCAATATATTATTGATTTTTGCAGTATTTTATATTCAAAAGTTCATTCAAAAATATTATCTTTTGGAAGTTGTTAATTGTGAGGACAGTAGCAAATGAAGCCATTTTTCAGGAGATAAAAATGTTTTTTTTATTTTATAAATAGGTATAAACATGACATTTTCTCTTTTACATCTGTACACTATGCATATGGGTGTACACAACTACTGACATATAATTGCGTACAGCCACACACAGAAATCCATGTCTATGGATAACTATATGCAGCACTTGGCCTTCCAAGGTTCCAAAACAAGCTAAAATTTTATACTGTATGCCCATAATGTGCCTGTGTGCATGAAGTCTTGAAATGACTCCTGCATCTTAGTGAATTTACCCTTTAAAGTGTTGATCCAGCTAAAACTTTTTTTTAAGTTTTGAATAGAGTTTGATGGATTTAGAAATTTAGAAGATGGGTTTAGTATCCTAGTGGGATGACACCAGTTTTTCCACACAAAACATGGAGAAAATCTGCACTAGGGATACAGACAGCAATCAAAATCTGCAAAAAACAATTTGCTGGTGAGGCCTGTGCTTGTAATTCACACTGGAAAAACCCAGATGAAGGGGGTGCTTGGACCCCTGAAACACGTTAAATACTTTTTTTAAATGTACTCTTGACGGTTATTGGAACAAACTTGTATCTGGACCTCTTAGTAGTGGTATGGCGCTTAAATTTCAATTCTCATAGCAAAAAAAAAACTGACATGGGTTCTTTACTTCCCTTACTCTATGGAAAATAAGCATTATTATTGCTGTCTGTGTTGCTGTTGGAAATTTCCCCCCACTCCCTGTCTGTTGAAACCATTCCCCACTCAATCCGGAAGTCAAAAACAAACGTTTTGACTGGACATACACTTTAAAGATGAAATCCAGGTATGGTGTATGTTTACATAGTTACCTTGGCCTAGCTTGCACCAATGTACAAACAACAAATCTCTAAATTGGGACTTTCTTAAGGGCAACCAACATAACAACCATATATATATATATATATATATATATAAATTATGATACATTGAATATTCATAAAACTCCCACGTGGGACAATTTAAAAACAATGTTGTACATACAGAATTGTTGCATAGAAAACATATGGAAACTGGTGATACCCAAACTAATAAGGCTGATTGATCATACTACAGCAATGACATGGAATGGGTACTGTATCCAACGACGTTTCGATTATCTTCAGGGATGTAAATCACCAATCAGAAAATTCTACCTTAATATGATATTCTTTTTGTACATTGACATACGTTACATTGCATCAATATATATACATATACTCACAAACATTGGAAAATTTGTCAGATTTCCTGCAGAGCTCCACAGTTTCCCACTCAAGGAGGAGCATGGGAGGATTTTCGACAAGACCAAACAAACCAATATGTACAGGGATTTATATGGTTTCTCCCATATATGTAAGGTTGTGTATTAGAACAAGCAAAAAACAATTGTTCCAAAAAGACACTTTGAACTGAGGGCATGAAAAAGAAACAAAGAAATAAAAATTCATGAAGGAAAACCAATGAGAGTTGCAAAAAAAATTAAAAAATAAAATAAAGATGAAAATAAAATAGAATAAATCCAAACTGCACAACTTCAAACTCTTTGCTTTTACCAGTGAAAATGAAAACATGCCACCAGACCAGCGTCTATCATTCAATGATGCTCCCTGAAGGGAGAGCTCTTCAATATGTTCCCATATGTTTTCTATGCAACAATTCTGTATGTACAACATTGTTTTTTAAATTGTCCCATGTGGGAGTTTTTATGAATACTTCAATAAATCATCATTTTTATATAGATATATATATATATATATATATATATATATATATATTTTTTTTTTTTTTTTTTTTTTGCAACTCTCATTGGTTTTCCTTCATGAATTTTTATTTCTTTGTTTGGAACAATTGTTTTTTGCTTGTTCTAATACACAACCTTACATATATGGGAGAAACCATATAAATCCCTGTACATATTGGTTTGTTTGGTCTTGTCGAAAATCCTCCCATGCTCCTCCTTGAGTGGGAAACTGTGGAGCTCTGCAGGAAATCTGACAAATTTTCCAATGTTTGTGAGTATATGTATATATATTGATGCAATGTAATGTATGTCAATGTACAAAAAGAATATCATATTAAGGTAGAATTTTCTGATGATTTACATCCCTGAAGATAATCGAAACGTCGTTGGATACAGTACCCATTCCATGTCATTGCTGTAGTATGATCAATCAGCCTTATTAGTTTGGGTATCACCAGTTTACATATGTTTTCTATGCAACAATTCTGTATGTACAACATTGTTTTTAAATTGTCCCACATGGGAGTTTTATGCATATTCAATGTATCATAATTTATATATATATATATACGGTTGTTATGTTGGTTGCCCTTAGGAAAGTCCCAATTTAGAGATTTGTCATTTGGAGATTAAATAAAAGTGATGATTCAGCACTAGATGAAATTAATATTGTATAAGCTTGCAACAATGTAACAATGTATATGACGTACCTGGATGATGCCCCTGGATGCTGGAAATCAATGAAGTAGACACCGGCACTACTCCAGTGATCTCCACTTGCTTCAGGGTCGTGCTGAGGGGCTGGCCTGATTCACATTCTGAACACAAGAAGACATCTGCTTTGCACTGGCACTATTCAGAAAGTGCTTTGAATGTTCTGAATGCATGAAGAACATCTCTGATTGGCTGAGGTGGAGAAGCAGGGCAGTGACACCCAAGCTGGACCAATGTCCAGATATACCATACCTGGAATTCATCTTTAATATGCAATGCAGATTCCATGCCTGTCGGATAGCTGTCCAGCAAGTTGCAATACCTCTTGTAAAACCACAATCTAGGTCAGCCCACAGCCATGCCTTTAGACTGCAGCTCAGTGTGTGGTCAAACACCAGAGTGCTACTACATTGTAGGTAATAGAACTACTGTGACGGTGGCACTTTTACAAACGTATGATCTACTAAGCTAAGCAGAGCTAGATTTCAGCATGGTCAACAATGGTATGTTGCCTAGACCTGTAAGTAGTTTCTGACTGTCAGTAGCGAATTCTTATGTAAAAGAAAGGGTTCCACACTGCTGCACTGCCTGCCATTGGGTTCTCGTTGTTGCTGTGCCATCACAATTGGTATACTTCTTTCTTGCGAGCCAGTCACGTAGCTAGTTTACTGAGCAAAAATACAATTCAGTCATATCAGAGTTTAACACGTTTGCTATGGTATTTTCAATTATCCCCAAGGTACAACAGAAGTCACAGTGCTAAAATAGATAAATGTAATGTGTAGGAGGAGAAAGGGCTGTGTTGAAAGATAGGTGTGCTGAATGATACTAGGGGGCAAGGCTTGCTTTAGGACTAATGGGCAGCTTTTTTGTCCATGTCCATTTGTTCACCTTGGAGTTTACATTCCGTAATCTGCATGCTGCACTTTGTCTTAATATAGATGCCCGGGATTACTCAGTGTGGTTGTACAGAGCACGATGCCAGCTATAAATCCTCTGTAAATTAGATCACACAATCTGAGATCATAGAGGAAGTACCAGCTTTGAAAGCTCAGTGAACACATGGCATGAACAGAACATGAGGACGGGTCAGAGGGACAGCTGCTGCATAAAAATATGAATGAAGCCAGGTGTAGAATAATAGAGGTAATAAAGTAAATTAATATTCAATAACACTGAATAACATTGAAATCCAACCTTTCCCCTTATGCTCTTTTGCAGAAAGTCACTAATGAAAATAACATTTTGTTTTGATATTTATTTTTATTTTGTAATATGTTGGGAAAATATCAAAATGCAGATATCTACATGCAACTGTAAAATACATAATCAAAGAGAACCATTCCACAGGATAATATAAACACTAAGGATCTAAGAAGAAATGCCCTCTTTGATAACTACATGTCATAAAAATAGAATATCTTCAAAAAGTTAATTGATTTCAGTAATTCAATTCAAAAAGTGAAATTCATATATTTTATATAGATGCATTACACACACAGAGTGTTATATTTCAACCATTTCTTTCGTTTAATTTTGATGATTATGGCTTACAGTGAATGAAAACCCAAAATTCAGTATCTCAGAAAATGTGAATATTACATGAGACCAATAAAAAAGAAAAAAAAAGGATTTTAATACAGAAATGTTGGCTTACTGAAAAGCATGTCAATGTACAGTATAGTATGCACTCAATACTTGGTCGGGGCTCCTTTTGCATGAATTACTGCATCAATGTGGTGTGGCATGGAGGCTATCAGCCTGTGACACTGCGCTGACTTTGGACTTAATAAAACACAGTGGACCAACACCAGCAGATGACATGGCTCCCCAAAGCATCATAGACTGTGGAAAGTTTTGCATTTCATGTGGAAATCAAGGTTCCAGAGTTGGGAGGAAGAGTTGAGTGGCACAGAATCCAAGTTGCATGAGGTCCAGTGTGAAGTTTCCACAGTGCGTGATGATTTGGGGAGTCATGACATCTGTTGGTGTTGGTCCACTGTGTTTTATCAAGTCCAAAGTCAGTGCAGCCCTCAACCAGGAAATTCTAAAGCACTTCATGCTTCCCTCTGCTGACCAGCTTTATGGAGATGCTGATTTCATTTTCCAGCAGCACTTGGTACCTGCCCACACTGCTAAAAGTTTAATAACCATGATATCACTGTGCTTGATTGGCAAGCAAACTCGCCTGACCTAAACCCCTTAGAGAATCTGTGGGGTATCGTCAAGAGGAAGATGAGAGACACCAGACCAAACAATGCAGATGAGTTGAAAGCCACTATCAAAGAAACCTGGGCTTCCATGACACCTCAGCACTGCCACAGGCTGATCGCCTACATGCAACACCCTATTGATCCTATACTGTAATTCATGCAAAAGGAGCCCTGACTAAGTATTGAGTGCATACTATACTGTACATGGACATACTTTTCAGTAAACCAACATTTTTGTATTAAAAATCCTTTCTTTATTGGTCTTATGTAATATTTTGATTATCTGAGATACTGAATTTTGGGGTTTCACTAGCTGTAAGCCATAATCATTAAATTTAAAAAAAAAATAAATACTTGAAATATATCACTCTGTGTGTAACACATCTATATAAAATATATGAGTTTCACTTTTTGAATTGAATTACTGAAATAAATTAACTTTTTGATGATATTCTAATTTTATGAGATGCACCTGTATATCATTTAAAAGCCAAAATTGGAGAAATGGAGGTCGGAACAAAACAGAAGGTGTTGCCCATAGTGGCCATTTACATTTCACCTGTACTTCTCTGCAGAAATAAAACAAAAAGCTGATTGTTGATAAGACTTTACACCCTATACACCTATGGGGAGGAGTCACTAAAAATGGTGCACGCAGAATCTGGTGCAGCTGTGCATAGTGACAGATCAGCTTCTAACTTCTGCTTGTTCAATTAAAGGGATTGTAAAGTTAGAAGGTTTTTTATCTTATTGCATTCTATGCATTAGACATGTGAAATTCGTTTATTTTCGAAATTTTGGAAATTCGGAATTTCTGAATTTTGGAAATACGGAATTCGGAATTTCCAAATTTCGGAAATTGGAAAATTCGAATTTGGAAATTGGAAATTTTGGAAATTCGGAAGGTCGGAAATTCGAAACCTCAGACATTCTGAAATTCAAAATTTCAAATTCGAAAATACAGAATTAGGAAATTCAAAAATTCGAAATTAGGAAACTCGAAATTTTGGAAATTTGAAAATCCGAAAATAAGAATGAAAATCTGAAAATTTGAAAGAATGAAAATCCGAGAATTCAAAAACCCGAAAATCTGAAATATTAACTAAATTCTGAATTTCTGAATTTTCGAATTTCCAAATTTTTGAATTTCCAAATTTTAGAATTTCCTAATATTCAAATTTCCGAAAAAAGAAAAAAAATGAATGAAACAAAAACAGTGCACATGTCTACTATGCGTTAAGATAAAAATTCTTCTGTGTGTAGCAGCCCCCCTTAGCACCCCCAACTAATACTTACCTGAGACCCATTTCTATCCAACAATGTCCACAAGTGTCTCAGCTGTCCGGGACTCTGCCTCCTGATTGGCTGAGACACTGCAGCAGCGCCATTGGCTCCCGCTGCTGTCAATCAAAGTTAGTTAGCCAATCAGGAGAGAGAGGGGCGGGGTCAAACCACAGCTCCGTGTCTGAATGGACACACAAAGCTGCAGCTCAGCTTGGGTGCCCCCATAGCAAGTTGCTTGCTGTAGGGGTACTCAACGGGAGGGAGAGGCCAAAGGCACAGAAGAGGCATCTGAGAAGAGGAGGATCTGGGCTAGTCTGTGCAAATCCACTGCAACAGAGCAGGTAAGTATAACATGTTTGTTATTTTTATAAAAAAAAAAAACTAAAGCTGATTTCTGCACAGTTGTACTAGATTATGTGTGCACCAGTTTTAGTAAATTCCCCCCCTGTGCTTCTTAACTGAAGAATTATTCTGCATGGCAAAAGTAATTTGATCAGTGTGATCTAAGATATTTGCATATAAAGGGTCCAACTTGTACGAGGCTCAGTCTTGCTTTCTGACGTTTATCAGAATACTTGCCTCTCAAAAGAAATAAAGACTGCTGAAGACACCTTTTCTCATTTGAATATTTCTTTGACAGATACAATTCACAGGTTATGCACCCTTCCTCAAGCAGTGGTTCTTAGAGAGTACCCTGTCTGTCTTTTCATAATGAACATACAGTACTTATGTGTAAGGAATAAGAATGAAGCTATAGCATCACTTAGCATTCCTACTCCAGCTTTACTGTTTTTCCTTTTCATTCACATGGGGGGGAGCAGCTAAAAAAAAAAGCCTAGAAGAATGCAGTCTTGTCTCTAATGAAGGGGATGAATTGCCTTTGTTGTCACTCAGTGAAGGTGAGGAGCTAAGGTCAGCTGGTAGTGATGAAGAAAAAGATATGCTGTCGGTGTGAATGGGGCTTTGACTGACTTAAGCGGTCAACACATTATGTAGAATTTAGTAGACTACTGGGTAAAGTGCATGCAAACCCAAACAATGAACTTCTCTTTTTTGTTTGTTAAGCATGCTATTGAAAGCAGTTTGTTATATCTGTTCGAAATTTGCAAAAAGTATCTGGTAATCAAGTAAAAAATGTAGACACCATGTGACAACACACTGTGTTATATCAAAGAGCCTTCTTCGCTCTTATCTTGGACTACAGAATAATTAGTATCCATGCTGTAGAGATGAAGAAAGTGGGAAGGATTGATTAGTTTAGCTGGGCAGGGTTAACAACACTCGGTCCACAAAAATGCGGTGTGTTGCTTGCCAACAATAAGGCTTGGAATATTAGCAGGTCCATAGGGTCTTCAAGAATGTTAAACATGGGCACAGGCATGTACTGGCATGTGACTAAGGATCTTTTTTGTACAATGGGTGGTGTAGGGTATACTCTTCTG
The DNA here is from genome assembly GCF_042186555.1 of Aquarana catesbeiana. NCBI lineage: Eukaryota > Metazoa > Chordata > Amphibia > Anura > Ranidae > Aquarana > Aquarana catesbeiana. Next base: position 293,934,851 of record NC_133329.1, read on the forward strand.
TCAACTTGCAATGTATTTTTAATTTTCATAGACTTACTTTTTCTTCCCTTGGTGTGCCGTGTTGTTCTCCCCAGTTTTCTTTCATCTTTGTGTGCCACTTGCTGCCTATCCATGGTGAACCACAGTATATAGTGGACTTATGTGCATTGGGTGAGTCTTTGGATACTGTCTTTTGGTTGCCTCTGACCTTGCCCCAATATTTTGTCTGCCCCCCACCCCCATGGATTGCTCCCCTTTTGATGTCCTGCTGTCTATTTACCCCATTTTTTCTCTCTATTTCTCTTCTCCACACCAGGTTGTTCTACTAGTCCTCAATTACTTTTTATGTGTATATTTGTTTTTTGTTTCTGTATATTATTTTGTATATCTTGTTGTTTCAGCCTTCCTTCTTCAAGCGTGGATCCTGAGGAAGCAAATTCTGTGAAACACGTTGACTTTACAAGTTTGTTACATGTCACTATTATTCGTAACCTTTGGAATGATGCAATCGGATATTGTTGTATAATGTTTTTATTAGAAGATGGCTCTCTCCTTTTTTAATTGGATAAAACAATAAATTCATTGATTTTTTATGAGATTTGTTTGTTTCTATGGTTCCTATTGTTAGGCACGTAGTATATGTAACTTTTTGGGATGGTGCCACAATGTGGATATAATTATTGTAAGCTCTGTTCACACATCATTTAGATGTTAAATGTTTTTTTTCCCTGACATACAGTACATTTTGGAAGCAAAAGAATATAGAAATCTATCAGGGGCAGGTTTACAGTTTTATGTTTTATGGAAATTTTGTTTAGGGTTTCAAAAACCGGGGTAAGTAGTGATGACATTTAGTATGCCTACTTGAAAGCTAGGATCAGCCAAATTGTGCATGATCTTATCATTTTTTTAATCAACCTTTTACAGCTTTATTAATCCCTTTGTGCCCAGAGGGCATTAACGTAGTAGCAGTATCAGTATCAGTATGTGTCAGTTAACTTGACCATTATGCTATGACTAATTTGCCAGCCTAAATACTTTTTTACTTTTACATATTTTTATTTTATGGGCAATTAAGGCTTTTGTTTGTTACAATTTGTTTTGTAGCAGAGTGCCCATTTATTCACCATGCTCAGGTGCAGGTGCAGGCCCTTTAAACTCCATTTTCCCCAACTCCATTTTTCCCAAACCCTGGGTTTCTGGACATGCCCAAGGAAGATAAGTTCCTCTGCGTCCCTCTTTCAGCAGTTCAGAGAGGCCACACCTGATGAGGCAGAGGTAGCTGGTCACATGACCTGCAGTCGTTTGAGAGGCCCTCCACCATCAGAACTGGTGTTTGGGCAACCAGGCAGGAGCCTACTGGAAGTCAGCTTCTCTGGATAGCCCAGCTACTGTGGAGAGCACCTCCCTGATTACTACCAGAGGACTGCAGTTACCCTGATTAAAAAACAGAGACACTGCTATGAGTAGTCAGTGTTCATCTTCATAATATATTTTGTAATATTCTGCAGTGTATGCAAACCCTTTGCCATCCTAAACCTGTTTTGTATTATTAATTATTAATTAGTATTATTCATTTTAGCACACCTGTTTAGTAAACTGCAACTCACAATTACCTGTTTGATCATGGGGCTGATTACTTATACTGTTAAAGGTTTCATTTAACAGTATAAGACTGATTTTAATATAAATAATAGAATAAATTAAATATAAATAAATATTTACGAGGTGTGACAATTTAATTCCCGGAATGCCCACAGCATAGCACTATGGTAGTGAGTCACACAGTCATTTTCACTTAAGCGTATTCTGACATGTTCTATCTTGCCCTAGCCTGGGTCGTTGACCAGTGGACTCAGTCTTTATGGAGAAGTAGTAGTTAAATTACACAACACACACCATACATTGTAATCTTATTGGATTACATTACTGTATCAAATAAATTGACCTCAGTTTGCCCCCAGTGCTTTGTCCAGTGCCCTTGCCTGCAGTTTTACTGTACTTTCTGCTGGGAAACTGGAGAATGACCATGGCATCAAAAAAGCACGTCTCTACCTCAAAAGTGGTTTATGACGTGATGGAAAACAGTGATAGCAATACAGAATCACTTGCAGAATTGAGTGATATCGATTCGTTGGGAAGTTCATCATCAGACACAAAGTGATTTCTGCGACGATCCTACAACTGACCTCAGTGATGTGTCGACTTGGTGCTCTATTGACTGTGGTATGGATCACGCAGCGCCCCCATGATTCCCATTTACTGGGGCACCTGGTATCAAAGTGGATGTTGAAGATGACAACCCCTTGGCATACCTCCAACTATTTTTGACCGATGAGGTTATTTAAAAAATAGTTACGGAGACAAACCGGTACCAGGAGCAACAAGCTGCTACGCATTGGAGGTTTTCAAGGAGCAGAAAGTGGGAACCAGTGACCAAAGAGGACATTTGGAAATTTCTGGGCCTAATAATTCTTCAGAGAGTGGTGGGGAAACCCCTGCAGCAGTGGTATTGGACAACCAATAAATTACTAGCCACTCCATTCTTTGGCACCATCATGTCGGAGTACAAATTTTCCCTGATAATGAAGTATTTGCACTTTGAAAATAATGAAGAATTTGACGAAACTAGTCATCCAGCACCCAAACTCAAGAAGATTTGGGAGGTATATCAAATGCTCATGAAGAATTTCCAACAGAGCTATGTGCCAGATAGAGACATCAGCATAGACGAATGTCTAATGGCCTACAAGGGAAGGCTCAGCTGGATACAATATATAGCGTCAAAAAGAGCACGATTTGGCGTAAATCCTTCATGCTATGTGAATCAAGCACTGGTTACATTTGGAATTCTGTTCTATACACCAGGAAAGGAACCAAATTCTACCAAAAATACAGTAATTATGGAATGGCAACATCTTCAGTTCTTTCATTGATTGAGCCATTGCCAAATCAGGGCTATTGTGTAACTACAGACAATTTTTACACATCTTCTGAACTCCTTCCTTCTACAGAACAAAACGGATGCCTAGGGAACTGTTAGGGCTAACCAGCGTGACATGCTGCCAACCTTTGGCAATAAGAAGCTACAGACGGGAGAAATGGTTGCCTGGCAGAAAGGCAAAATGATGGCACTGTGATGACATGACAAAAAAGATGTGTGCCTAATGAGTACAATTCATAACACCTCCACTGTCATGGTACACACAAAAGGTGGGAAAGACATCATGAAGCCACAAGTGGTGATAGACTACAACACCATGGGAGGTATTGACAGAGCCGACCAGGCAATGACATTTTATCTAGCAATGAGAAAACAACAAAAAAGTATTACAAGAAGATCTTCAGGCATCTTCTTGAGCAATGCTTATGGAATGCCTTCATTCTACTAAAAAAAAAGAGAAACAAGCCTGTGGTTCATGCTGACTTTGTTTGGAAAGTTGCTGAACTGATCTTTCTGACCACCAAACACCAATGGCTGTAAATAGAGCTGGACGTCATGCTGCTGGTGTTGTCAACCCGGAATGCCTGACTGGTCTTCACTTCATGGACCACATCCCACCAACTGAAAAAAAGTCAGCACCCACAAGGATGTGCGTGGTTTGTTGCTCAAAGCGTGATGACACTGGAAGGAAAATCCAAAAGGAAACCAGGTTCTAATGTCCTGATTGTGACGTCGGACTTTGTGCAGTCCCATGTTTCAAAATTTACCATACCCGGGATGTTTACTGAAGCAGTATGACTAGTAATATTGCACCCTTGTTTGGCCCAAAAAAATTTCAGTGTTTTTGATTTGATTATATTATTGACTAAAATGTATTGAATAAAATGTATTATTATTATATTGTTATTAGTTATTATTATTTATAGTTATATATTATATTATAATTTATGATTTTGTGTTTCAAATTTTATAATACCCGGGATGTCTACTAGACTCTGGTTTGGACAGATTTAAGTGAGTTATTCCTAAGAATTACAGACCTACAATATAAAACGCCAAATTTGCATGCAAAATAATAAAAGGTTAAAGGAAACCTTTCATTAAAGATGTGAAGTTTACCATTACTAACGTCAATCTAAAAAATTATAGTTGTATAGTTGTATAGCTCGCTGCTAGAAGTTTTTAAGAAAAGAACAGTGTAGATATATTGTTAGAAGAAGACAGTATTACTGTGTAATCAATACATATAAAATGTGCTCTCAATTTTCCCTGGCAGCTGTAACATCCATCTGAACAAAGTGATCTTCATCTCTGTGACAGTCTAGGACTTAGGGATAACCAGTGGTCTTTAAATTATATTTAAAGTCCACCTTGTACCAAGTAAGCAAACTGTTTTCATTTTAGTTTAGAACTCATACCTTCAGAACAAACAATTTATCAATAATGTAGTCTGCAAAGTATAAGATGCATTTGCAAAGAAAAAAATAAATAGGTGGCTATATTCTCTAGCAATTAAAGTGATCTAAGCATCACTAATGATAATGAGGTAGTTTAGGACTTAAGGCAAAGTATATTTTATATATTTTCTTTTCTATGTATCATGGTTACACTATAATAAAAAATGAAAAAAAAAATACATATTTGTCTTTTTTTCAAGTTTGAAATAGCATATGTTTTTCAGCTAGCAGCTAAAGCTCCAGTTTTACATGCTAAACAGGATATGCTTGTCTGCTTTACCTAAAAACAAAAAAAGTGTTTTTTTTTTTTTTTTACAGAGTTCAGTAGTTCAAGCTTAGATATACACACACAACTAAAACAAGTCAGTGGAGTGGCCAATCTCTTTCCCTCTCTCTCCTTGGCTGCCTGTTCAGACAAAACTTATTCATTTTAATTTAGAGAAAGATGCGCTAAATGCAAGCAGTTGCATTTCAACTAAAAACCCCTGCTTCACATTTGCATAGTTTGCTGGAAAGGGTGTATAGCAGTGTGCAGAAGGTCCATCCACAATTTATAGTGTTAATATGTGGTCACACCCCTTTAGCACCTGATAGTTTAAATACATGTACAAGCTATTGGGATTTGAGCACAGATATATATTCTCTCTGTTGCAACGCAGGACGGTGACCAGACCTGAACCTAGTAGCTCTCACCCACCTTATGCCTCTATGCCCCAGGTTGGCATGGTGTCCACTGTAGCGTTTGCAGTGACAAAGCAGAGTAGGACTGGCCATAAGAGGGATTACTTTGGCACAGTTGGTCAGCTTAAACATGTATCGCAATATGTGTACTGAAAATCCCTGTTTTACATTTATATTGTTTGCTGGAAAGGGTGCATAGCAGTGTGCAGAGGGTCCATCCAGAATTTGCAAGCTTGGATATACACACACAACTAAACAAGTCAGTGGAGTGGCCAATCTCTTTCCCTCTCTCTCCATGGCTGCCTATTCATACAAAACTTATACACTTTCATTTAAAGAAAGATGCTCTAAATGCAAGCAGTTGCAACTGTGTTTTCTCTTCATTAAACCTATTATGCTCTGGTAATCTCATGGGTTCTTGTGGGTGTCTTGGGTTTACTCTGTATTAACCCTTTCACTGCTGCTGCCATAAGGCTTGCAGTGGACTGCACACTGGGGGATATTCAATAAAGGTGGTGCTCACAGTATCTGGTGCAGCTCTGCATAGTGACCAATCAGCTTCTAGGTTTTATTGTCCAAGCTTAATTGAACAACCTGAAGTTAGAAGCTGATTGGTTAACATGCACAGTGGCACCAGTTTCTGTGTGCACCAGTTTTAATAAATCTTCCCCACTGTGTCAGTACTCATTAGGGTGGCTGTGTTCCCTTAGTCTATAAGCTCATGATTGCTTCAGCAATCATGAACTTATAGTACATTACTCCTTGACACTCAAGAAGGTAACATGGAAGTCTGTTTGACCCCTAATATTTTTCCAAAGAGGGCTTGTCAAAACTATTATATACATCATGCCTTGGCAACCGTACTTAAAGAATCGATAAATAAGAGTAAAAAAAAATAATTCAAAAACACAAACACCCCCCCCCCCCTACACACATACACCCATACAGACTATTTGGATATGCATGTGTACATTAGACAACTAGTGCATGACACACTTTAAAGGCGGTTGTATACCCAGAGTGAGCATTTTCCTTTAAGCTACTTATTGCAGGCTATAGCGTTGTTTTAAAAAATGTTATCTCTTCTTACCTGCTTGCTTTCGACGTAATCTTTAATTCTCTTTTACATGATGTCATCGGCGCATGCGCCATTAGCCCTAATTTTCCGGCAAGCTTAAGCTGCTGGAAAAATGCTGGGTCTATGCTGGGGCTGCGTCATGTGCTACTGTTGGCGTCAGCCCTGCAATCCTGCGATACTCCTTACTACTCCTGTAGTGAGGCAGCAACAGGGTTGTCTCCGATTCGCTCCACAAGGTTTTCGTAGTAACCAGAAACTAAAATGAGACTTGTATACCGCGAGTAATGTGCATGCGCGGCATTATGGCCAGGGGAAACATACTGAGGGCAGAAATAAACCACTGGACAGACGTGGAAGACCAGAGTTGAAATGGCGGCGGCTAAGAACGAGCGGGGATCGTTCACAAACTCCTTATTTATGACAGTAAGAAATATTTTGGAGCATACTACTTGTGGCTTTTTGATTGAAAATAACTGATTTGATTTATATATTGCTTAAATGGCAGATCATTATCAGAGTTTACTACCGCTTTAATTACCTCCAAGGATTTACATTTTTGTGGTGCAATGACACGTATTACCACAAAAAAAACAGTTTGTTTTTTTTACAAACAATAAAAACAGATTTTTAGGTTGAAAATGTTAATGTAAAAAAAAAAATTACCCCAAACCATTAAGGATTCCGATCAGGGGGGTTTCAGGGGCAGAGAGTTGCAATACCATAAATACATCTACTGGGTACAGCACCACTTGCTTGTGAGATCTGGTACTGCAATATAACTGTCCAATACTCCAGTTCTCTTCCAAATTAAATGTGATTCCCTGGCCAGACTCCAGTGACTTCCAAGTATTGTAAGCACACATGGGAATGGGATTGTACTTCAACTGTCATGATCTCATGAGCTGAACTGTAAATGTTTTGTAAAATGACAGTTTAAATTTTCTGAACTCATTTGTGAAAAGGATATTTAAACAATGGTTTGTTCAGTATAGACACTGTAGTAGCCTGTTTACAATGAATATCGTTTTAAGTAATCATTTTTAACAAATGACAAGTGCTAATTTAGCTGAATGAGCTCTGCAAGTAAACATTGTGGTAACTGTGTTTGTAATTAGTTATTTTGCATTCAATGAAAATGTTATCAGATATTACAGTTAAGCAGACAAAGAAAACTGTTATGTTATAAAATAGTTCAACCTATTCCTTATCCCTATCATTTGACACCATGTATGAAATCAGGGCCTCATTTATCAAATGGTCTGAAATAAGAATTGTCGGTGTTGTCCAACAGCGATCAGTCACATGATCACCAATATGCTGGCATGCCCATACAGTGGCCTGACTGTTGCAAGCAATGCAGACCCTCCAATCAGCAAAAAAAAAAAAAAAAAACAGCAACAGGCGCCTCTTTGTAAGATTGTAACATTTAATGGCAAGTTAGCATGAAAAACACTGACATGTAACAACATGTTTGTCCAGCGCAGGGGATTCCAGTAAGAGCCATGGATGATCTCTGCAGTCTTAGATGAAAGAAAGCCTTGTCCTCTATACTGTCGGCTAGTTTGTCTGCTAGTCTGTCCGGGATTTGATCACGAACTAGAACGAGGCTTGCAACGCAGCCCGGCAGTCACATGGAGGGCTGGAGTGCAGAGTCAAAGTATGGGCTGTACTGCCGTCAAGCAACACGTTTCAGAGCATGCACTGTAGGGCGCGCTCCTTTCTCAAGCTAAAGTGAATGGGTCATGTGCAGCCTATTTAAGTGCTTACTCAGCACTGCCACCTAATGGTTAGAGTCAATATTGCAGACCATATAGATACAACAGAAATGTGTCTATGGCATCTAAAACAAGGGGAAAAAAAGGGATTATAGTGCGCATGTATATTATGCTTCACTTTAGCTTATCCTGTATTATGGTCACTTTTCTCAGATACTGGAATATAGGTTTATAATGGAATTTTTTTGTAATCTACATATATATTACAAAAAATACATACATATATATATATATGAAATAAAATAAGATAAAAAATATAATATAAAAAGTATAAAAAATATATACATATATGTACACAGTATAATCCCTAATCAGATATTGTTAGGGAAATTCATAAAAACTACATTAAGTAAATATGATTAAAATTAATATATCGAAATCAGGGAGAGGAATTATTAAACTATTTATATGAACGTGGTTTATATGTGAAATGTGTATGTGATATTATATATTTCTGATATAGGGACATGATGGACTATGAAACTTCTGGTAACGGTAAATAACTAGAATTATATTCATCAATAAAATGATTGCTATATTAAATCATAAATAATATTTTTGAAAATAGATATGTTTTAATATAGCAATTATTTTAATGATGAATATAATTCTAGTTATTTACTGTTACCAGTGGTTTCATAGTCCATCAGTCCCTGAAACATCAGTCCCTGAAACATAGAAGAAACATATAAACCATGTTCATATAAATAGTTTAATAATTCCTCTCCCTGCTTATGATATATTCATTTTAATCATATTTACCTAATGTATTTTTTAATGAATTTCCCTAATAATATCTGATTAGGGATTATACTGTGTGTACATATATGTATATATTTTTTAATATTTTTTATATTATATTTTTTATCTTATTTTATTTCATATATATATATGTATGTATTTTTTTGTAATATATATATATGTATACATGTCCACTATAAACCTATCTTCCAGTATCTGAGAAAAGTGACCATAATACAGGATAAGCTATAGTGAAGCATAATATACATGCGCACTATGATCCCTTTTTTTCCCCTTTAGATGCCATAGACACATTTCTGTTGTATCTAGATGGTCTTCAATATTGACTCTAACCATTAGGTGACATGACCCATTCACTTTAGCTTGAGAAAGGAACGCGCCCTAGGAGCGCATGCTCTGAAACGCGTTGTTTGACGGCAGTACATACTTGACTCTGCACCCCAGCCCTCCATGTGACTGCCGGGCTGCGTTGCAAGCCTCGTTCTGGATTGTGATCTAATCCCGGAAGTCCGCTGCAGACAGACTAGCCGAAAGCATAGAGGAACAAGGCTTTCTTTCATCTAATGCCCCGTACACACGGTCGGATTTTCCGACGGAAAATATGTGATAGGACCTTGTTGTCGGAAATTCCGACCGTGTGTAGGCTCCATCACACATTTTCCATCGGATTTTCCGACACAAAGTTTGAGAGAAGGCTATAAAATTTTCCGACAACAAAATCCGTTGTCAGAAATTCAGATCGTGTGTACACAAATCCGACGGACAAAGTGCCACACATGCTCAGAATAAATAAAGAGATGAAAGCTATTGGCCACTGCCCCGTTTATAGTCCCGACGTACGTGTTTTACGTCACCGCGTTTAGAACGATCGGATTTTCCAACAACTTTGTGTGACCGTTTGTATGCAAGACAAGTTTGAGCCAACATCCGTCGGAAAAAATCCTAGGATTTTGTTGTCGGAATGTCCAAACAAAGTCCGACCGTGTGTACGGGGCATAAGACTGCAGACATCATCCATGGCTCTTACTGGAATCCCCTGCGCTGGACAAACATGTTGTTATATGTCAGTGTTTTTAATGCTAACTTGCCATTAAATGTTACAATCTTACTAAGAGGCGCCTGTTGCTGTTTTTTTTTTTTTTTTTTTACATATTGGAGTGGCTTCACCTCCCCCTACTAGGCTGCCCTACAAATAGACTGTACATTCTCACAATTAGCTGTAATTTGCTCAAAAGGACAATTTTGACGATTTGCATTGTGTTTTACATTTTTCATATTGTGACCTGCGCTGCTATTTGTTGTTGTGTTTTTTATCCTCCAATCAGTGCATGCAAAAATAGGCATGCACAATGCTCATAGAAGATTACTAGGCTGTAATAATGAGCTATACTAATTATTAAGGACACTCTTTATTACACACATCGTTTTTTTAGTTTGAGTAGGTGCGGATTGTTCTTCAAAAAACTCAATTTGCTTGGTATCCATGGCTGTGCTCTCCATTGGTTCAAATCTTATCTATCTCACCACACCTTCAGTGTCACTTACAACTCCACTTCCTCCTCTCCAACACCTCTTACCATTAGGGTCCCCCAAGGTTCTGTCCTTTACTATTCTCGATCTACACATCCTCCCTGGGTCAGCTGATAGCCTCCCATGGCTTCCACTACCATTTATATGCCGATGACACCCAAATCTATCTCACTACCCCTCAGCTCACCCCATCAGTTTCCTCACACATCACTGATTTACTAACAGACATATCAGCCTGGATGTCACATCTAAAATCAAGCTCATAATATTTCCTCCCCTGTTTGCCCCTTCCCCTGACTTCTCTGTCGAAATCAATGGCACAATTATCAGTCCGTCCCCACATGCCAGGGTACTAAGGGTAACCCTAGACTCTGAACTGTTCTTTCAGGCCCACATCCAGTCCCTGTTCAAATTATGCTGCCTCAGCCTCCACAATATCTCTAGAATATGCCCCTTTTTAACCAATGACACCACCAAGCTTCTATTTCACTCCCTGGTTATCTCTCGCCTCGTCTACTGCAACTCACTCCTCATTGGATTACCTTTAGATACACTATCCCCCCTTCAGTCCATAATTAATGCTGCTGCAGGACTCATCCACCTTACCAACCGTTCAGTGTCCTCCACCCCTCTCTGCCAATCCCTGCACTGGCTTCCACTCACCCAACGAATAAAATTCTAAGTACTAACAATAATTTACAAAGCCGTCCACAACTCTGCCCCCAGCTACATCTAGATATGTATGTTCGCACACACTGTGATACGCGTATAAAATACTTCTAGATACAATGTAACAAGTGATAGTATTTTACATGTTTAAATTGGATCTATGTGTAATATTATGTGTATTTTTGAATTTGTAAATAGCACCCACCCAATCCGTCCTGAAGAAGCAAGCATACATTGCAAAACGCATTGACATTTGAGTATGGAGCAACACACCAGCAGTACACTTGTGTAATCCATTGAATGCTGACCTCACTGGTGGAGTTCTATGTAATCTGCAATATATCATGATTTTCTGTATCCATGCCATAGGATTGGGTATCTGTTGACTCTTTGTAGATGGAGGGTGCTTTTTTAATTCCCCCCTTTTTTATGATTGTTGTATTTTAATGTATATCCAAAAAAATGTGTTATTTTTTTATACTTACTGTCTCATGCTGTGCCAATAAAATCCATGTTTTGAGAAGCTGAGTCAAGCTTCTCTCCCTTTTTGTACCTATTTGAATGTTGGCAAGGTGAGGGTTCTCCTTCCTATATTGTCTAGATGTCATATCAATGCATTGTACGACATCATTGACATAATGCCATTAAAATGGCAATTAGCATTGCCAGGATGGGTGGTGCCCAGCGTTTAGCTCCAAAGCTGACCTATCCTTTGCCATTGACCTGTCCTTTGCTGTGCAGGGCCCAGCCGTACCATAGAGGAGACAATCAGTCCTGGCATAACTCTGACTTGAATGGAAAAAGTATAGTATCACTTTAAAATGTCAGAGTCTATAAGCACCCCAGCCATTAAACAATGCTAATTGACAGTCCTTTACACAAAGCAAAGCACTGAAATCTTGCATATTAGCTGATCAGTGAAATGCTGAGGTCAATGGGCTCATACAAGAAGAGAGCTTTATGTCTCTATACAATATTTTTCACTTAGGTTTGAGAGCATCATAAATGTAAGTTTAAAGAGATGTCTTTCTACAACTAAAATGTGGTTGATTGGTTTAGATTAAATAATGCCTAGATCAAGGGTTCTTAACCTGGGGTCCATGGTCCCCTAAGTGGTCCATGGATGTATTTTAGTGGGCCCATGAGGGTCAGTGAAAATATAACATTAACATTTATGATACAGCCCTCTCGCATGTTTTGTTTCCTGTTAAAAGATGTTAAAGAAAATGCACCTTGCCACTTTTGGTGTCAACCGCTAAGCGTCTCTTGACTCATTGGCCCATGTTTACCATTTCAATTTTCATCATTGTTCACTGCACATATGCCATTTTGTGCCACACTTTATAATAGCACGTACTAATTCTAATTTTCTAGTAGTAGTAGTATTGCAGTAGTAGCAGAATTAAAATTGTTCTGTTTAATTTGCACAAGATGACTGTGTTTAATTTTTGTAGTGAGTGGCCATTATTTCTTGGATGAAAATCAAGTGAGATTTTGTTGATTGTTTACTTTATTTAAACTGTGTGTATGTCATATACTGTATGTATGTATGAGGCAATCACATTTCAGTATAATAAAGTACATATATTAATTGCAGGCAAAGTTGTGTTTATTTTAATATTTCTGGGAAGGGGGTCATCAGATTTTTAAAGGAGTCCTTTTTTCAAAAAAAGGTTAAAAAAAACACTGGCCTAGATGAATAGCAGCCACTACATACTTTGTATTTCCTTTCTACTGTATCCACTGGCAGTCCACCAGAGAAACACCCAGTACTGTCAGATATGAAGGAACACGGGACCCTAACCCTGCCATGCCATACCACACTATAGCTCCTGGTGCCAGAGCATGAAATTGGCTAGATGAGCACTATCACATGGAAATAGGGGGAAAGTGCATAGTCATCTGGCACAGGAAGCTGAGACTATCTGAGGCAACCTGGTAGCAGATCAGGCAGATGAAGTAGTGCATGGGCAGCAAGTAAAGTTCCTTTTGTTAATGAACCAGTTTTTTTGCCTTGTATAGGGAAAAGATAAGCTCACACTAAAGGCAAGATCACACAGAAGAGGCTGTTCGGTTCTGGATTGCTTACCACTTGATCTGCGATGCTAGTTGCAGGCCAAGAATTTTACTATGCATGATACTTCAGAGTTATTCCCTACCCTGGAACTAGAATACTGTCAGTAGTAGCACAATTGATGATTCCAGCACTGGATGGATGCCTCAGCTAAGAGTAAAAAAATACTAAATTGACATATTCACTTTAAAGGGGTTGTAAACCCTCAAGATTGTTTCACCTTAATGCACTCTATGCATTAAGGTGACAAACCTCCTGTGATGCAACAGCCCCCCAGAGCCCCCCCTTTACTTACCTGAACCCGGTCTTTCCAGCGACGGGGACAAGCACACCAGCTCCAGCCACTGTCTCGGGTCCTGATTGGATAGATTGATAGCAGCCATGACGTGGGATCTGGGGGCAGGGCCGAGTCCTGCTGTCTGTGTCAATAGACGCAGCAGCAGGACACGGGAGCGTGGCCGCATGAGTGCCCTGAGGGACAGCGGCTCTCCAATGGGGCTCTACAGAAGAGGAGGAGACAGGAGAGCCCCTGAGGGACCCCAGAAGAGGAGGATTGGGGCCACTCTATGTAAAACCAACTGCACAGAGGAGGTAAGTATGACATGTTTGTTAAAAAAAAAAAAACACAAAAAAAAAAACGATCCTTTAGATCTCTTTTAAAGAAACTTTGTTGCACACCTAGAGGTGCCTCCAGAGACGTACAGCAGCCAGGAGAAGCCTCCTGTGATGGTGCAACATTGGGGCTGTAAAGGCAGGCAAAGCTCTGGCAGTTATGGGTTTTGTTGAAGCTTGCTGCTATCTACCACTACCCCTTCACATTCCTCTAGGCCTATTATAATAATGGGCTACCTAACTGGCCATATATAGGTAAGTCTAGGGTTAAACCTGCAGTAGGTTTTTAACTCCTTTTTTCTGTAAATATCTGCTTAAAGTGTGTACAAAGCACATCCTAATTTAGAACAAGCAAGTTACTCTTTCTGCTCTGCAAGGCCCAGGAGGTCATTGCGTTGGACTAGAAAGATCTTTAAAAAGATTTTATCATAGTAAGAATCAGCACTTCAAACATAAAACATTAGAAGACATCCCCACAAAAATTGGCAAGAACATTCTTAAAAATTCTCTTTATAAATACACGACAGCTGCAAACAGGATTTACATAGTACAAAGAACAGTTGGTGCTTGATATCAACATGTAGACAGCTTAAATAGGTACTAGCCCCATAGTGCCCTCTTGAAAATCCTCACTACTTGTCAGTTCTTTGTAAATATGACAGTGATAGAGGCAAGAAGAAAGCAATGCAGAGCTAGGAAACACAAAAAACACCAGTAGAAACCAGTAGAAATGTCAATCGAAAAAAAGAGACCAAGGAGGAAACAGATGAGTGATGATATGTTTGTTCTTTGTATCACTACAACGTATAAAAGCTGGCAGAGCTTTGAAGCAGACAAGTGGCGAGTTTCAAACAGTTCTCTGGTGGGAGGTTGTTTTGTTTCGCTTCTTTTGGAGCGCAGAACCCAGGCCGTGAATAGAACACGATTTCTTCAAACAGACTCCCTGCAGACATAAGCTACAAGGAAACCTGAAATGCGGTATAAAAAATCTCTGTTGTTGTAATTACCAAAACAAGCAGAAGCTGACAGGGATCGGTCACGAGCTGTACTGAAATGAATGGTCTAAAGATTATGGGTTTTTTCAGTAAGACAGTGCAAATAGCAATGACAAAGGTTAGTAACCCATAGTAGCCTGTCATCTTACGCCAACCTGCCTACAGTGATCCTAAATTTAGCTGATTGGTTTGGTTTACTACACTTTGCATACTATTTTTGATATTTATTTGCAATGTCTTACAGTGAGTCTGCAGTAAGAAATATTTTGCAAAGTATAGGTGAGGCTGCCTAGCAGGGCACTTTGCAGCAGTTACTTCAGTAAGCACTCTGGCATGGCTAGTTGTAGTAACTACACAAGTTAAGCTGGCTACTGGCTAGTAGTGGCAACAAAGTTTTCTAAAATGGCTGTATTGTACAGTGCATCCAGAAAGTATTCACAGCGCTTCACTTTTTCTACAATTTGTTATGTTACAGCCCTATTCCAAAATGGATTGAATTCATTATTTTCCTCAAAATTCTACAAACAATACCCCATAATCACAACGTGAAAGAAATTTTTGCAAATTTATTAAAAATAAATTTAAAAAAAATCACATGTACATAAGTATTCAGTTAGACATGTGCAGAACAGAAAAAAATTGTTTAGTTTAGTTTCAGCTAGATTTGTTATGTTACTAATTTCGTTACGTTATGGAATTCTTTTAGTTTTCGTCAAATTTCATTTATTTTTAACAATTAGGAGTGCTTTATTGAAGGAGAATTTACAGTACAATAAAATATGCAGTCATCTTATGGAACAGACATGGTATATTACAGTGAAATGGACAGATCATATGATGTATATTCGGTGTCCACTCAACAGTAGGAATAGTGAATCAGTACAAAGAGATTGGTGCAATGAGAAAATACTATGTTTAGGAGTTAGGCCCAGGTAAGGGGGAGGGGAGAGGTGAAAAGGGGAGGGAGGAGGGGGGGAGAAGGAGGGGGGAGAGGTATCATGTGCAACTACATCCAGTCAATTTCTTTCTGTCAGGCAGGAGGGGTGAGTATACAAAGTGGCCGTGACAGCCCTAAAAGACTGTCCAGGGCAGCCACACCTTATCAAACTTCCAGGGGCAGCCATGGCTAATGTACTTTAGCTTATAGAGAGGCAGAGCAGCATTGACTCTACTTTCCCAGGAGGACAAAGCAGGGGGAGCAGGAGAAGTCAATTTACAGAGGATTTCTTTTTTGGCATAGAAAAGAAGATATGAAATCAGCAGCTTGCTATGTTGAGATCTTTGTTCGTCTTCATGAATACCCAGCAGAGCTAATTCAGGTGTCATGGGAACAGAGAGTTCAAGGCAGACATTTAATTGTTCAAATATCCCCAACCAGAAGGCCAATAGAGCGGGACAGTCCCAAAACATGTGCAGATAGGTACACAATTGTGTCCGACACCAGGGACAGTGTGGGTTCCTATCAGGATATATTCTGGACATTCGCACCTGGGTAAAATATACCCTGTGGAGAAACTTAATTTGTATTAGCTTGTCCCCTGCAGAGATTACCAATTTTGGACATTGTTCTAAACAGTCCACCCAATCCTCCTTATCCAGAGCAAGGAGATCTGCTTTCCACAAGTCCTACAACTTATCCATTTTTGGAGAGTCTGTAAAAAGTAAGGTACCATACAGAGCAGAGAGAGGCTTCACCACTACAGGACAGGAGGGTCTCCACCAGATCCAATTGAAGAAGTGGAGGTGCAGGAAACTGAGCCCTGGCCACATGTCAGTGTTGGGCATACCGGAAATACAGCCAGGTAGGTTGTGAGTCCTAGAGAGTTGGGAGAATGTCAGTAATGTGACTGCAGGTTATGATATCTCTCAATGTCTTGATACCAAATCTCGCCCATATCTAGGGACCTGGAATCGACCTAAAGCAAGGCAGCTTAGGGTTCCCCCAGAGAGGCTGGGCTGGGGACCAGCACTCTGTCTGGAAGAACCAGCGTCAAGCCGGACTCCACATATGTATCGCCGCCCTGGTCGGTGCTGGTAGATCCACATATGCTCTAACTCCCCTGTATAATAAGGTTTTGTAGTGCCTGCAAGGAACCTAGCTGAGCCGTTTCCACACAGACCACAGCGTTGGAGCGTTTCGCCTTGAACCACCAGTACGCCGTAACCAGCATCGCTGACCAATAGTAAACCCATAGGTTTGGAAGGGCCAGACCCCCTGGTGTGTCAGTAGGTAAAGTGTGGATTTCGCAAGTCGTGGAATGGACCCATTCCATATGAAGGAAATGATACATCTGGCCACATCCCAAAAGAAAGATGCCGGTATCCAAACCGGGCTGTTCCGGAAAAGATCATTGAATTTAGGTAGAATCACCATCTTTAGGATGTTAATGTGACCCAGTAGATTTAGCGGGAGTCTGGACAAGGATTGGCACCTTTCCCTGAGGAGACGGAGTAAGGGAAGTATGTTGAGAACATAGTACTGGGCAGTAACCCTAGCCACCCTTACTCCAAGGTATTTCAACTCTGCGACCCATTTCAATGGCGTGGAGTTGGCTGTAGCAGGGTCCTGGTTGTCTAGAGGAAAAAGGACTGATTTTGACCAATTTATGCGGATACCCGATAGGGTTCCAAATTTATCAAAAAGTTCTAGGCCAGCAGCTAGTGACGGGCCGGCATCGTTCAGGTAAAGTAGGGCGTCATCCGCATAGAGGGATATTTTCTCTTCCAGACTACCAATCTGCATCCCCCGAACTTCCAGGGAC
Source organism: Aquarana catesbeiana (assembly GCF_042186555.1). Classification (NCBI taxonomy): domain Eukaryota; kingdom Metazoa; phylum Chordata; class Amphibia; order Anura; family Ranidae; genus Aquarana; species Aquarana catesbeiana. The sequence goes on from NC_133329.1 coordinate 293,952,169, forward strand.
TCCCCGACCAATATCGCCAGGGGCTGCAGTGCCAGGGCAAACAGACTGGGAGATAAAGGACACCCTTGTCGAGTACCTCTGTGTAGCAGGAAGGAGTTAGAGATCAAATCATTGGTGTGCACCCTAGCCTTCGGCGCCCGGTAAAGCAATTGTATCCAGCACAGAAAGTTAGGACCGAAGCCAACCGAAGCCGAAGCCACCCCCAAAAGATACTCCCACTCCACCGAATCAAATGCCTTCTCAGCGTCCAGGGAGGCAATCACCTGGGGTCCAGCACTGTCATGAGTTAGGGACAGGTTGAGGAGGAGGCACCTGATATTTATATCTGTGCCCTTGCCCGGCATAAACCCGGTCTGGTCAACATGGATCACTGTGGCGATAACCGAAGATAGACGGGAAGACAAGATGAGGGGCTTCCGTCATGGCAACTGTCGAGTATGGTGGTCTCATCCCTATTAGAATAAACCTTAAGTAAAGAAAACCCCCTAAGTTTGGGATTTTTTACAGGCCACCAACTCGTAAGGTAAAAAAAAATATTTTATTGGTATATTTTATAAAAAGACGTGCAAGCGTCCATAACAAACAGGGTAAAAGATCATTCCAATATAGATACAACAATCAGAACAGATGAAGTATGTAAAATGACAAAAGATGGATGTACTCTCACAGGGGTGGCGTGCCCTGATACCCGACGCGGTTCTGGTATTCCAGTACCTTCATCAGGGTTTTGAGAGTTATGGATATTTTGAACATATGTGGATTCAAAAGGAATGACTCTGTGCTCAACTAGCGCCCATGGCCGCTATGGTTAAATAATGTGTATTTGTAGATGCCAGACCAAGGCTATGTGACCTAATGCGTATATAGAGTTGCTGATATCAACAAGTAAAAATAGGTGAGCCGACTAAGGGATAGAGCGTTCAAACGAACCATTTGCATACTGGCTGTGTGCCGGACGGATCAATGTCCAGCGGCAAACCCATAGTAGTGGGCTCCTATTAGGGACCCTTCAAGTGTACAGGTCCGATGAAGGGTGCCTTTCCTTGTCAGCGCTGGCGCCAGCGTAAAGCACCAGAGGAGGCATAAGCCAGATCTATACGGGACAGGGCTCGATATGAGGTAGAGTGACAGGAGAGGTGTGTATTCCCTGTCCTATGGGTGAAAGTGTTGCCATACGTCCATCAGAGCAAGCGTATTTGCCCAAAGTTGTAGGTCTGGGGAAGGGCGGGCCACTGTGTGTAGTCTGTCCAGGTCCTGTGAAGACACCAGTGAAATTTCTTTTAGTTTTCGTTAAAATTAGTTTCATCAACCACGGCACCCACAATCACTCGTAACAGAGCAGGAACGTGGATCTGTGTTAGTAAACACACAGATCCACGTCCTGTCAGGGGAAAGAAGACAGATCATGTGTTCCTAGTATATAGGAACACCGATCGGTCTCCTCCCCTAGTCAGTCCCATCCCCCCACAGTTAGAACACACCTAGGGAACACCCCTTGATCGCCCCTTGTGTTAACGCCTTCCCTGCCAGTGACATTTATACAGTACTCAGTGGCTATTTATAGCACTGATCGCTGTATAAATGTCAATGGTTTCAAAAAGGTGTCAAAAGTGTCCTAACTGTCCGCTGCAATGTCGCAGTCACAATAAAAATCTCACCGCCATTACTAGTAAAAAAAAAAAAAACAATAATAAAAATACCATAAATCAATAACCTATTTTGTAGGCGCTATAACTTTAGTGCAAACCAATCAATATTCGCTTATTGCGATTTTTTTTTACCAAAAATATGTAGAAGAATACATATCGGCCTAAACTAAGGAAAAAAATTTTTTTTTTTAGAAATAAATTTGAAAAATTTATTATAGCAAAAAGTAAAAAATGTGTTTTTTTCAAAATTGTCACTTTTTTGTTTATAGCGCAAAAAATAAAAAACGCAGAGGTGATCAAATACCACCAAAAGAAAGCTCTATTTGTGTGGAAAAAAAATATCAAAATGTCATTTGGGTACAGTGTTGCATGACCATGCAATTGTCATTCAAATTGCGAGAGCACTGAAAGCTGAACATTGGCCTGGGCAGGAAGGGGGTAAAAGTGCCCTGAGGTTAATACATTTTCTAACAAATTCCAACTATTCAGAACGATTAGAATTCAGATCGGTCAAAAAAAACGATCCACCAATAAGAATTCTGTGTGAAGAAATTGCTGGTTGTTAAGCAGCGGGCTGGGAAGCCATGATTCATCATCTGTCAGTGGCTTCCCCACTGACAGATGAATCTAAAGATAAAGAATGCCAGCAAATGTACGGCAATAGGAAAATGTTTAAAAAAATAGCATAGGGTCCCCCCTTTGGGTCTGGTGTCTGGTATGGATTAAAAAAAAAACGGTGTGCCTCTCCCAAAATCCATACTAAACCCTTAACCGAGCATGCAGCCTGGCAGGCCAGAAAAGGGGTGGGGGGGTGAGTGAGCGTCCCCCCCCCCCGAACCATACCAGGCCACATGCCCTCAACATCGGAATGAGGATGCTTTGTGGCAGGGCGGCTCTGCGCCCCCTCACCCCAGAGCATCTTGTCCCCATGTTGATGGAGACAAGGGCCTTTTCCGACAACCCTGGGCTATGGTTGTCGGGGGGGCTTATCGGAATCTGGAAGCCCCCTTTAACAAAGGTGCCCCCAGATCCCTCATGTGAATGGGTATCACCAAAAAAAGTAAGAAACACAGGAAACCGTTTTTGACAAATCCTTTATTAAAAAAGAAAAAAAAATAATGTCCCTCGATGTCCATCATGACGCCCGCCGACCCGAAAAATAGAAAAATGTCAAAAAGCGCTTCGCCTCCTAAGAGGCTACCCACCGTATGCCCTCACTTCAGCTTTGACAGCTCTTATATAGGCAGGGGGCAGGGCCACTCGGTTACATCACCTGGTGGCACCGCCCCCTTCTGACTTCTGGTGACATCATGTGGCATCAGAAGGGGCAGTGCCACCAGGTGATGTAACCGGGTGGCCCTGTCCCTTGCTTATATAAGAGCTGTCAAAGCCAAAGAGAGGGCAGACGGCGGGTAGCCTCTTAGGACAGCGCTTTTTGACAATTTTCTATTTTTCGGGTCGGCAGGCGTTGTGATGGACATCGAGGGATACTATTTTTTTTTCTTTTAATAAAGGACTTAAAAACTGTTTCCTGTGTTTCTTACTTTTTGACACTTTTTTTGGTGAATGGGTACAGGTACGATGTACCCGATACTAATTCACATGGGGGTCGAGATCTGGGGGCCCCCTTGTCAAAGGGGGCTTCCAGATTCTGATAAGCCCCCCACCTGCAGACTCCAACAACCACAGCCCAGGGTAGTCGGGAAGAGGCCCATGTCCCCATCAACATGGGGACAAGGTGCTTTGGGGTGAGGGGGTGCAGAACCAGGGCATGTGGCCTGGCATGGTCCTTTCTTGACCTGCCAAGCTGCATGCTCGGATAAGCATCTGGTATGGACTTTGGGGGGGACCCCACGCCGCTTTTTTTAAAAAAATTTGCCGGGCAATTGCTGGCATTCTTTATCTTTATATTCATCTGTCAGTGGGGAAGCCCTCTGACAGATGATGACTTATGGTTGTTAAGGACGCGGGTGGCTGACTTCCCGGCCCGCTGCTTAACAACCAGATGTTTCTTCACACAGAATTTGAAACGCTTTTCGACCGATCCGAATTTTAGTTTTTCTGAGAAGTTGGAATTTGTTAGAAAATGAATAAACAAAACTAATTTTAAAGGATTTCAACTAAAATTGTTACTATTTGTTACTATTTCATTTGGAGATTCGGATACATTTGAATCTATGAATAACCAAAAATTTGTCCAAATTTGTATTCGGACTGAAACGAATTGCACATGTCTAATATTCACAGCCTTTGACATGACACTCAAAATTGAGCTCAGGTGCATTGTGTTTCCACCGACCTTGGGATGTTTCTATAACTTGATTAGAGCCCACCTGTGGTAAATTCAGTTGATTGGACATGATTTGGAAAGGCACACACCTGTCTATATAAGGTCCCACAGTTAACAGTGTATGTCAGAGCACAAACTAAGCCCTGAAGTTCTAGGAATTGTCTGTAGACCTCTGAGACAGGATTATATTGAGGAACAGATCTGGGGAAGGGTACAGAAAAATTTCGGCAGCATTGAAGGTCCCAACGAGCACAGTGGCCTCCATCATCTGTAAATGGAAGACGTTTGGAACCACCAGGACTCTTCCTAGAGAGGGCCACCCAGCCAAACTGAGCTATTGGGGAGAAGGGCCTTAATCAAGGAGATGACCAAGAACTCAATAGTCAATCTGACAGAGCTACAGTGTTTCTCTGTGGAGAGAGAACCTTCTAGAAGAACAACCATTTCTGCAGCACTCCATCAATCAGGCCTGTATGGTAGAGTGGCCAGAGGGAAGCCACTCCTCAGTAAAAGGCACATGACAACCCATCTGGAGTTTGCCAAAAGGCACCTGAAGGACTCTCAGACCATGAAAAAAAAATTCTCTGGTCTGATGAAACAAAGATTGAACTCTTTGGCCTAAATGGCAAGTGTCATGTCTGGAGTAAACCAGGCACCGCTCATCACCTGGCCAATATCATCCCTACAGTGAAGCATGGTGGTGGCAGCATCATGCTGTGGGGATGTTTTTCAACAGCAAGAACTGGGAGACTACTCAGGATTGAAGGAAAGATGAATGCAGCAATGTACAGAGACATCCTTGATGAAAACCTGCTCCAGAGTGCTCTGGACCTTAGACTGGGCAAAAGTTCATGTTCCAACAGGACAATGACCCTAAGCACACAGCCAAGATAACAAAGGAGTGGCTATGGGACACTGTGAATGTTCTTGAGTAGCCCAGCCAGTGCCCAGACTTGAACCTGACTGAACATCTCTGGAGAGATTTGAAAATGGCTGTGCACCAACGTTCCTCATCCAAACTGATGGAGCTTGAGAGGTCCTGCGAAGAAGAATGGGAGAAACTGCTGAAAAATAGGTGTGCCAACCTTGTAGCATCATACTCAAAAAGACTTGAGCTTGTAATTGGTGCCAAAGGTGCTTCAACAAAGTATTGAGCAAAGGCTTTGAATACTTATGTACAGTACATGTGATTTTTTTGTTTTTTATTTTTAATAAATTTGCAAAGATTTCAAACAAACTTGTTTTCACGTTGTCATTGTGAGGTATTGTTTGTAGAATTTTGAGGAAAATAATGGATTGAATCCATTTTGGAATAAGGCTGTAACATACCAAATGTGGAAAAAGTGAAGCGTTGTGAAATCTTTACAGATGCACTGTATACATGAACTAAAAAGGATTGTAGAGTTTGAAATGTTTAAATAAAATACATTTATGAAAGTTGCATTAAGAAAGAAAGTATATTTACTTTGTGAAAAGCTGTTGCATACCCATAATTCCATTCACTCATCTAGGCACCACTTAGCCCTCGTTTTACCGTTTAAATGTTAGCAGTGCCTCTAGACAGTCTGCCCTCAGCACCTTGCACCTACCCTGAACATAACACCTGCGGCCCATTTTATCCATCTTACGTCTCATTTTATCCAAATCACTTTCTGCTAAAATAATATTTATCCTCTCTATCCATACCACCTTCTAACCACTTTTCCTTCTGTGTTTATATGCCATAACTGGTTAGATTTTTGTTTAAGTGCTTGTAGAAAAATTATTTGTCATAACATTCTTTTTTGCCATCACTGAGTCAACTAATTTCGTTAAAACTCCCATTTCATTCAGACCTGCTATTTGAATGGAATCCTAGACTTATCAACCCCTTGGAGCCAGTGCCTCCCAGCCCTTTAAGGGGTTTAGGATGTTGGGAGGCGGGGTGGGGTTTATGATCATGTGACCACTGTGATTGGCTGTCATGGCGGTCACATCAGAAAGCTCCTGATCACAAGTAACGATCAGGAGATTTCAGTTAGGCACCAGTAACTGGGCTCTTGGTACAGCTGTTTTTGCACTATTGCACGCAAATATGCGGCTGCTCTGTACCAAGCTCCACCCGCCGAGAGGGCACATATTCGCGTGAGGCTGGTGCAAAGAGGTTAAACCATGTTTCATTACAATATGTAAGATTTTTGCCAAACAAAAAACACATTTACCGTTAAAATTTAATTCATTTAATAAACATTTTCCATCCTGCTCCTTCAAATTTTCTTGTCAGTATGGTCGGAAACAAATGTTCATTTGACCCCACTATCCATTAGAAAATTGAAGGAATGTTCTGAAAACAAAACTTTTCAAACTAAATTCTACTGGTGTATGGCCAGCATAGGACCCAAATCTAGCCACTCCTATCCACATTTTTCATAGCAACTTCTGCCCTTGTGTGCCATTCATCCCTGCCCTAAAAGTGGATGCACACACAGCGGCTGCATGGACACAATTGCATATCGAAATCCAACATGCGGGCAGGAGCATGGATCTGAACACACAGTGTTTGCATTCGGATTAATGCATCCGCTCCTGCCCGTATGTCAATCTTTGAAATGTGGTTGTGTCTGTGCAGCTGCTCTGTGTGTGGATCAACTTCTATAGGCTACCTGCATGCAACTCCGAGGTGGATGCACACACATCTGCCAGCATGGAGGATGGGGTTCATCACCCATCTGAATGAGCCCTAACTCTTAAAGCCCAACTGCAGGAACATTTTAAACAATCTACCCTTGCAGCAGGATAGTACCTAGAGCATTTGGCACCTGGGGAGGATCCTATATCTGGCACCCCCCCAGGCGGGCAGGTGGCACACTGCACGTCAACCTGCTGATGTCAACGTCAAGTGAAGTCACATGTAGTGCCTCTGCGCACTGCAGGCCGGAACCCGGAAGAATCCTCCCTCTGCTCCCCTGAGCAGGCCAGGCTCCTCCTCTTCCTCTGCAAAAATGGCACGACCAACCCTAGGATTGTCATCGGGCAGCCGGTGCCAGACAGAAATACATGTAACTGGCAGTGGCACACTTACTAGGTGCTACTGCCAGTGGCATCACTATGGTTGGTGTCACCTGATGCAGAAAAACATGGTGGTTTTTTTTCCTCTTTTACGAAGATGCAGCATGCAGAAATTTTGGTGCGCTTTCAGAAAATGCTGAAAAAAAGGTGCAACTTAATAGGAACCTACAGGACTGCAGCTATAACTGTGGGTAAAATGTAGGAAGACCCCAGCCCCCCACACCTCTGGACCCCTTTACATTACACAGCCCCCTCACACCTTTGGACCCCTTTGCTTTACCCTTCCCCCCACTTGTAAGAGACTTTTAACTTGGGGTTCACCCTGAAGACACCAGCACTGACGTATGCCTCCGAAGGACTTACACTTGTGTGAGAGAGCCTATAAAGGACTATGGTTACTGAAATGCACTTTTGAAGGTATGCTGGCCCAGCACTCAGTCTGCAGTTATAGTTAGGGAAGTAAGAATAATAATGCCTTTATCTGTTGGACTGTGAAATGTATATTTTCAAACTTTTCAAGTAAAGAATTGAAATGTTGTCCCTGCCTGGTCTAAAGTTACAAAAGAGGTGTATCGTAAGTGACTGGCACACACACAATAACCAGTGAGTCTTAACACATTGGGGTATGAAGACATCACCATAGAAAGGAGTAATGTGAAGACATTAGTAGTTGTCAAGAGTAACAGAAGTGTAACAAGCAGCCTGTCAATAGCGTGTACCTGTTATAGGTGGCATGGCATCTAGCAGCAAGGGGGAAGGGGGATGTTGTCAGCGTGTCTTCTGCTAGCAGTCTGTCTACCATAGCAACGGAAGCAGATTGCACTGCAGAGGTTCCAATCCTGTACAGCTGTACGAAGGTTCAAGAGTCAACTTAAGTACATGTGTGGAGCCCACGCAGAGTGCATGGCGGTGTCCACTTTGCTACTGGGGAGTGCAGTGAAAAACGCTGGACAGGTTTGATGTAGATATTGGCTCAGCGTGTCCCTCCCAAATGCAAGTTACTGTGAAGGTGCACATTGTTATGGGGAACCGAGAGTTAACTGGAAAGTAGTTGCAGTGCAATGTACATTGTGTATGTTCATTTCTAAGCGTGGAGGCCAGCCTTGAGGTTGAGTATTTCCCACAGCAGCCTGAGTCTTGTCCTAATGCATTGGTGAGCAAAGGTACCCCATGTGTGTGTGTGTAAGGTGACCCTGTACCCAAGTGCCTAATGTAGCCCAGAAGAACCCACGTGGAGTAAGCCTCACATGTAACACAGTGCTTGCCACCCAACAAGTTATTGAGAGAACACGGAGGATGTGATTATCAACCATATAGCAGCTACCCCTGCAGGCACAACAACCCCATCAGTCTGCCGACAAGCTGCAATAGGATAAATGTTTGCTTTTGGGTTAAATACTGCTTTAAAGTGGCTGTAAAGCCTTTACATTTTTCTCCTTAATGCATTCTATGCATTAAGGTAAAAAACCTTCTGTGTCGAAGCTCCCCCCAGACCCCCTCTTTTTCTTACCTGAGTCCAATCTGATCCAGCGATGTGCACAAGCGCAGTGGCTCCAGGCACTGTCGCTGTCCTCATTGGACAGATTGATAGCAGTGGGAGCCATTGGCTCCCGCTGCTGTCAATTAAAAGCTGTGTCATGGAATGGAAGTGGGGGCGGGGCTGAGTCCCCCTGTCTGTGTCAATGGACTAAGGAGCGAGCTCACAGGGGTGCCCCCATGGAAAGTGGCTTTCCGTGGGGGCACCCGATGAAGAGGAGGGGCCTGGAGTGCTGTCAGAGGACCCCAGAAGAAGAGTATCGGGGCTGCTCAATGCAAAACCATTGCACAGAGCAAGTAAGTATAGGCATGTTTGTTATTTTTTTTAAAGAACAAACATTTACAACTCCTTTAAGTACAAAGACTGACTGAGCTGCCATTTAACACTATAATCAAGTATTTTAAATCAATGTATACCTAGCTTACATCTGGTTGCTGGTTCATTTTTCTAGTTTATTCCTTCAACCAATCTTTGACTAAACAGTTAAAGACAAATTGGAGACTAATGACCCTATCTTCCTATCACTTTGCTCTTTCATTCTGTTAGCATATTCATTGTTAGCACATGAGCAAAGAATCACAACTGATTAGCTTCCTGTACTGCTTCTCCCTCAGCCAATCTAAGCTCTGCTGTACCTTGGATTGCAAAACACTGATGCCAAGACAAATTCAGATACTTACACTGCTTTCATTTAGAAACAAATGCATTATTGTGTTATTGATTACAGAACAGTATCATGTTTTGTCTTTTATATCTGTCTAGCATTCAGCGTTAATGTCTGTAGAATATGGATAGATATAGACATATGGAGGGCTATCACACACTAGAAAATATTGCATGCTTTGTTAATGTCCAATAAATAAGCTTGATTATGCACTTAGTATACCTTGCAAAATGTATAAGGGAAATAATTGCTCTTATTATTTGCCTAATGTTGAAAACTGTTTTTGTTGCTGCATACCTTCCTTATGGCGCAGATCTGCCATACCCAACCTAAGGCTTGTCTGCTGTCTCGCTATATTTCTTAGTGGGATCTGCCATGCAATAACTTTTTAAAGTATAAGCTTAAAGAGCTCACTGGGCTGTTGTGCTACAGGAATTGTAAGCCTAAGAAGATTGAAAAGAAAAAATGATATTTGATGGGGAACAACAAGATATGTTTTATTGTTACAACAATGACAATCTATCTTACTTCACAGCAGAATGAAGCTCACATTAGGTCTCTGAAAACATCCAACCATTTTTCACCTACGCCTGTATGCTATTACTGTTGCCTGTGTCCCTGTTGGGGAGATTTCCCCTTCACTTCTTGTGTGGTCACTGCCATAGGAAATGGGGGATATCTCAGCAACAGAGGCATATACAGCAACAAAAGCACTTTTTTGGGGGGACAGAATTACAGAATAGCTGAAATCTATCTTGAGTTGTTATCTGCTGTGTGCGTTCCATTTGAAGAAAATCCACCCACTTGCTGTTTGGTCTTAGATACAGCAATAATGAAAAATTCCCCTGTGGGACACACAACCTGTCAGAGGTTCTAACCCTCCCCCGTTCTACCAAAAAGGGTGCTATTGCTCTGTGTGCATTTGTTGAGGGGAGATCACCCCTCATTTCCTGTGCTATTCAATACTTAAAGTTTCAGGTTAATATTAAGTATTTTAAAACTGCTCCCACCCACCTTCTAAGCCCTATATTAACTACCCTGTAAAATTATGTATATACTTACCTATTTTTCTGGTCTGGTCACGTGATTTCCAGGGGTTTCAGGGGAGAGGCGAGATCGCCAAAACCTCTGGAATGCCTGGGTGGTATCATAACCCATAGCCTTGCTATGGCGCATTCGTTGTCAGCCGTCCCTCCTCTCCCCTGAAGCCACCTCTAATGCCGCGTACACACGGTCGGACTTTTCGTCTACAAAAGTCCGACAGCCTGTCCGACAGACTTCCGACGTACCTTCGGCGGACTTGCGGCAGACTTTCTTACGAACGGACTTGCCTACACACGACCACACAAAAGTCCGACGGATTCGTACGTGATGACGTACACCGGACTAAAATAAGGAAGTTCATAGCCAGTAGCCAATAGCTGCCCTAGCATGGGTTTTTGTCCGTCGGACTAGCACACAGACGAGCGGATTTCGGGGTCCGTCGTACTTACGACGTAAAGATTTGAAGCATGTTTCAAATCTAAAGTCCGTCGGATTTGAGGCTAAAAAAGTCCGTTGAAAGTCCGGAGAAGCCCACACACGATCGGATTACCAGCCAGCTTTAGTCCGTCAGCGTCCGTTGGACTTTTGTAGACGAAAAGTCCGACCGTGTGTACGCGGCATAAGAGTTGATCATGTGGCCGGACCGAGGAGCCCTGAGAATAGGTAAGTATAAGTATCCTCCTTCTACAGGGCAGTTAGTATAGTTGTTAGCAGGTAGGTGGGAGCAGTTTTAAGCTTAGTTAGTACTAGCCTGGATTTCCACTTTAAGAAAAAAATTTTATGGCTTTAAATAAGGAGTTCTGCTCTGTAACTGCCTTGGCTGTTTAGGCCTAGTTTTTGAATCACCAATGCGAAAAGAACACAGGGGTTGTTTTACTAAAGATGCCACCTCATCCCTTTAAAGCCGAACACATATTAATTACACAAGTTCTGTGGCTAATTAAGGTGGTAATTAAAGTCACTTGGTGCCTTATCCACATTAGATTGGCCTCAACCTTTGTAATTCATACGTTTTCGGGTTTAAAGGGATGAGGTAGCAACCCTATGTGTAGCTCTTCATAGAAACCAATCAGCTTCCATTTTTTTTTGTCTAAGCTTAATTGAATAACCTGAAATTAGAAGCTGATTGGTAACCATGCACAGCTGCACCAGATATTGCACTCTCCAATATTAGTAAATCAACCCCACAGAATACTGTGGGATTACTGGAAATGCTAAGAAGCTTGCATAAGAAAGTTAAGTGGAGAGGGAAAAAAATTTGAGTTTGTTAAAGCTAGGGCTTATGCAACACCGATAGTGTCTGTACAAACTGCTGGGTGTGGATAATGGCTCAGACTCTGTCTGACAGCATTACATTTATCTTCCCAGTGTTAAAGTCACAGAATGTGAATGCCATTTTCCTAGGCAATAATCCAAATGTTCTTTCCATAATGAAGGATTCAACTGAAATAACAAAGAGGGTAAGTCAATAGGCCGGCCTTGGTTCACTACTGCACTGTATACCTTCCACATGTCATTACATGAGTGCCATTCAGTGGTGTAAGGACCACCCTCTGGTGCACAGAAAAGGAAGGACTACATATGTCACCAGACTGGACAGAAGGCCTTGGAAAAAAAAGGTATGTACACTTTTGCGGGGGAGGCCACAAGGAGAGTGATGGTGTGAGTGGGTAATCCACTAAAAGCTGGAGTTCTGTTTTAGGTGCTGCTAAATGTTATATTTTCCTGGTTACCTTTTCTGCATACAATATCTACATACAAGAGTCTTTTAGGCCTCATGCACACTGCTGCTGTCAAACTCACATTTTGTGAGTTCAGGCGTTTTTTTTTTTTTTTTCTGCCTTTGAACTCCCCTAATGTTATCCTATGTGTCTATGCACACATGGATGTTTTTAGCAGTTCATTAGTGGGAGAGTTTAGAGGATGTTTTCTGAATGCCCTAAAATCACATTCAGAAGAGGGAATTTTGACCACAAAAAATGCTGAACGCTGTGTAATCACTGTTAAATGAGTCTAAACACTAGGTGCGTTTAGCACTTCAGCGTTTATTTATTTCAATGTCCAGAATAACTTAAAAATAAAACTCCCAACACCGCTAAACTCTGCTAAACTCTCCTAAACTGGTTTGAAAAAATGCAGCTTAGGTGAGTTTATAACACTGATTTTCTCCTGGCGTGATAAACAGTGTTTATAAGAACCCAGTGTGGATGAGGCCTTAATGCAGGGGTCTCAAAGTACCGGCCCGCGGGCCATTTGCGACCCGCGGACCGGTTAAAAATGGCCCGCAGGCAGGGCCGATCCAGGACTAGAGGTCGACCGATATTTGGCCATTAGGCCGATATATAGCACTGGCCGCCGTTCCTCCTCCCTTCTCCACACTCAGCGCTTGATGCTTGTGTGAAACTGACACGTAACAGGAGGAGAGAGACAGAGGGATCTGTCAGATTTGAGGGTGATGTCGGAGGTGGGCAGGACCCGGCCGGGGTGGGCGGGACCCAGCCAATATCAAACACCAGCCATGGGATCTGGGCGGGCCGCTACGTGTATGTGGCCCGCCCCTTTTCTTAAGCAGCCCAATCATTGGATGGTGTTTGATAGCTGCTGGGTCCCGCCCACCCTGGCCAGGTCCCGCCCACCCCGACATCAACCTCAATTCTGACAGATCCCTCTGTCTCTCTCCTCTGTGCTACGTGTCAGCTTCACACAAGCATCAAGCGCTGAGTGTGGACAGCTCCTTGTCAGTTTCACACACGGTTACACTCCTCTCAGTGTGAAAGCTGCCAGTGCCACCTGCCAGTGCCAATCAGTGCCATCTGTCAGTGCCATCGGTCAGTGCCAGCTGCCAGTGCCACCGCCAATCAGTGCGACCTGCCAGTGCCAACCAGTCTGCCAGTGCCACCTGCCACCTCCAACCAGTACCACCTGCCAGTGCCACCTGCCACCGCCAATTAGTGCCACCACCAACCAGTGCCTGCCAGTGCCACCGCCAACCAGTGCCCCTGCCAATCAATGCCACCTGCCAGTGCCAACCAGTGCCATCTTCCACCACCTGCCAGTGCCACGCCAATCAGTGCCGCCTGCCAGTGCCACCTGCCAGTGCACACCAATCAGTGCCACCTGCCAGTGCCAATAGTGCCACCTGCCAGTTCCAAACCAGTGCCACCTGCCAGTTCCAAACCAGTACCACTTGCCAATGCCTGCCAGTGCCACCTTCCAGTGCCAACCAGTGCCACTGCCAATAAGTGCCACCTGCCAGTGCCATTGCCAATCAGTGCCACCTGCCAGTGCCATCTGTCAGTGCCAATCAGTGCCACCTGCCAATCAGTGCCACCTGCCAGTGCCACCTGCCTAAGTCAACCAGTGCCACCTGCCACAGCCAACCAGTGCCATCTGTACTGAGGACATCAAGTGTGTGGTAGAGTGACAGGAGCAAGCAGGGAGGAGTGGAGTGGGTGAGGTTTTTTTTTTTTTAAATCTAAAATATCGGCCACAAAAATCGGCATCATATATCGGCCATCGGCCGCCCCGAAAAACCCATATCGGTCGACCTCTATCCAGGATGTCTTTTTGAACTGTACCCAGGCACCGCAGAGGGGGAGGTGCCAAAGAGCTTTACCTCTTCATCTCTTCTGTCCTCTCCGCTGCACGCTGCTGCAGCCCAGAGAGAGAACAGAGCAGAGGAAGGAGCGGAGGAAGGATTCACTCATCGATCCGCCCACCTAAGCATTGACGATCGACCAGAGCCCCAAACCAGGGTCCTGCTGCCACCTCAGGGCGGAAGATTGTGTTCTCTGGGTCCCTGGTCACTAGGCCTGTGTGGAAGCCAGGAGCAGAGGACTCGGGAGGCAGATGATCCTGACTGCCAGGAGAGGTGAGTGAGCCATCAGAAAGTCCTTAGTGGGGTGACTGGCGTAGAAATTTGTGCAGTGTGTGGCTATTTGTGCAGTGTGGGAGGGGTCATGCTGGGGGTTAATAATGCGTTTACTGACACCAGTGCTGGGTATAATGCGTTTGCTGACACCAGTGCTGGGTATAGTATAGTATATTATTGCTGGTATAGTTTATTGCTTTTGAAGTTTTAAAAGTCTGCATGCGGCCCCCATGGGATATGAAAACTTGTCATGTGGCCCTCAGGCAATTTGAGTTTGAGACCCCTGCCTTAATGTAATAACAAAAAGTAATTATATACAGTGGCCTATTTGAATTAGAAATATAGAAATGCTATACATTTTCAGTAGTTTTTAGTGTATTCAGACATGAGAAAGATGGTTACTGAATAATTGCTACACATTTCCCTTTGTTTTTGAGTTAGCCAAGACCAGTGTCCTGTCTTTTCATTTTACACAAAAAGTATGCAAATACCAAATATTGGGGCATCTGCATCAAACACTAATGTAAGTGAGTGCAATGTCATTTGGAATTTTAATGAATACAGACCTGTGAAAATGTCACCGCTGTGCTCATTTCTATCCATTGAAATCTACCCTTATCTTTTCCTAGTATTACACTAACAATTTATACAGATTATTTTTTATGGGTATGTCAAGATGTAATACTGAAAATTGAAACTTCTACTTTAAAATGTGTTAATTAACAGATATTGTAGAGCCAAATATAATCACCTCTAATCCAAAGACCAATAATTACATAAGTAAAACAATATATATAGATAAGTGTAGCTGCCCCTTTAGGTGGGAGTTACCCCTGAACAAATAAATCAAAAAACTGTAGAAAGGTATGTCGCTTACACATACATTACCACATTTCTCAGTGATAAAAAGTAAAATACATTGTGTACTAAGTGATAATAAACAGACAAATATGAAAATAGAAGGATAAGAAAATGTAAAAGTGTAAAAAGTTCATCAATGTGCGAAACCTAGCACCAATCTGTTATTAGACATAAAGCCAATTCTTCACTGCTAGCGTTCTAATTTTCACCACTTGTGCCCAAGATATGCCTGCAATGTACACTCACCAAAGCTCCATGACCCCCCCCTCAGAGGCGTACCTAGGGTCCCCAGTGCCCTTGGTGAGAATCTGTATCGGCACCCCCCCGGCACCCCCCTCATTCAGTACAGACCCTCCTCCAGTGCAGACCCCCCTACAGTACAGACCCCCCCTACAATACAGACCCTCCTACAGTTCAGACCCCCCCTGCAATACAGACTCCCCTACAGTTCAGACCCCCCCCCTACAGTTCAGACCCCCCTACAGTACAGACCCCCTGTTCAGACCCCCCTACAGTGCAGACCCCCCCTACAGTGCAGCCCCCCCCTACAATACAGACCCCCCTACAATACAGACCCCCCTACAGTGCAGACCCCCCTACAGTGCAGACCCCCCCTACAATACAGACCCCCCTACAGTTCAAGCCGCCCTACAATACAGACCCCCCTACAGCGCAGACCCCCCTCCTACAGTACAGACCCCCCTACAGTGCAGACCCCCCTTCAGACCCATAATGTACCTCGGCTCAGATGATCAGCGCGGGACATGCACGGACAGCACGTGTAGACATAATGGAGGAGGGGGAGGTGGCTTCACTCTGCTCGGCTGTGTGAGACAGCCGAGACTTATCAGAGCCGCTTAGCGGCCACGAGAGAAGAGGATCATTGCGGCAGGGTCCCAGGTGTGCCGATGGGTGTCACTCGGGTGCGGCTTGGAACCCCCCCTGCAAAGCCAGGCTCTCCGTGTGTGTGTTAGTTACCGCTGCCTGTCACCGCGCCCACACTGCTCAAACCCGCCCTCTGTCTCCGCTTCGGTCACAGAGAGGGGGAGCCATCCCGACACCCCCCTAGTGTGTGGCACCCAGGCTGGCCTGCCCCCCACCCCCAACTTAGTACGCCACTGGGCCAGCCCACTAGCCCAGCAGCAAGCAGCAGTGGGAGAGACATGCAGCAGCTAGATGGCCCCATGGGTACTAGGGGTCCAAAAGTGTACCAGTTTCTCCAAATGAAAGTTGAACACTATTACGTTGTATTTTAATAACTACTTAATAGCATCCTTATAACTAACAAAAGGAAATAAAACAAAAAACAAAAAAACAAAGCCATTGTGCAGCCCTGGAAACATATCAAGGGCCACACTTGAGGCCCCTTATATGTACCAAGTTGACCACCACTGCACTATGGCATGCCTGTATCCCAGTTTAGCATCATAGATATAGCTATATCAAAATCGTTATTGTTTATAACTTCTGCGCTCCTATATAAACTAATTACCCAGATTTCTATAAGCACAAATCTAGCAGTACTACCAAAATACAATATACCTTACCATACAAAAAAAGCAACACTCTATCCCAAATTCTAAATAACAAGCGCCCAATTTGACATGAAGTGTTAAGTGCATTCTATAATAACAAATATATTTGTAACTCAAATACAATATACAGTACATTGTTAATAATACAAAAATGTAGATCCCTAGAAAACACTTATATTCTAAATATATATATAATACAAAATATGCTTATGTCTATAAACCTTTACAGCTAAAGGCACATACATTTGGGAGCCCTTTGGAAAGTGAAGAAACATCCTTCCCTCTTCCCTTGTGTCACAGTCATGCGACATATAATATGATCACGTGACATGCCAAACATGAGGTAAGGTCTTCCAGACTGCAGTGTTTAGATAGCAGAGGACCTACTTGTTGATCTTTCAAACTTCTGGTGGTCCCATTAGACTGGTGGGGCCAGTAGAGCTATTGCTTTTGTCCTTATTGTTATTGCAGTGCTGACATTAATTAATAAATAATATTTTGCAGTAACATCCTTTACTGAATGGCAGATTAATTAGATATGCAGTGGATTTTCAAGGTCTAAAAATCAAAGGCACTGACATATTTAGCAAAGCTTAGCTAAAGGAGCAAGATGGTATGGCCGAAATCTATGCTTTTCTAAGAACAGTAATGAGCCGTGCTCAGCTCTATACCTCTCCTGAGACTACAAATCTGATTTTGCAATGACAGGTAACTACACAGAGGTTGCTGGAATTAATCTCCTGTTTTGTTTAACAACGGCAAACAGACGAATGACCTTAAGCCTTACTGTCAGTTAAAAAGTTAAAATATAGATTTACTAAGTCTAATGCTTAGTTTTCACTAGGTAGAATGTGTCCACAGATTATGGAATTAGCAGAGTCATTCCAAAGAAACTGTGCTAGTAAGGCAGTAACTGCAAGGCGCAGCCTATCCAGATCAATCTTTGCACAGCGGGGAACAAGACTACTTTGAACTGAAAACTTGGAAGAACAGATCTGCCATTTGCTGGTTAGATCAATGGCTTTTTGAAGAGCACACTCTCCAGGATTATATAATTAACCCTTTAGAAAACAGGTATTGCATATGAAGGTTTATAAACATGCAACTGCTGGTTTTAGGAGGCATAATCCCCTGATCTCCCACCATTAATTCCGAAATGATGTTCTCTCAGCAGGATCTCTGATAAGTAAAATCAGTAACCTTACAAAAAAAAAATTTGTCAACAGGGCCAGAACTATGTGTGCTAGGGCCCCATAGCAAAAACCATTAAGGGCCCCTTTTGTCTCTCTAATCTTCATCTGCTTAATTCCTCTTGATATACAGAATACTTATTGCTTTTGGGTAAATATTTAGCAGCTCCCAGACTGTCCAGACATTAATTTTTTGCTACTAATGTCTGCATAAGTAACAATATAGCTGAACAGTTCTGGGCCCCCTGTGCTTCTGGGCACTGCAGCTATTGCCTAATCTGCTATAAAAAAGAGAGGGTCTTTTGAAGCAGCTTCAAGGGTGACTTTGAAGATACACGAATCCTTTACATAACATGCTTGGGGATGCCTAAAGCTGTATGTGGTATGATTTTCAAAAGCAGGTTCAGCAACAGCATTCATTGGCAGCACATATTTTGGCTGTGGGATTTTTTTCACATTTTTTCATTAGCTTGACTTACATTCAGCAGTAGCACCCCAATCATATTAATTTTAGTTTGAAAAAAGTATTTTTTCAGTTTTACCAACACAAGATTGCAGAAGAGAAAGCAGCCCGTTCCCACCATTTTATAGTGCTGGGATTGGCTTATCTAAAAGCCCTCTTATTGGCTCTTCTAAGCCTGATGGTTATAGTTCAAAGGTCAAGAAAGTGCATTAGGGTTAAAAAAAAGCTACCTGGCAAATATGCACACGAATTCGATAGGACCACACATTTCAAAACTGCAGGATTCCCCTCAAACCCATGGAAGCAATGAATCCAAACGTCACATCTAAATCAGATATGAAATTGTCATTGCTTGTGCTGAAAACTATATGGACACACCAACTCTACCTAATAAGCATATTGTTCAATTTAGAGATTTCATTATGTCATTGTCAATAATCCTGTCCATCTGTCAGGGCCTGGATCTGAACTTGGGACCTTTGATGTGTCTAGCAGCAATTCTTCTTGCTGAGCCACCTAACATGCTGGACAGACCTCTGCCTGATTGCTTAGAAAACGTAGCTTTAGGTCTCGTTTCTCTTGAACCTTGAGCTCTCTGCTCCTCTCATGAACTTCCTATTTAAACCTCTACCTTTGCACTTCCATTTTGCCAGATTATTGTGCTCTCTCCAGTAAATATCTCCCTATTGTCATTCCTGCTGCCATCTGTATCTTCGCTACCGATCTTTGGCTTGTTATTCGACTATGCTTTTGCTTAATCCATGTTCAAACACTTGTTACAAACCTTTGGCTTGTTTACTGACTACACTCCTGCTTGATCCTTACCTGCTATATCTGCTATTAGAACCCGGCTGGTTCACTTCATGGTGGGGTGATTTTGAGGACCGTGTCCAGATACTAACATGCATCAAAACCTATTCACACTATTAGAAGCTCTGGTGAATTCTGGTCAGTTGGGTGAGGCTGCGTCATTCGCCATGGTTGTATACCTATACTGCTATTCAGTGGGATTCTCTCTACTGCTATAGCTACTGGTCTCTGAGCCTGACCCCTGACCATGGTCCCACCTCTAAATTATATGTTTTTATTACAGTTACTATGTACCTAGTCATAGAAATAAACACAGCTATGCTTTTTAATCTTCTAAAATTGTAGTGTAAGGCAAACTGCTTGATAGCAAAATACAAGCTGCTTAATCAAGTATGTTAGGTACAGTAATATACAGTTATCCTGTCAAATTTGCAAACATTAGCTATATGATTCAGGTTTTTATTAAAATGCAAAATGGGCTCTTAATTAAGTAATAAATGAAGTCCCCGAGTATATCCAACAGATTTGTCCTAGTGCTGACATGTTTTGTTTTAAAAACAAGTATTTCTCTGTCTGGCATTTGTTCTCACCAAAACTAATTTAGAAAACAGCAGGTGTGTATAACACAAATAACACAAGCATTCTGAAAGCCAAAGTGTTCTACACTGCAAATCTTAACCTTGGCTTGCCCCCATAACCCCTTCAACTTTGGTCAGTGTTTACACCTATTACTATAGGGAACCAGTAATACCTACGGGAGGTAGGAAAAATAAGTCAAACTCAATTCTCTATACCTAAGCTGAATTTTGCCTAAGGCTGGTTTTACATGGGCATTCCGTTTTTTTAGTTCCGTTCAGTCACTTTTTTTTGTAAAAAAAATGGATCAAAAACAGATATGGATGTCAATTTTTACATCCGTTTTCATGTCCGCTGACATCCATTTTTTACAAAAAAAAAACATGACTAAACTGAACTTCAAACACTGTATATAGCTGGTTGCTAAAAAGGGGGCCGGGATTCCCAGCTGACAGCTGAATGTAAAAAAAAAAGTCCATACCAGGCCCTTATCCGAGCATGCAGCCTGGCAGGTCAGGAAAGGGAGGGGACGAGCGAACCCCCTCTGAACCATACTAGTCTGCATGCCCTCAACATGGGGGGGTGGGTGCTGTTTGTCACGGGACCCCGTTGCACTCCATTTAAGTGCTTCCGTCAGTATACAGCCTCCTCCAGTCTGAACATCAGATATCAGATATTATAGCCATCCGTACAACACTAGCCGACACTAGCTTGCAGGAACATGGAATGTTTATTTGAACAAACTCACCAAATATATACCACAGGAGGACATTCCCCCCTCCTGATCATATTACCCTAACAATACAAACTGTAACCTAGAACATAATTAACAAAAGCGAATTAACTTGTCACTTAACCCAGCCTAGCTGACTCAAATCCTGGCCAGACAATATTGCGATTAATCAGATATCCCCATTTCAGGTCAGACTTGCTGGCATCAAACTCCTAAATTGCAATACACAAAGTGTAAACACATCCCACAAGGGTTTGCCAGGAGAGACAAAAGTTGTTCCAATTAGCATAATTAACAATACAGACAGTGATCTCCCCCCTCCTCAGCCTAGTAGGTAACAGATTATAGTAGGAGGCCTTAGTAGCAGACTGTTCGGCTCCTACATTGAAGAAAATGAAACAGAGGCCAATGTACCCAGCTATTTCAATTAACATGTATAGTTCAGAATCAAACAAACCAGAAATAGTATTTATATATTTCCTGGGTGATATTGTGGATGAATATTACTGTCCCATCTGAAGTAATCCCAACCACATTCTCAGCGTCCATTAAGTGGTGGTCCATCATTAGAGAATGATCTGCTTTCTTCCTGGGCCATAGTCAGTGGGTAAGAGGCTTCCTCCTAGTTCTCTCCAGAAGCCCCTATCTTAGTTAGGTCTGTCACATTTCTCCCCCATCAGACATCGACTAACAAGGTCCCAGAGCTCCACCTAGTCTGGACATGCATTAGTCAGGCAGAGTGAACTCACATAGTCAGCCCGCATGATTTCCATTCTTGGCTGCAAGGAATAGTTGTCATTAGTAGGTGTTGGCAGAGGTCATTGACTCTCCGCCTGGCTGCCAGCGCTTCAGCTGGGTGGTTTCTAACATTCCGGGAGCTCTGTCTGGTGCTGGGGAGAGGGGCTATTTGCCCCAGCTCCCTGAAGCTGTGGAGGTACTGTAGGTGCTGGGCAGAGGCCAGCGGCGCTCTGTCCTGTTGCCAGCGGTTCAGCTGGGAGTAGAAACTTCACTACATCAGCTTGTTGCTGGGGAGGGAGGCCGCCTGCCACGGCTCCCTGGAACTCCGCAGTTGTTGCCGGTGCTGGGCAGAGGTTGGTAGCACTCTGCCCTGTTGCCAGCACTTCTGCTGGGTTTCTGTTAGTGGAGACCGCAGGCCTATCCACCGGGACCAGATCAAGCTGCAGTTGTGAGGTGCCGATTGCATTCTCCCCCTGGAGCTCCTGCGGAGTGGATAGCTTTATGCAGAGGCCAGTAGTGTTCTGCCCTGTTAGCGCTTCAGCACTCACATCATCTGCTCCGGCTAACTATCAGGGAGGGAAGACAGTTCCTCCACTCTGGCTGACTGTTGGGGAGGGAAGACGACAACCTCCTCTCTCTTCTCCCCCTGTATCCTGATCTGCTGCTTGGGAAGGACCGCCACCCTGGGTCTCCAGAACTGCCGCAGGTGTGGGGCAGAAGTCTTGGACCCTCTGTCCGGTTGCCAGTGATTCAGCTGGGTTGGTGTCATCTTTCTGGGGTGCCATCTGCTGCTGGGACACCCTTTCACTGGTACTGTCTCCCAGGTGCACAAATCCTTGTTGGGGGAGTAATTTGATGACGAAAAAACAAGAGAGGAAGACAGCAACAGAACAAAAGCGAATTTTTTGTTTTTTAGCGGGTAACCGGCATTGAGGAAGAAGACAGCAGCAGGAAAAGATGGCGGCAGGAGAGACAGCACCGGGAGAGACGGCAGCAGAAGAAGATGGAACCAGGAGAGAAAGTGGTGGGAGAAGACGGTACCGGGAGAGACAGTGGCAGGAGGAGACAGTGGCGGCGGGAGAGATGGTGGCGGAAGAAATGGCTCCAGTAGAGAAGGCAGTGGGAGAGATAGCACCAAGAGAGACGGCGGCGGGAGAAAATGGCACCGGGAGAGACGGTGGCGGGAGAAGACAGCTCAGAGCTATTAAAGCGGGGTTCCACCCAAATTTTGAACAATATCTGTATGTATTCTCTTCCTTGCCTAGATGCTGACATGCCGTTTAAAAAAATTTAAATCGCCGTAATTACCTTTTATTTTTCTATTCTTCTTTGCACTTCCTGGTTCTCCTCCAGTGGGAGTAGGCGTGTTTCTAGCCTCTCCCAGACTCCTGGGAGCTAGTCTCAGGCTTCCCAGGATGCCACTGAGCATGTGCGGGAACGAGCGGTGAATGCTGGGAGCACAGCATTCACCACATCCCGGAAATAAATGCTTGTGGACTTCAAATGCCCACAATGATGGAAACCGCCTGCAGTGAATAATATAAGTTATTCTTTCCGACGAAATCTGACACAGGCGGACATATTACACACAATATGTGAGTATGTAATGCTGAGAAGAAAAGTTTGTGAATTAACTCAAAAAAAAAAAAAAACGATAGATAGGTGGACCCCCGCTTTAATAAAGGACTTGTCAAAAACCGGCTCTTGTTTTCTTTATACTTTTCACTACTTTTTTGGTGAATGGGTAGGGGTACAATGTACCCGATACCCATTCACATGGGGGGATTTGGGGGGCCCCAGGGTTGTCAGGAAGAGGCCCTGGTCCCCATCATCATGGGGGCAAGGAGCTTTGGGATGCAGGGCCCCCCTGCCCCAAAGCACCCACCCCCCCATGTTGAGCGCATTCAGACTGGTATGGTTCAGGAAGGGGGGGCGCTCCCTCGTCCCCTAAGTTTCCTGGACCTGGGGGGGACCCCACACCTTCTTTTTTCGCAGGAGAACCCCGCTGGTAGCTGATGACTCATCAGTTGTTAAGGACGCAGCGGTCGGCTTCCCAACCCCTCTTTAGCAACCAGCTATATACAGTGTGTTTAATGAGGGAAAAAAGGGTTTAAAAACAAATGTCAGTGGACCGGATGTAAGAAAAAAAGGGTATACCCTTCATATAAAGAGCCCCCCAATGGTGACTTGCTGGCCTGTGGGGTTCTCGGGAGACCCTGATAGGCACCGTTGGGGGTGTTTTCTATATGAGGGGTATACCCTTTTTTTCTTCATCCTTGAACAAGAGATGTGTGGCACCCCCCTGTTTGGGTTAAACACCTTATAAGTGGGAAATCTTGGTTGCTGATTCATGGGATGTTAGCCATTTGGCAAAGGATTTGTGCAGCCATTGTCTAGTTGCCTACCTATTCATTATACTTAGATGAGAGTGTTTACAGTGTTGTTACAGTTGTAGTTCTTTCCTGACTCCATTTGGTTTTTCTTGACATGTAGTTGCTACCCACAAGATGGTTTATCATTGCTCTCCCCTTAGTCCAAACATGCTAGACAATTTAAAGGTGTGGAGTCAGATTTTATAAAATAAAGCCTTGAAGAAGCAGCCATCAGGCCGTGAAACATGTTGACAATCTCCATGCAAACACCCTTTTGAAGTTATATTATGTATATGTAATTTTTATATCTCTGGGCTCTTTTGGTAGCCCCCGTTTTTTGATATATGTATGTATATATGTCTTTTTTTATATTAAAATAATTGCACATTTTTTAACTAATGTATGTGTACGTAATATTATCAGGGAACCACCAATTAATGCCTAATTCCTCAACATTTCTCCTTCCATACATTTTACTATATAGGGCTGGTACACCCTGATAATCTGTTTATCCATTTTAGCTAAGGGCCTTGACTATATATCTACTATGTTCTATTTTCAGGTATTTATATTGGCTTTTTTTTTTTAAAGTTTTTGCCTATTGCATGGTGAAAAGGTGTATTAAATGGGCAGCAGGGGGTGGCTTTAAAGTGTATCTCTAGGCAAAAGTTTTTTTCTTTCGTTTTGGATAGAGTGGGGAAGGGTTAAACCCTCTCTTGAGTTTTTATTTCTGTCTCTGTCAACATTATGGAGATTTACCCCTCTCTTTGTCCTGGGGACCACTGTCACCAAGGAAGAAAGTGAAGAATATCCAACATTTTGTTGTCCCCAGAACAAGAGATAGGAGAAAATACTCTAATGAGGACGGTTCCAGGGGAAATTTTATGAGTAGAAATGCCCTCACTATTTACTCTAACTTCCTGCTGCATCTCTGAAACAGGAAGTGAAGAGAAATTTCTTCAATAGTACACAAACAGCAAAAATATATACTAGGAGGAGTTTTAACCATTCCCTAGTCTTTTTGAAAGAAAAGAAAAAAACAACGGTTGGGTTATACATACACTTTAACATCACCAGGGTTTTCCTCCAGGGCCTGGAACATATACATCACTCCCTATACTGTTTTATTTGCTTGCCAGTCATGTAAGTGCTGGATTGTATATAAGGTTGCCCCCTCATCCCTTTAAGACCAAACACAAATAAATTACACAGGTTCTGTGGCTGATTAACCACTTCAATACTGGGCACTTATACACCTTATACAATTGCGCGGTCAAGCTACACTGTACCCAAACTAAATTTTTATCATTTTGTTCCCACAAATAGAGCTTTCTTTTGGTGGTATTTGATCACCTCTGGGATTTTTATTTTCTGCTAAACAAATAAAAAAAGACAGAAAATTTTGAAAAAAAAAATGTTTTTTTTTCTGTTACAAAACTTTGTAAATAAGTACATTTTCTCCGTCACTGATGGGCACTGGTGGGGCTGCACTGATGGGCACTGATGAGGTGGCACTGATGGGCACTGATGATGGGCACTAATATGTGGCACTGATGAGGCACTGCTAGGTGACACTGATATGCAGCACTGATGGGTACACATAGGTGGCACTGATGTGCACTGAAAGGTGGCACGGATGGACACTGAAAGGCGGCACGCATGGGCACTGATAGGCAGCATGGATGGGCACTGATAGGTGGCACAGATGGGCACTGATAGGTGGCACGGATGGGCATGGATGGGAACTGATAGGTGGCACTGTTGTACAGATGGTGTGGATGGATGCCAATCAGTGCCAAACAATAATGCCTGCCAATCAGTGATGCCCATTGTGGGCACTGATTGGCATCCATTGTGGGTACTGATTGGCATCCCTGGTGGTCTAGGGTGGCATACCTGGTGGTGACATCCCTGGTGGTCCTAATGGCGTCCCTGGTTGTCCAGTGTGGGCATACTCCGGGGGGGGGGGGGTGGCTGCGCTGATAATCAATCAGCACAGACCCTCCTGTGAGAGGAGCAGCTGTTCAATGGCTCTTCCTGTTTACATTGTGATCAGCCGTGATTGGACATGGCTGATCACGTGGTAAAGAGTCTACGTCAGAGACTCTTTACTTGGATCGGTGTTGCGGAGTTTCAGACTGACACACCACACCACCGATCGCCGCGATGCGCGCCCCCACGGGCGCACGGCGGCTGTTATCCTGCTGGACGTCATCCGAGGTCTGGTCAGGATATTGAAACCACTTTGCCGCCATCATTTTGCAATATGTTAAGTGGTTAAGGTGGTAATTAAACTCACTTAGTGCCGTATTTGCATTAAATTAGCCTCAGAACCTGTGTAATTAATATATGTTCGGTTTTAAAGGTATGAGTTGCAACTCTAATGCCGTGTACACATAGGCGGACTTTTCGACCGGACTGGTCCGACGGACCGAATCCGGCAGACAATCCGACCGTGTGTGGGCTCCATCGGACCTGCAGCGGACTTTTTTGGTCAAAAATCTGACGGACTTTAGATTTGGAACATGTTTCAAATTTGTCCGACGGACTCGAATCCGGTCGAAAAATCCGATCGTCTGTATGCTAGTCCGACGGACGAAAGCCCACGCTAGGGCAGCTATTGGCTACCGGCTATCAAGTCCCTTAATTTAGTCCGGTCGTACGTCATCACGTACAAATCCGTCGGACTTTGGTGTGATCGTGTGTAGGCAAGTCTGTTCGTTCAAAAGTCTGTCGAAAGTCCGTCAGAAAGTCCGTCGGACCAGACTGGTCGAAAAGTCCGCCCGTGTGTAGGCGGCATAAATATACATTCTGTCACTAGAAGAAGGCAAGCCATTCTTTGCCCTTGTGATGTTTCCTGTCTCACCCCGATAAGGTTATTTTCTCATGCTTTGTGACAGGAGTGAATTTTACACGCAGCTGCAGCGGGCAGAAGGGGGAGAGGCAGTGGCACCAGGCTTAGATTTATGAGCAGTTCCAAAGTAGCAGAGATGCCATTGGGGGACTACCCATCCACCACCTCACATTACAAGGTACACTGTATTACCTTATATTTCTGAAACAACACCGTGCAAGGAAAACTCATATTTGCTGACTGATGGGCAGCAAATTATTCCTGGAAATTATTCTCACTTAAAAAAATATATATACAATATATATATTAAAAAAATGGTTGCCTTAACACGCACATGAAATTTAATGGCATCCCAGTCTTAGTCCATAGGGTTTAATATTGAGTTGGCCCACCCTTTGCATCTATAACAGCTTCAACTCTTTTGGGAAGGCTGTCCACAAGATTTAGGAGTGTGTCTTTGGGAATGTTTGACTATTCTTCCAGAAGTGCATTTGTGAGGTCAGGCCTGGCTTGCAGTCTCTGCTCTAATTAACCCCAAAGGTGTTCTATCAGGTTGGGGTCAAGACTCTGTGCAAGCCAGTCAAGTTCCTCCCCCCCAGACTCGCTCATCCTTGTCTTTATGGACCTTGCTTTGTGCACTGGTCCAAATGATTTGGTGGAGTGTTGCTGCCAGCACATGATTTTATTTTTCAATATAGACTTCTCCTATAGTAAATATATTCTGCTTCATGTGTCATTCAAGCAGTTAGCAAAAAAAATAATAAAAAATTGCGTACAGCTTCTAAAAACAGCCAGCCAAAAAAGACTGCAGCACTTTTATCATGGACAGAGAGTATATAATAGACATGGCGGGACATGGGTCATGGTCTGTGGCAGTTTCTTCTGAACAGCATGGTACACAGAGCACAGAAAGGGATTGCTGTGGGGGAAGCAGGGGCTGTGACAAATAGATATGTGTAACTGTTCGGTATATAGACAAAGCCATTAATCATCACCTTAGGATGCCTCTACAAAGATTGTCTATTCTACAAACTTGTATGTTTACATTTAATAGGATTTTTTTCCACATGTAGGTATAAGTGATAACAAATGGAGCGTGATATTGAAAAATTGTTTCTTAAAGTGGATTTTCACCTTTGTAGTCAAACTTAAGAGAACCCATTATATGTCTGTTATGTGTTCCTATTCACACAGCTTACCTAAAAATGTAGAAAAAAAATATTTCTTACTTTTTAGATTTTTCTGAGGAGAAGGTGTCATGTCTGGCTGCGAGTATTTTCTTGTTAGCTCAGCATGATTTATCCCACTAGCTGGGCTTGGGACTGGTCAAGTCCAGTTCTCATTAACATAGAATGGAGCAGCCCGACTCCTAAACCTTTTACCTTTTGTTCAGAGAGACATGGGTTGATTTACAAAAACTGGAGAGTGCAAAATCTGGTGCATCTCTGCATAGCCGCTTGCCGACCGCCTCACGCAGATATACTGTGGCAGAAGGGCTCGTACAGGCAAACTAACATACCTGTACGTTGCCCTTTAAGAGGCGGCCTGCTCCGTGAGGTGGGTCCCAAGGGTTCGATGTCCGCGGGGATACCCGCGATCGTCTCACGGAGAGGAAGAATGGGGAGATGCTAATGTAAACAAGCATCTGCCCGTTCTGCCTAGTGACAGTGTCACTGATCTCTGCTCCCTGTGAACGGGAGCAGAGATCAGTGACATGCCACACATAGCCACGCCCCCCCACAGTTAGAATCACTTCCCAGGACATACTTAACCCCTACACTGCCCCCTAGTGGTTAACCCCTTCACTGCCAGTGTCATTTACACAGGAATCAGTGCATTTGTATAGCACTGATTGCTGTATAAATGACAATGGTCCCAAAAATGTGTCAAAAATGTCCGATCTGTCCGCCATAATGTCGCAGTCACGATAAAAATCGCCGCCATTACTAGTAAAAAAAAATTATTAATAAAAATGGCATAAAAATATCCCTTATTTTGTAAACGCTATAACTTTTGCGCAAACCAATCAATAAATGCTTATTGCAATTTTTTTACCAAAAATATGTAGAAGAATACGTATCGGTCTAAACTGAGGAAAAAAAAAATGTCTATATATTTTTTGGGGATATTTATTATAGCAAAAAGTAAAAAATATTCCTTTTTTTTCAAAACGGTCGCATTTTTTTGTTAATAGCGCAAAAAATAAAAACCGCAGAGGTGATCAAATACCACCAAAAGAAAGCTCTATTTGTGGGGAAAAAAGGACATCAGTTTTGTTTGGGAGCTACGTCGCACGACCGCGTGATTGTCACTTAAAGCAACGCAGTGCCAAATCGCAAAAAGTGCTCTGGTCTTTGGCCAGCCAAATGGTCCGGGGCTTAAGTGGTTAAACCAGTTGAAGTCAGAAGCTGATTGGCTACCAGGCACAGCTGCACCAGATTTCACACTCTCCAGTTTTAGTAAATCAACCCCAATGTGTTCAAGTCTATTACAACTGATGATATATCTGTTTCCAGGCAGGGTTAATTATGGTAAACAAAGCTTCCCAGCTCCCCTCATAACAAAGTGAACTAAGTAGAATGTTTCCTTGCTAGAAGTTCCAGGAAAAAAAAAAACATCTTAAAGGTGAGCTGCATTTTTTTAAAATGTTTTTCAATGTGAATGAAGACATGTAACAAACATAAAGTAATTATTATCCCAAGTTGCCAGCACATACCATGTAAAGCATACATATACTGTGGGCAGTTAGGGCTTTCAATGAGTGCATAGTAAAGTAGATCTGTAACCTAAATGCACTATTGTTAGCTTGTTAGCAAATAACTCATTTTGTGTTCATAAAATTCTGTTTTATGCATCTCAGTGCTTTCCAGCTCCTTTCAGCCCTTCTCTGTCTACATGAAACGCTAAAGTACAATTTTGGCCGCACATCATTTTTCACAACTTGATAGTGAACCGTTGATCCCCCTCTATGCCCTTCCTTCCCCTTACCCCCTTGGTTGCTGTTTTACCATAGTGGTTCTCATAGGTGTGTGCAGCCTATTTCATTAGGGTGTGCACCCTAAAGCTACATATATATGGCCCCGGGACATTGATCTCTCTGCCGGCACAGTGAAAGTTATGGCAGAGCAAGTAAGAGGGAGATCTTGTCTTCCTGCTGGCACACAGAGCGATAATGTTAATGCGCTTGTGGTGATTAGGGGGTGCCCAGACACATCCGGAATACCCTGTGTGCTCACATATGGTGGTTCTCAATCAATCCCAAGTAGAATTTATCCTAGTTTACTGTTTGACATGACGGGAATCTGTCCTTTTATGTGTGAAATGAATTATTATGCTGCACTATTCTTAACAAACAGACCATTTTGTTATTTGCTCGATGTATGACTTATACCCTTAACATTTTTAATAAACATAAAAAGTATATGAGAGAAGCCATCTGAATGCAGTGTTGGGTCAAGTAGCAGTGAATCAATTCTAAGTGAGGTCAACATTGTCCAGTAAGGTACTTGTTTACCTTGGAGTGTGGTATATATGTTTGGTAAAGAAATATGCTTCTTGCTCATATTGAAGTAAAAATGAAGCACTGCAAGCTTAATGATTAGCTACAAACAGAGGTGATGGGTACAGCCTATACCAGTGATGGCGAACCTATGGCACGCGTGCCACAGCCAGCACGCC
The DNA here is from genome assembly GCF_042186555.1 of Aquarana catesbeiana. Taxonomy (NCBI): domain Eukaryota; kingdom Metazoa; phylum Chordata; class Amphibia; order Anura; family Ranidae; genus Aquarana; species Aquarana catesbeiana. The sequence continues at coordinate 293,982,082 of NC_133329.1, forward strand.
GAGCTCTCTCTGTGGGCACGTGAGAAAATCCTGTATCTCTGAGAAAATCCTGTATCTCGTGCACAGCTCCTCTCCCCATAGAACTACATCTCCCACAAGTCTCTGTGGCCAGGGGTGATGTGTCTAGGATGGGCGTGGACGAGATGAAGGGTTGCTCCAGGTTGGATGGCAGGCGGAACATGTGGTGGGGATTGAGCCAATGGGGGGCCGTGTCTAGGATGGGCGTGGACGAGAAGAAGAGTTGCTCCGGGTTGGATGGCAGGTGGAACATGTGGTGGGGAGATGCCCAATCACAGGCCGTTCTCGTGCCCGGGAACAGAGTCGGCTGATGGGTGTATTATTGGAGTGCTGTGGCAAGTGTTGTTAAAGTAAGTGTACATGCTGTGTGGGAAATAAATGTGTTTAGCTGTGTACACTGTTTCTGTGCCTCTTCAAATAGAATCTATTCCTTGGGGATCTTTTTTTTTCTTCTTGTTCCCAACATTGCCACAAAATATGGAAGGGTATGGTCAGAATAATGTTGTGTATATGGTGTCTGTGTTACTCTCTATCAAAGCTGTCAGAGAAGCATTTTCTGTAGGATATGAGCTTTGATGCCATGTTGCTTTGTGTTGGCTATTCAGGTTTATCTGGCTGGGAATGCCTGCTAGATTTAGCAGAGACCACTGCAGTACAGTGAGATGTAAATACATATAGTTTTTGTCCCTGCCTCCTGTATTTCATGACACCAGAGTCACATGACAGACAGTCCAGAATCACTGGCATTATACAGGGAGTAGGTGTAAAGTTGCTGAGACATGCAATGAACTGCACAGGCATTGTGAGTGAACCGCATTGGTAAAGCATTGCTACAGTTGTCCTTGAGTGTTCACGTTCAGAAGGATGTTTCCTGGACATATAGGACTGTGAACATAGTCAGGAATGAGAGATTTTTCAAGTAGTCTTCTGCTACAGCAATGCAGGCAACCAGTAAGTCTTCAGCTGGAGTATATCTACAGATCTCAACATACCTTGTCAAACAAAGAGTGCATAATGTGTCCCAGCAGGGCATGGGGCGACTGGAAGTTCTCCTGCAGCTGGAGAGTTGCTGGTTGCATGTCACCCCCTGTAACAGGATTTCTTTATCATCCAGCCAGAGCTTCTACTGAACAACTAGTAATTTAAAGTGCACCTGTCATGCAACTTGAGTGTATTGAATATTAATGTATAGTTAGTAGAATAGTGATACTGGAATTTGATTGCATAATGCTAGTACAGCTTCCAAAAAATGTAACTTTTGTCAAAATGTGTTCTAGTTTTAGATCTTACAAAACACTATGACTACATAGTGAATACACAATGCTTTCTGATGTGTCCCATGTTCACCCCCAGACATCACAGCACACGCTCATCAAGTTCTGTATGTGTTGGCACTTTGAAATGAATATGTTGGTTTTGTGTTGCGGTTTGGGCACTCGGGCTCAAAAAGGTTAGCCATCACTGGTCTATACAATGGGTTCTAACCTTTGAAACTAAATTGTGGGATAGTTAAAGTATACCTAAAACTTTTTTCATTTTGGATAGAGCATGGAAGTGTTAAAACTGCTGTCAGGCTTTTATTACTGTGTGTGTTCCCACTGGGGAGATAGTTACATAGATAGTGAGGTTGAAAAAGTCCATCTAGTTCAAGCAAAAAAAATATACAATCCCATATACACAATCCTTCACTCACAGTTGATCCAGAGGAAGGCGAAAAACCCCAGCAAAGCATGCTCCAAATTGCTACAGCAGGGGAAAACATTCCTTCCTGATCCCCTGAGAGGCAATTTTCCCTGGATCAACTTTACCTATAAATGTTAGTACCCAGTTATATACATTTGGGAAGGAACACAGGCCGTTTTTTAAAGCAATCTACTGTGCTGGCCAGAACCACCTCTGGAGGGAGTCTGTCCCTACTGTGAAGAAACCTTTCCGTATTTGGAGATTAAATCTTTTTTCCTCTAGACGTAAAGAGTGCTCCCTTGTCCTCCGCGATGACCTTAAAGTGAATATCGCAATACCAAGTTCACTATATGGACCACTTATGTATTTGTACATGTTGATCATATCCCCCTTAATCTCCTCTTCTCAAGAGGGAATAGATTCAGTTCCTAATCTTTCCTATTAGCTGAGCTCCTCCATGCCTCTTATCAGTTTGGTTGCTCTCTCTGCAGTTCCCAGATATCCTTTTTGAGAACTGGTACCCAAAACTGAACTGCATGTTCCAGATAATGTCTTTCTAATGATTTGTACAGGGGCAAAATTATATCTCTCTCTCTGGAGTCCATACCTCTCCTAATACAAGAAAGGACTTTGCTCGCTTTGGAAACCGTAGCTTGGCATTGCATGCTTTGAGCTTATGATCCACCAAAACCCCCAGATCCTTCTCCACCATTGATTTCCCCCAGTTATACTCCCTCTAGTATGTATGTAGTGTGACGGGAATCACTTTGGGCGGGGGACCCATGGAACCCATAATCCCTTGGGGAGGTTGGGAAACCCTTGTTTCAGCTCCCCATGCACCTCCTATGTCTAAGTCACCCTGTGTCTCTAATAGGGGCACAGGATGACAGAGAAATCCAGTCTGATCTGTACTAATCGTACTCACTGTACAACCACACTGGAATGTTGTATATATACAGTATATATATATATTGTTTCATTTTGTTGTGTACTCTTTGCTAGGTCGTTTGGGGTGTGGTTGTATTCCATTGTTTTATTGTGTCTGTCTGCATTGGGAGAAAAGTATATTATGTCTATGTGGAGGGGAATTCCTCCAGCAGCCCCTCCCTGCTGATAAGACTGTTTACTGATGAGAAGTTTGAATACACCTGACCTGTGTGTCTATTGTTATTGGACAGTTTACCCCGTCCTAAATGCAAAGGGGGGGGGGGGGATTGTCCCTGAGTGTTACCTCTGTGTTTCAATAAACGGTTCATTTTGAGCAACCAAACGAGTCCTGCCTTGTTATTGGTTGTCAGCGGTTTGTAATATCTGATATTTACATTCAGACTAGGAGGAAGAGATACATGACGAAAGCACTCAAGAGGAGTGTGGGACCTTTCGTTATATGATGCATGCATATTCTTAGCCCCCAAGTGCATAACTTTACATTTATCAACATTAAATCTCATTTGCCACTTAGTTGCCCAATTAGACAGTGCATTGAGGTTGGCTTGTAAATTGGAGATATCCTGTAAGGACATTATTCCACTGCATAGCTTGGTGTCATCTGCAAAGACAGAAATTGTACTTTTAATCCCAGACCCTGTATCATTTATAAAGATATTAAAATGTAAGGGTCCCAGCACTGAACCTTGGGGTACACCACTGATAACCCTATACTATTTAGAGTAAGAATCATTAACCATTACTCTCTGAATTCTGCCTTTTAGACAGTTTTCTATCCATTTACAAATTGTTCTTTCCAAGCCTGTAGACTTTACCTTACACATGAGCCGTGTGTGGGTAACTGTGTCAAACGCTTTTGCAGAATCCAGGTATACCACATCCACAGCCACGCCTCTGTGCAAGGTTAATACTTACCTCCTCATAAAAAGAAATCAGGTTTGTTTGACAACTTCTGTCTTTCATGAATCCATGCTGTCTGTTGCTTAAAATATTTTTTCCAGCAAGAACTCATCTATGTCTATGTCTTTTATTAAACTCTAAAGTATCTTCCCGACTATAGAAGTTAAACTAACAGGTCTATAGTTACTTGGTAAAGACTTTGATCCCTATTTAAATATAGACACCACATTGGCCCTGCACCAATTCCAGTCATTAACGAGTCCCTAAATATTAGAAACAATGGCCTTGAAATGACAGAGCTCAATTCTTTCAGGATCTGTGGGTGGATGCCATCTGGTCCAGGTGCTTTATCCACCTTTATTCTGTCTAAATATTTCTGGACCGTATCACTTTTGAGCCATTGTGGAACATTTGGGGCTGTGTCACTACCACCCCCCTAATGGACACGAGCTCCCCCATGCTCCTTTGTATACACAGAGCTGAAGAAAGTATTTAATAAATGTGCCTTCTCTTTGTCCCCAGTCACCCACTCAAGATTATTTTGTAAAGGGCCTATATGCTCAGACCTGACCTTTTTACTATTAATATATTTGAAGAATTTTTGGGGGTTTGTCCTACTATCTTTTTGCAATCTGTCTTTCGATTTTGAATTTTTGCATCTTTGATTTTTTAAAAACTCTTTTTTTATTCTTTATAGCCATTTTAACTTTGGCCGTGAGCCAAATAGGTTTTATTTTTAGCCTTTGAAAATTATTGCCCATGGGAATATACTCTGCAGTGAGTTTACATACAGTTACTTTGAAGAATTCCCATTTCTGTTCCGTGTCCATTGATGCCAATCTTCCCTCCTAGTCTAAGTCCTGGAGAGCAGCCCTCACCCTTGGAAAATTTGCTCTCTTCAAGTTGTGTTTTTATCTTACCTATATGTGTTTGTTGCTTTCAGCTAACATTAAATGAAATTATGTTATGGTCATTGGTACCCAGATGTTCTTTTGTATGAATATTGGTAATAAACTCTGCATGGTTTGAGATTACCAGGTCCAGCAGAGTGTCATTCCTTGTCGGGGCCTCAATAAACTGGACCATAAAATTGTCTATACTTTTATAAATTTTTTGCCCTTTAACTGTCCCAGCAGTGCCATTACTCAGTCAATTTTCCGGGTAGTTAAAATCCCCCATTATTATCACTGTCCCAGCCCCTGCAGCGTTTTCCATCTGTGCAAGGAGCTGAGTCTCCACCTCCTCACTAACACTAGGAGGTCTATAACAAACTCCAATGACAACCTTTGTAGTACGCACACCCATGTACAGTTCCACCCATAATGCTTCAGACTCATCACACTCTCCATCAACTAGGTCCTCTTTCACACTCGCTTTGAGATCACGTCTCACATAGAGACAGACACCCCCCCCCCCCTCGTTTTACCCTGTCTCTCTGTTAGAGAGCATAGCCAGGAATATTAATAGCCCAGTCATGAGAAGAATGAAACCAAGATTTAGCAATACCAATTAGATCATAGTTCTTCTCATGCACCAGAGCTTCCAACTCACCTATTTTGCTTGGCAGACTTCTGCCAATGGTGAACACACCTTTAATTCATTGTCACATTTTGCAAACATATGTTGCATATTTTTTATTTTAATACAAATAGTACAATTTCCAATGGTTGATTGTAACATAGGAACCTTCATATCATCTGCCATAGCCCTCCCCTCATTCCACCCCCCGATAGGGGCTGACCCCTGTCTGACCTATTATAATCTTATTCACCCTCCCCCCACAATTCTAGTTTAAACACTCCTCCAGCCTTCCCCTAAACCTCCCCCCCAGCACAATAGACCCCCTTCCATTTAGGTGCAAACCATCTTTAGCATATAGGTTGCACCCTAATGAAAAGCCCAGTGCTGGAAAAACCCAAATCCCTCCTCCTTACACCAGGTCCTTAGCCATGCATTCAGCTCTCTAATCACCCCCTGCATTTCCTGTGCTGAGCATGGCACAGGCAATATTTCAGAGAATAACACCTTGGTGGTCCTTCCCTTCAACTTGCAACCTAGTTCTTTAAATTGGTTCTTAAGGAGCCTCCACCTTCCATATATTCTATCATTGGTTCCAATGTGGACCAAGACAGCTGGGTCATGCTCAGCCCCTCCCAGTAATTTATCAACCTGGTCGACCACATGCCGAACCCTGGCACCAGGGAGACCGCAAACCATTCGGTTGAGACAATCCTGGCGACAAGTTATTCTAGCAGTCCTTCTGATTATAGAATCCATTATTACCACCAACTGTCTAGGCCTACCTGCCCTCCCCTCACCACCCCTACTTGATGGGCTGCTCTCCTGGCTGTTAGGGGGACATCTAGGGCTGCCACCTCTGAGCTTGATGCCCCATCTTCACCCAGCTTGGTGAATCTGTTAGGGTGCTCAAACCCAGTGCTGGCCTTCCTTTTCTGTGAGCCCCTACCACTCCCTTTAACTGTATTAAGCATTCTTCCTACCTGACAATCCTAACTTACCCCTCCACCCTCCCCATTAACCCCACTAGCCACCTGCTCAGTGAGCAAAGGGCCCCTTTCAAGGTTGTCAGTTCTGGCCAGTTTTGCAATTTGCTCCTCCAGATCTCTAATGCGAGCTTCCAGAAGGGCAACCGGCTCACATCTGTTGCAGCGGTATCCATCCTGGAGCTGTTTCTCCAATGTTGAATTCATGTGGCACACTGTGCACTGCACAAAACCTTCAATTTTGCTAACCCCCATTTTCCCATTTACAATAATAACTTTACTAACAGGAAATTTTAAATGTTACTTTGTTACCATGCTCATGCCATGTGCATGCTCCTTTTATGTATATCAACTGATAGTCTTTATTGTCTGTATATCTTTGTTGACAATTAAATATTCCATGGTCAAATTTAAACATGGTGTAATTTACCTCCACTATCCAATCGCTTCATCTAAAGTCCCAATTTCCCTCTATGTCTACCTGTTATAACCTCCTGTTTTCAACTCTTAGTCCAGTTCCACTTAGTCAGAGTTCCAGCAAGCAAAAAGATGGCAAGCTCAAGGATGAGCAGGCTCAGAAATGAGTTCTACAGAAAGTTATATAGGACCTCAAGCACCTGTGACCAATTAACTACTCCCCTTTATTAGTAGTCTGATGGAAGGAAAGAAAAAAAAAAGAATGAAAAGTGACAGAAAAGGTGTTAAAAGCTGCAATGAAAGATCCCAAAAAGAACCTAAAAATGCAAACACAGCAATCACCAGCAGTCAAAAGCAAAACTGATTTTCAAAAAATAAAAGGAGAAAAAACTGCGCTAATCCAATAAAACAATAGGGTGGACAAATCCCCAAGCTGCAATAAATGTGGGATAAACACAAACCAAACAGACAAGAAAAAATCGCGCTTATTAAAGTCCAAATTGGTAAAGACATATATGGAAAGTTCCAGATGCTTTAGCAGTCGAGATGAACTAGATATTCCTCACAGAAAAATCATAAGAAAAGCATGCTTACCAGAATGTAAGCCAAAATAGACGAGTGGCTAATACCCCAGCCTGGGTTGGTGGTTATACAGCATGAAGCGTAGACCTTGCGAATTCCTCAGCATGGGTTAGCATCAACTCCAAAGGTATTTAGTATGTGCAAAACAAAAAAATGTGTACATAGCATGATACCGTCAAGGTTTAAAATTAAGTGTGTAAAAGGAACTAGTGACACTCACATTATGAGCAACCAAATGTGAGCAGAAAAAATTGAATTAAAAATCACCCAGTGAATAAAATGACAATAGATGTACCATCACCAAACAGAGGGCCTCCTTACCAGATTTAAATGGCAAAAGAGCATGGAAAATATAGCCAATAGAAAAACAAACATCCACTCAGTGGATAAATCGAATGAAATGGTACCGTCACCACATAGAGAGCCTCCTTACCAGACGTCTGATCAGACTGAGCAAATAAACTGAACCACCAGGAAGCAGAACCACGGCTTAATCCAGGGAACAACTTGTGTGATAGATGGGTCAATCGCTCAGCAGATAAGGGAAATGGTCTCACGAAGCCATAGTTGACAGTAGATGATAACCCAAAAAATATATATAATAGACCAATGGCGTGATATCATCAACACTAATTTATTAAAAATAAAGAAAATGCACTTACAAACAGACGATAAAAAACTCGCATGGAAATATGAAGCCGGCCGGCATAAGCAAACAAATCCCGTCCTCCTCGACGAGACAGCATGGTGACTTCAGCACGTACCTCCTCAGAAAACTGATTTTCACTCTCCACTCTTCAACTTCCAACCAGCAAATCTGGCAAATGCAGATGTGCTCTACAGAAAGTTATATAAGACCTCAAGTACCTGTGACCAATTAACCACTCCCCTTAATTAGTAGTCTGAGCCTAGGTTCACACTTGTGCGGGAACCAGCACGATTACAGCGCGGGTTCCCACATTGCATCTCTCCCACAGGCACACTGCCCTCTGCGAACCGCTGTGGGTGTGAACACATTGTTAATGACACCCCAAGATGGGTTCACAGATCACAGTGCGAACCGTGAACTTGCACAGAAATCAGATCGCATAGGTGAGACTACCCATGCGATCCGATTTCAGTGCGGGGGAAAAAAAGTCCCTGCACTTTTTTTTTCTGCAAATCTAATGCGAGTTCAGCCATACAACTGTATTGCCCCGTACACACGGTCGGATTTTCCGATGGAAAATGTCCGATCGGAGCGTGTTGTCGGAAATTCCGACCGTGTGTGGACTCCATCGGACATTTTCCATCGGATTTTCCGACACACAAAGTTGGAGAGCAGGAGATAAAATTTTCCGACAACAAAATCCGTTGTCGGAAATTCCGATCGTGTGTACACAAATCCGACGGACAAAGTGCCATGCATGCTCAGAATAAATAAAGAGATGAAAGCTATTGGCCACTGCCCCGTTTATAGTCCCGACGTACATGTTTTACGTCACCGCGTTTAAAACGATTGGATTTTCCGACAACTTTGTGTGACCGTGTGTATGCAAGACAAGTTTGAGCCAACATCCGTCGGAAAAAATCCTAGAATTTTGTTGTCGGAATGTCCGAACAAAGTCCGACCGTGTGTAAGGGGCATTTGGCTGAACTCGTATCGCACAGACATTGCATGTGGTCGGCACCTAAAGTGCGGGTGCAAATCACATGCAATGTCTGAGATCGCATATGTGTGAACTTAGGCTGAAGGAAGGAAAGAAGAAAAAGGCTGTTTAAAAAGTGACAGAAAAAGTGTTAAAAACCTGCAAGGAAAGACCATAAAGAACCTAAAAATGCAAACACAGTAATCGCCAGCAGTAAAAAGCAAAACTGTTTTTCACTCTCCAATCAAAGTTCCCACTCTTCAGCTTCCAACCAGCAGATGAACGCTCTCTGCTTGTCTTAGTGACCCCATGGTTCCAGTTTAGAAAGTGGCAGAAAATTTTTATTTTTAGGGCTGTCACCACAATACAAGGTAAGGGGAAAATCTTTCAATTGGGACATCTGATCCCATAACAGTTAAAGAGGAGTTCCACCCAGGGCGTCCAGTAAAAAAAAAAAAAATTAAAAGTCAGCAGCTACAAATACTGCAGCTGCTGACTTTTAATTGGACACTTATCTCCCCCTCCGTTCAGCGGCGCCGGCATTGCAACTGTGGGCGCCGGGCTGTGGCTTCACAGCCTGGCACACACTGCGCATGCGCGAGCGGCGCCGAGCGCCGTGATTGGCCGCTCAGTCACCTGGGACCTGTAATTGGTCCCAGATGATTGACAGGAGGGAGGGAGCAGAGCTGAGCCCTTCCTGTGCCGAGGGGGAAGTGATGTCACCAACCCAGGCACTGGAAGAGGCAGACTACGAGGGACCACCTAGCAACAAGCATTTAGAGGTAAGTAAAAAAAAAAAAAATATCCAAATTTTTTTGTATTTTTTTTTTTTTAATTTTTCACGTAGTTTTTTTTTTTGGGGTGGAACCCCACTTTAAGTGAGGATCTTTCTTCACTTTGGAAATATTTTCTCTCACTTAAAGTAGAACTAAAACCACAAGGGAAGTTTAAAACCCCTAGTGTCCTCACTGGAAGCTTTCCCCTCTTTTACTGGTGACAACCCAAAATTTTAGTATATTCTTTCACTTTCATACTTGGTGATAATGGTAAACTGGACAAACAGATGGCAAAAAAACATGACTGGTGGTCTAATACCTCTTCATACAATTTATTACCATATTATGTAAAATTTTTGAATGGCTGCACAAATTAAGTTCTGAACATAATGTACAAAAAGTGGATAACCCCGGGCAAAGAATGTTAACATTATTATGTACTTAGAACATGCTTCTTCTTTGTTTCTTGAAGTCATTTTGAAGAAGCTCAACAGAACAAAACGCTGTCCTGATAATACCATAATACAAAGCTTGTATTAGCTAAAAACAGGTCTCTTCATTTATTGCAGGAAATTCAGACAGTTTGAAGGATTAGCATTCAATCTATCTTCATATGGCTATCATCCAACACAGTAAGATTGCTTTTGTTAGGACTTTTTTTATTATATGTATTATCAGTGTTTCCATGAAGTACAGCATTTCAATCATAAGAGATTTTTTAGAACTCAAATAACATCTTAAGGACAGAATTCATTTTTTACTGAATCTGTGCTGGTACAAAATCTGCCTCTTGTTAGGCTGTACCAACACATTTGCTCCTGTTATATATAATAATGCAGTTCAATAGTCTACATAGATTTTCAGAAGAGCTCAAAAAAGTAAAAGATCTGATTGATGATTATAATTTTATCAGAAACTTTCCAGATAAAAAATTATAATAGGGTTTTCGTCTATTCATACTATACAAGTGCTACATTTAAATTGCTTATGGTTAATGCTATTGTAATTTGAAAAGTTATTTGTAATATTTTTAACCGCTCGACATCCGGAGGACGTCATATGACGTCCTCGACTTTCAGGGCTTATATCTGAATGATGTCTGAGGCTACAGACATCATTCAGATACCGGCATTTTCAGCCGGCGATTCCGTACACCATAAGAACAATCATAGCGGCTGTTCCGCCGCTTGATCGTTCTTACGGGCGGCGGGAGGGGACGTCCCCCCCTCCCGCCGCCCTCCGGTGCTACTACCGACTCACCTCAGCGATCGGTGAGTCGGATAGCGGATCCGCCGGCGCCGGATGTTCACCATAGAGATTTCCGGCGGACCAGATGGTCGCCGGAGTCTCTATGATCGTTCGGAGGCCGGGCGCGATGTTATGACGTCACGCCCGGCCTCTGCATTAAAAAAAACGGCGCCGCTTCGGCTGTGAAGCGGCGATCGTTTTATTTTTTTTTTTGATTTTAGGCTTCCCAGCCTAGAGGTGAGATGTGGGGTCTTATTGACCCCATATCTCACTGTAAAGAGGACTGATCGTGTCATATTCCTATTACAAGGGAAGTTTACATTCCTTGTAATAGGAATAAAAGTGATCAAAAAAAAAAAATTTTTTTAAAGTGTAAAAATAAAAATTTTAAAGTAAAATTAACAATAAAAAAAAAAAACATTTTTAAAGCGCCCCTGTCCCCGTGAGCTCGCACGCAGAAGCGAACGCATACGTAAGTCCCGCCCACATATGAAAACGGTATTCAAACCACACATGTGAGGTATCGCCGCGAACGTTAGAGCGAGAGCAATAATTTTGGCCCTAGACCTCCTCTGTAACTCAAAACATGTAACCAGTAAAAAATGTTAAAGCGTCGCCTATGGGGATTTTTAAGTACCAAAGTTTGGCGCCATTCCACGAGCGTGTGCAATTTTGAAGCGTGACATGTTAGATATCTATTTACTCGGCGTAACTTCATCTTTCACACAATGCAAAAAAATTTGGCTAACTTTGCTGTTTTGTTTTTTTTTAAAGCATGAAACTGTTTTTTTTTTAAAAAAAACGCGTTTGAAAAATTGCTGCGCAAATACCCTGCAAGATAAAAAGTTGCAATGACTGCCATTGTATTCTCTAGGGTCTCTGCTAAAAAAACATATATAATGTTTGGGGGTTCTATCTAATTTTATAGCAAAGAAATGATGATTTTTGACATGTAGGAGCGAAGTGTCAGAAATGGCCTGGATGCGAATTAAATCTTCAGCTCATGAAAATACCCCATGGTAATCTACGCATGAAAGTCCTTATTCAAGGAGTTCCTGTTATCAAGTGACAATGCCCTGCCCTTGTCTCCTAGTTGTGCTTCTGCGATCTTTATCTTGCCACGTGGACTTATTTACAGTATATATTTACTATAGGTATTTTTAAAGAGCTGACAATTTAGGCAGCACTCTACATACTGCAGGGGTCCCGCTGCTGGTCTGTGGCCTGCTGGATGTGTGGCAGGGTTTGGTAGCAGGCAGAGCGAGCCAGCACAACCTACACTGCCACCCTCTGACCACCAGAGGGTGCCCACTCCTCTTCTCCTAGTACCACTATTCCCTTCCCTCTCTGTGGTCACAAAGAAGAAGAGCTGGGCCATGGACAGGATCTCATAGAGCACTGGTGATACCAAGGCTGCACCCCTCCTCCCCCCTGAGGTGACAAACTGCACCCCCAACATTCCCTCCCCCAGTCTGTGGAGTGGTTGACTTCCGCACGGGGGGGTTGGGTACTGCTGACATACTGTATATTCACATTGGTCCCTGGCCTCATGGAGCTTACTGTCTAAGATCTGTATCACACATGCACATACACATATACTAAAGCTTAGGGACGAGCCATATATACCTGGGTTCGGTTTGCGGGACATTCATTGAACAGCGCACAAGTTCTGAATATTAATTTGAATCCCATTAAAGTCAGCGGTAGATGAATATTTCAATTCTGACTATTTTCAAGGCTAATAGATAAGGGATGGTCAAACAAATAGTATGGTGGGTTGGGCACTTCTGGGGGAAAGCATTTGTCAATGCAAACATTTTTTTTTTTAATACCGTTTTTCAGAAAGCAGTAATTAAAATAATATTTAAATTGAAACATTGAAAATTGGCTAACTCCTTTAAAAACATGCTTGGAGAGTGCCTTAAACCTGCCAGCGAAGTGGCTGTACGATATATACAATGTACTACCCACTTAGTTTTCTTTGTAAAAAATGGCATGATGACCACTACAACAATAATGACAAGAAAAAGACAGGACAAAAAAAAAATCGTGGAGTCTCCAAAATTAATAACATAATCCTTATCCTTGATGGGAATCTTGCATGGATTTTAACTCTCAGCTGATGCTCTCATGCAGTCTGGCTGGCTTTTAAGCTAAGGCTTTCCAGCCTAGAGGTGAGATCTGGGGACTTATAGACCCCAGATCTCGCTGTAAAGAGAACATGTCATTCCCTAGTCCTATTACAAGGGATGTTTACATTCCTTGTAATAGGAATAAAATTAATAAAACAAACAAAAAAAAAATGTAAAGGGAAAGTGTCAAAATATAAACATAAAAGTAAAATAAACAATATAAAACACTTTTTTTAACAGCGCCCCTGTCCCCGGGTGTTTGCACACAGAAGCGAACGCATACGTACGCATATGTAAACAGTGTTCAAACCACACATGTGAGGTTTCACTGCGAACCTTAGAGCAAGAGCAATAGTTCTAGCCCAAGACCTCCTCTGTAACTCTAAGCAGGTTATCTGTAAACATTTTTAAAGCATTGTCTTATGGACATTTTTAAGTACCCAAGTTTGGCGCCATTCCACGAGTGTGTGCAATTTTTAAGCGTGACATGTTAGGTATCTATTTCCTCTGCTTAATATCATCTTTCACATTATGCAAAAAAATTTACTTTGTTTTTTATTTATAACAGTTTTCTTCCAAAAAATACCATGCAGCATAAAATGTTGCAACGACCACCATTTTATGCCCTAGGGTCTCTGCTAAATAAACACATATAATGTTTAGGGATTCTGAGTAATTTTCTAGCAAAAAAAATTATGATTTTTACATGTAACCAGAGGGAGGAGGTGGAGGCGGACCTACTATCACAATTTGGATTAGTGGCAAGAATAGGAAGTGTCATTATAATGAGGGATTTTAATTATCCAGACATAGACTGGGTGGAAGGAACCACACATTCATCTAAGGCTTGCCAGTTCCTTAATGTCTTGCAGGACAATTTCATGGGTCAGATGGTAAATGCACCAACTAGAAACAAAGCATGACTAGACCTACTGATTACTAACAATACAGACCTGACCACGGATGTGGAAATACGGGGCAATTTAGGAAACAGCGATCACAGGTCAATTAGTTTTAGTATAAATCACACAAATGGGAAACATCAGGGGAATACAAAGACACTGAATTTCAAAAGAGCCAACTTGTCCAAACTACGATCCTTGCTAGAAGTTAATAATTGGGATAAAATCTTAGGAACAAAGAACACGGAGGAAAAATGGGTATGCTTTAGGAGCATATTAATGGGAAATAAATTTAAAAGAGCTAATAAAAGTCCTGGGTGGATTAACTCCCACATAAAAATGCATATAAAAACAAAGGAGATGGCCTTAAAAAAACACAAGGCTGAGGGATCATCATCAGCATTCCAACTTTATAAAGAATGCAACAAGAAATGTAAGGGTGTAATCAGGGCGGCTAAGATAGAACACAAAAGGCACATAGCGGAGGAGAGTAAAAAAAAATCCCAAGAAATTCTTTAAGTATATAAATAGTAGAAAAGGGAGGACAGACTATGCTGGCCCCATAAAGGATGAGGAAGGATATCTGGTTACAAAAGATGGGGAGATGGCGAAGGTATTGAATTTATTCTTCTCCTCAGTCTTCACGAGGGAATTGGGGGGGGCTTCAGTAACCAAAACTGCAATGTTTATCCTCATGACATGTCACATGAAGCACCCTCATGGCTAACAGAGGACAGAATTAGAATTAGACTTGAAAAACTTAGCATTAATAAGTCACCGGGACCAGATGGCTTGCACCCGAGGGTCTTTAAGGAACTTGGTCAAGTGATTTCCAGACCATTGTTCCTATTTTTTACGAACAGTCTACTGACTGGAATGGTACCAGCTGATTGGAGAAAAGTCAACGTAGCACCAATATTTTAAAAAGGGCACGTTACATCCCTGGGAATTAGAGACCAGTTAGCCTAACATCAATTGTATGCAAGCTCTTGGAGGGGATGATAAAGGACTAGTTACAAGATTACAGGAGCAGTAATCAGCATGGATTCATGAAGAATCGTTCTTGTCAAACCAATCTATTAACCTTCTATGAGGAGGTGAACTGCCATCTAGATAAATGAATTTATCTAGAAAAAAGAATTTGTGTATCTGGATATTGCAAAAGCATTTGATACAGTTCCCCATAAACGTTTACTGTACAAAGTAAGGTTCGTTGGCATGGATGAGTGCAGTACATGGATTGAAACCTGGCTACAGGGGCAAGTTCAGAGGGTAGTGATAAATGGGGAGTACTCGGAATTGTCCAGGGTGGAAAGTGGGTGCCCCAGGGTTCTGTCCTGGGACCAATCCTATTTAATTTATTCATAAACGACCTGAAGGATGGGATAAACAGCTCTATCTCTGTATTTGCGGACGATACTAAGCTAAGCAGGGCGATAACTTCTGCGCAGGATGTGGAAACCTTGCAAGAAGATCTGAACAAATTAATGGGGTGGGCAATTATATGGCAAATGAGGTTTAATGTAGAAAAATGTCAAATAATGCATTTGGGTGGCAAAAATATGAATGAAATCTACTCACTAGGGGGAGAACGTCTGGGGGAATCTAGGATGGAAAAGGACCTGGGGGTCCTAGTAGATGACAGGCTCAGCAATGGCATGCAATGCCAAGCTGCTGCAAGCAAAGCAAACAGAATATTGGCATGCATTAAAAAGGGGATTAATTCCAGAGATAAAACAATAATTCTCCCACTCTATAGGACTCTGGTCCGGCCACACCTGGAGTATGGTGTCCAGTTCTGGGCACCAGTCCTCAGGAAGGATGTGCTAAAACTGGAGAGAGTCCAGAGAAGGGCAACAAAACTAATAAAGGGACTGGAGGATATTAGTTATGAAGAATGGTTACAAACACTGAACTTGTTCTCTCTGAAAAGGAGACGCTTGAGAGGGGATATGATTTCAATGTACAAATACCGTACTGGTGACCCCACAATAGGGATAAAACTTTTCCCCGAAAGGGAATTTAATAAGACACGTGGCCATTCACTAAAACTAGAAGAAATACATTTTAACTTTAAACTGCGTAGAGGGTTCTTTACTGTAAGAGCGGTTGGGATCTGAAATTCTCTTCCACAGGCGGTGGTTTCAGTGGGGAGCATCGATAGATTTAAAAAACAATTAGATATGCACCTGAACGACCACAACATACAGGGATATACAATGTAATACTGACATAAAATCACACACATAGGTTGGACTTGATGGACTTGTGTCTTTTTTCAACCTTGCCTACTATGTAACTTTGTAACTATGTAGGAAAGAAGTGTCAGAATTGGCTTGGGAGGCAAGTGGTTAAGTAATAATGAGTACATTATCATTTACAAATGAAAACTTTGAACTTAAATCTTATTGATCTAATTCAGCTAAACACATTTACAAATGTGTACTAAACAAAAAAAGTTCCTGCTGCCAATAGCAAACAACCAACTAAAGAATTAGAATCTCTGTCAGGATTTTACTGCTATCTGGTGCTCTATTAGAGAGATTTCCCATTACTTGTTGTCCCAGAGACAATGGTTTCAGCAGACAGAAAGTGAAGGAAAATCTTTGTCACTTCCTTCATTAGGGCTAGGCACTTGAGAGGAGTACTGGAGCCGGGTGCTGTATTGCTTTCAGGAAGCTATGTATAGCACCCGCTGGTACCACCCACCAGCCATGATGTGCCTGCTCTACCTACAGGAACACAGAGACCAAAAGATAATGTCACCGGGTCTGAAATACTGTAAGGTATTTAAAAAAAAAAAGGCCAATTTAAAAATGTAATTAGCATGTTGATGAGGAGGTAAGAAGGCACCAGGGAAAGCAAAATATAAGCATATTAAACTTCAGCTTTAAAAGATCATGGAAAGAGTCAAGAGAGGTCATCCTAATTCTCAAGAGGTCAAAATGTTTTGGAATAAATTGCCTTGAACTGTACACTAATTGATCCTCCTCACAGATGGAGGATAAGATGTATAACATTTCAAGACAGATGTTTTGGGTTCACCTGTTTTCTCTGCCCTGGCTTGCTGGGCTAGCAAAGAGGTGAAGTTACCAGATGGTAGCACTTTTGAAGGCTCCCTGTTCTTCATCTCTTTCACATGCATAATACATTTGCGGGCACTGAAGAGCAAGGCAGCATCCCTGCTGCCACCAGAGATTTGAGAACATATATCTTGTTATAGAAGAACCAGCACACAAGGAGAGCATTGCAGGAAAGTAAGAGAAGCAGCATCTGGGAAGCACAAGAGGTGTTGTTCCGAAAAGATGCCTGTCATCACCTGCCACCTGATCAGACCTTCTGAAACTCTGATACAATGAATCATCCAATTAGAAATGCATGAAATGTTTTTGCCTTTAATAAATGAGGCATAGTCACTTACCCAGCTACAACATAACCATTGTGTCTTTGACTGCTTTGCTATTAGAGTTTGAGTACTGTGAGCTTCACTATGTGAGTCACAAAATAACTACTGAGCACGAGGTCATATCTTAAAGTGTTACTAAACCCAGGACCCAGCATTCATTATATCTGGTCTCCCACAGTACACAGAACATGGAAATACAATTGTTTTAGTAAATATAAACTGCTAAATACCTTTTCTCATCAGCTGTATATAGCGGTCTTGTGACTTCTATCAGTGTCTTGTTAAAGCTTGTATAAGGAGTTTTCATTCTTCTTGGACTGTTCTGTGAGGCTGCAGGACCCTTGACCCTCTGTCTAGACAGTGCTGACTGGCCCTGCCCTCTAGCAATACACACCAAATTGAGCATGTGCAGAGGGACTCCAAAGGCTCTGTACTATCAGGAAAGGGATTGGGGACAGTAAAGTAAGTTGAGAATCAGAGAAGATGGGATCAAATAGCCTTTTTACACAATGCAGAGGATTAACAGCTTAGGTTCCACAGTGAATATGACAAGCGTGCTTTACTGCATATACAGACTGATTTTACTGTTGTGGGTTTAGTAGCACTTTAACCGCTAGTGGACTAGTCGCCGCAGTTATACTGCGGCAGGTTGGCATGGTTCTCTCAGGAGAGAGGAGACCAGTCGTGTGTTCATACTAAGTATGAACACAGATCGGTCTCCTCCCCTAGTCAGTCCCATCCCCCTACAGTTAGAACACACCTAGGGAACACAGTTAACCCCTTGATCGCCCCCTAGTGTTAACCCCTTCCCTGCCAGTGACATTTATACAGTAATCAGTAGCTATTTTTAGCTTGGATCACTGTATAAATGTCAATGGTCCCAAAATAGTGTCAAAAGTGTCCAATCTGTCCGCTGCAATGTCGCAGTCCTGATAAAAATCGCAGATTGTCGCCGTTACTAGTAAAAAAAAAAAATAATAATAAAATTAACATAAATCTATCCCCTATTTGGTAGACGTTATAACTTTTGCGCAAACCAATCAATATACGCTTATTGCGATTTTTTTTTTACCAAAAATATGTGGAAGAATATATATTGGCCTAAACTGATGAAGAAATTTTGTTTTTTTGGGGATATTTATTATAGCAAAAAGTACAAAATATTGTGTTTTTTTCTAAATTGTCAGTCTTTTTTTGTTTATAGTGCAAAAAATAAAAACAAAGGTGATCAAATACCACCAAAAGAAAGCTCTATTTGTGGGGGGAAAAAAGAACATAAATTTTGTTTGGGTATAACATCGGACGATTGCCCAATTGTCAGTTAAAGCGACGCAGTACGGTATCTTAAAAAATGGCCTGGTCAGGAAGGGGACAAATCCTTCCGGGGCTGAAGTGGTTAAATGGCCACTCAAAATACAAAGTCATGAGATATAGTCAATAACAAACAGAACTGACTGGTACACCTTGCTGATGTCTTCTGCTGGTGCCACATTTCCAGACTTAAAGTGGTTGTAAAGGCAAAGGGTTTTTTATCTTAATGCATTCTATGCATTAAAATAAAAAGCCTTCTGTGTGCAGCAGCCCCCCTCAGACTCCCAATACTTACCTAAGCACCATCTTGATCCAGCGATGTTGCACAAGATTCTGGGACTCTGCTCCTCATTGGCTGAGGCAGCAGCGAAGTGCCATTGGCTCACGCTGCTGTCAATCAAAGTCAGTGAGCCAATTAAGAGAATGAGGGGCGGGGGCGGGCCACAGCTCTGTGTCTGAATGGACACATGGCGCTGCGGCTCAGATCAGGTGCTCCCATAGCAAACTGCATGCTGTGGGGGCACTCAACAGGAGGGAGGGGCCAGGAGCACGGAAGAGGGACCCGAGAAGAGGAGAATCCTTGCTGCTCTTTGCAAAACCAATTCACGGAGCAGGTAAGTATAACATGTTTGTTATTTTAAAAAAACACAAAACAAGACTTTAGTTTCATTTTAAAGAGTAATTCCATTTTTGTTGAGAAAAACCATTATCCTCCTAGGTAATCGATGTACATTGCAGGCATTTGAATAAATGTTGCAGCAGATTTCTACCCTTTGTTGCTCTGAAGAAATAGCTGTTTATTTCACTGTTGTGTCCTTTGCCGACCAATTCTGAATGGGAGGGTCTGGCTCATTATACTCACAAAGTAATTCTCCTGCACTTGAGTAGTGGGCCGGGGGATGCATAGTACAGATAACTTCTTTCTATGCCAATGGCCTTAGGACAATGGGTATCCTTTAAAACTATAGAACAGTCTCCCTCGGGTCAGATGTGAAGAACAGGTACTGCCGGAAGACCAAGTGGTATTAGGAATAGCTGACGCATTTCAAGGGAAAACCCTCTTCCTCAGAGCCGAAGTGATAAATGACCAACCTCTCCTCACAACCTGTATATATAGAGAAAGCTAGGGGGCAAGCCACACTTTGTGTGTTTATGGATACAGGCAGTGCAGCTCAGGATCTAGTCGGCTTCCTATGGCTTCCTATTGTAGCACACAGACAAACCAGGAGCGCAAGCAGGGGACCCAAGAAGAGGAGGCTCAAGGCCACTCTGTGCAATTCCATTGCACAGAGCAGGCAAGTATAAACTTATTACTTCAGCAAATTTATGAATCATTCTGTGGAAATAAAAAAATATTGTTAAGGTAGTCCCTATGCCTGTAACTGCTCAGTGGTTTCAGACCAACAAACATAAACACGTTTTCCTGGTTCTGGGCATAAAACTTTAGTGTTGTAAATACTAACTCTCTACTAAATAAAGAAGACTTCCAGAAAAACTCTCTGTCAACTAGTTTTACATACACCCCCAGCACTAATGCTGACCTTCATAGGTGAGGCATAGCTACAGTAAAAAAGTCCCTTTAATGTGGCTGTCAGTTATTATTTGTACAGGTATTATTTGAGCAGCTGGTGTCAATGCAGCTAATTTTCTGTGTCAGCCCTGGGCCTGTTGTCTGCATACACTTTATCAGCTATTGGAGTTATATATGGGATTTTCAGTGCCATAATAAATACAACTAGAGCTGGCTATACACTACCTGATTTTATTTCTAAATATTAAATTTAATTAACCAGACAGTCAATTAATTGCCTTTGGGTTATGAACAGGAAAGCCAACAACTGTAGATCCGTACTCTGCAGCCAAAGGCTATAAATTAACAGTGGTGATTCTAACAAACTACTAGCATGCTGTAAATATTGGAGGGTGGCAGATCATTCAATCATAAACCGTTCCTTTGTAAACTGGGAATGAACCTATTAGCATGCATGCATGACACAAACATGGCTTGCTTCAAAAGCATCTTCTGAACAGTTTGGTTATGGCAGCATAAAACAGTTTATTTAACCTTGAATTTGCCTTTCTCATTAACTTTAAATCAGCCTTTGTCATTATATGGTAAAAGTAAAAACTTTATTTTTTAGAGATGTGCAAAGCATTCTCTGATTGGATGAGGTTTAGATTGTGATGCCACCACTGTACTTCTCTTACTCATCCAATCAGATTATGCTGTGCATTGATTGAGAAAATACAAAGTATTCTCTGAGTAGTACCCATGCTGAGCAAGCAATCTTCTGTGTTCACTATGTGGCCCTGGCAGGGCAGCTGCTAGGTACAGAAGCTGGAAGCTAGTAGTGCCCAGTACACTGATTTCCATTTTTTATGTGGATCAGCCAAGTATGGCATATGCAAAAATATCCATACCTAAACTTCAGCTTTAAGTACCTGAATTTTACTTGGAAACAATGTCTTGCAATTCATTGTACAGCAAAGCTTAGATTGGGAAAGGTAACACTATTATCTTAAAAAATGGACAAGAGTAGAGACAGCAGAGAGAGTCATGAATTAATGTGCTTTGTGTTGAGGCAGCCTGTACATCTTAAATAGGTTGCCAAAACAAAAAAATTACTTATGTGTAAAGGACTCTGGTGCTAAGATCCCTGAATTTGAGTGCCCAGAACAGGCATCACTGAAAGGCAGACCGCTGTCTGGATCCGGTCCCACCATTTAGGAGCCACTTTTTCCCCCCAGCCTCTGCTGCTGTCCTTCTCACAGCAGAGCAGAGAGTGGGAGGCAGGACAGTTCTGGATGGGGGGCAGGAGCTGCCAGATTTAACTTTTCAGGTTAACCAGCAGGTGATTGGTTGCAGGGCAGTCCTATCAACCAATCATCAGCGTGTTAATTTGTGAAGGAGGGAAGGAAATAGTGCTGTCTGGGGTGATGTGAAGGGGCAGAGGACATTGCTGTGGAGGGGTAATGTGAAGGGGGGCAGAGGACACCGCTGTGGGGGGATGATGTGAAAGGGGGCCAGGGGACATCACTGTGGGGGAGGGTGATGTGAAAGGGAGTCAGAGGACACCACTGTGGAGAGGATGTGAAGGGGCAGAGGACACCACTGCAAAGGGGAAACTCTGATGTAAAATGGGGGACTGTGGGGGGATTGTGACATGCAGGGGGGACTGAGGACACTGATGTAACAATGAAATTGTGATAGTACAGGAGGGGGGCTGTGATGTGAAGGGTCACACAAATATGTGATTCGGACCTTGACTGGAAGAAAATTTTACTGATTGGACCTTCATGAATTTTAACAAAGTACCCCTGGCCAAGAACATTATTACCAGGAAGTCTAGATTTTTTGTTTGATTTTCTATTTCAAAGAATCTAGAAGAAGGAGCAAAAACACAAGATAGTAACAATCAAAACTCCATCTGGGCTTGTTCTGGGCAGGGAAATCTTGGTTAATTGTATGGCAGGCAAACCTTATCTTTGAAGCTCCAACAGTTATAACATGCGGTGTATGCTATCAGTATTTATTTGTATTTGTATTTCAGAATATACTATTTACGTCCTGATGAAACACGTTGAGGTATTTTACAGACCCATACTGAAGACATTTTCATTAATGGAACATATACATGACATATACAACCCTTGATGTATTTGATTGCAATCTTTAATGTGTATGTTAGAATTGTTTTTTTTTTTATAATTAACAATTTCATTACAATTTTTTACATAACAGAAAAAAAGAATAGACTCTGGACATCACACAAGACCAAAACAGCATACAAATTAAACACATAGCTGCAGGAGGTCTAAAGCAGGTCCAAAAAAGCTACAGTAATCAATATCTATATTGACCTATATAGATTAAACAGTAGAACAGTCATATAAAGTAATCCTCATTATGCCGATCCGTTACAGCAAAAAGAGTGCTCAGAAATAATTCTGGACCCTAAATAAGAGACCTATATCCAGTTTAATAATCTCACAGAATATCCAGAAAACAATAAACAAAGTTGAAGAAAAAGAAAAAAGTTCCTCACACCTGGGTACAGAGAGCACCAAAATCCAGGTCAATAGGGCTGTGGGGCCTCAGGGGGCTCTCAGCACCAGGGCTCCCACACCGCATTGTGTTGTTCCACCATATGCCATAAGTGACTAGGTGATCTCCACATCTTTTACCCTAGTGTATAGCTCAATGGGGGTTTATGGCGAGTGTCTTTTCCAGTGAAGAGCTACTAAGCACCTTGTGGCTGTCAGGATGTGGGATACTAATTTTTTAACCCCAATAGAAAAGTTTTTGGAGTGAAGGGGATGTCCAGATCAAGCAATCGCTGGATAAGGTTCTGAACCAAACTCCAATATGGTTGCAAGGGGGGACATTGCCAATAAATACGAAACAGATTACCTTGGCATCTGGGACAGCGCCAACAACAGTCCGAATTTGAGGGATGTATGGCCTATAAACGATCAGGGGTCATATATCAAAAGTAAAGTACCTTTATATGCATTCTCTTTATAGAGGGTGCAAAGTGAACTTTTGGCTGCCCAGGATCATATAATCCCCCACTGTTCTACAGACAATTCCTCCTCAAGAACCCATTCCCTCTGAGCATGTAACCGTGCTTCCCCTATATCCATATTATACTTGTTCAATATCCTATAGATATCAGAAACCAAACCTTTCTGAGATGGGCCCGCAAGAACTATACGTTCAAATGGAGTCAGTTTAGAGATTCTGGGTAAAAGATAGGGCATAGTGGCGTATTTGGAAAAAAACAAAGAAGGCTCTACGAGGTAAGTTATGTTAGAATTTTAAAGCGTAGTGAATAATGGAAATTCGTTTTTAGAATTTCTAATTGTTTGGTACCCATAAAAAAAAAACAATACATGTCCTTTAAACCCAAGTCAATGGGTGAAATGGTCCAGTATACATTACCTATAAACCAAATCTTACTTTTGCGTAGCCTGTGTCCTTAACATTTTTTTCTAAACATAAAAAAGGAATCTAATTATAATAAAGTAACACTCAAGGCAATTACAGACGTCCGGGCTATGTTTCTGCTGGGAAAATGTAGAAAATATAATTATTTACAGGTAAGAATTTACCCCGAAGGGCATAACTTTATATTTCATAGAGAATAATCTTTTTCCGCTATTTACTCAAGTACATACAGAGTTCTGCTTCCGGAAAGTCTGCAGGTTTTTGGATTTCTGTAGCCATGACTCTGTTGGGAGCTTTCGTTCTACACTAAAAACAAGTTGTGTGATTCATTTTTAATAACTTTCATGAAGCAAACCTCTTTTGCTGGATTGTGTTATGGAGCTGGCCCTGCTTCAAACAGAATCAGCAATGGTACCAGCAATGTTACCTATGTTTTCTTTAAGGAAATAATATAGTAGGATACAGAACGTAAAGTTTACATACTACACAGCTTTCTTTCTTAAATCAATTTATAGCAAAGTATACATTTTAAACACTATTTTGTCTGCTTAGGTCCCAGGATCATCTTCATCTCTTTGTTTCTATGGCTTATAGCCTAAAGCTGCTCGTGGCTATGAAATGACCATCAGCCAAATTTTAATTGGAGAACATCAATCAGCAAGATTCTAAAACACGTCCCAAACACTGCTGTGCTTGGGGCGTTTTAATGTTATCCCTGAGATGTGGCCCCCGACTGCTTGCACTTTACCCACCTCCTTAACCCAATGTGTGCATATACAAAACGAAAAAAGTTATGCTGTCAATGGCCACTTATTGGATGCCTTCTCCATTCATAATGAAACCAGACAGGGATGCCCTCTTTCTCCCTCTTTCTAGGTACTTACTTTGGAACCTCTTTTGCGCTACATCTGGGCAAATCCGAACATAAAAGGTATTGAGGTCCACTAACGGAAATACAAGATTGCCGCCTCCCCATTGACGTCCTTACCCAATCTAATGCAGGTCCTAGAACAGTTCCAACTTATTTCAAACTTAAAAATGAATTACTCAAAATCATTTGCACTGAACATCTCTCTACCCCCTAAGCTTGTACACCTATGTCAGACAAACTTCCCTTTCCGCTGGAAGGCAGATGCCATCACCTATTTGGGTATCCAACTCCCTGGTAAACTAACGGACCTCTACGAAAAGAACTTTCTGTCAGAACTGAAAAATATACAGCAGGACCTACAAAGGTGGGATGTGCCAACCATCTCCTGGTTTGGACAGGCTTCAATTTTAACAATGATGGTGCTCCCCCGCCTACTGTATAAACTGCAGACTATCCCGATCCGCTTGCCGCCTTACTTCTTTGCGGAATAAAAGAGGATGTGTAGGGTCTTTTTACAGGGGAACCAAGGTGGCACAAATTGAATGGGCAAAGCTGGTGTTACCAAAATCTGGGGGTGGCATTGGCCTCCCTGAGCTGCAGCGTTATTATTGGGCTTATTATTGGATTGGAGGATACATACCAGATGCAAGGGCTGGGTACTGCTTGAGCAATTGATCGCTGGAGCTGAGCTCTGCTCAATTCCCTGGTTCTCTAAAAAGCATATAACACCCAGCATTCAGTCACACCCTCTTATTGGGGTGACTCTTCATGCCTTTGAAAGGGCCTATAAAGTTCACGCTCTCAGCCAAAGACTGCGCCATCACTCCTATCAAAGTTAACCCAGACTTTCTTCCAGGTATGGATAAGGCCTACTTATCAGCTGAGTGGCCTTAAGCAGAGATGCAAGCAAAACATTTTTTTTCCAGAGGCAGGGAGAGCTCGCAGCATTATCTATTACCAAGTCGTTCCCTTTTTGGGCCTAAAGGCTTTCGGCTAGACTGTTTACCAGTCCATTGGCGTTCCAAATCAACCCCTTCAATGAAAGAATGGGCGTCATGTATCAATCATATAGCAGCGATAGAGGAGTTGATATATACCACCTAGGATAGGATCTCCAGCTTCTCAAATACGTACATGGGAAGCCTGGATGAAATATCAAAACTTTCAAAGGTATCAAGAACTGATACAAGACAATGCTTAACTTTTGTTCTACGGTTCCTTATTCTTTTTGAAGATATAATCTGAAGGCACTGTGGTCTTTATATAACATATATCGCTACCAGAAGTGGATGGAAAGGGTAGCTGGTGGTCATCCCACCCCCTCTCCTCGCATTAGCCTCTCAGTACACCACCCCCTCTTCACTACTCTTTTTCTTTTCTTTCCTTATCCTCCTAGCATACGGAGATTATGGGGTAAGGGGCTGCCTTGGTAGTTGGCTCCTTTTCCCATCTCTCTCAGGTCTTGCAGAACAAACAGAAATCGGATTAGGAGTATTTATATAGGCCCTGAATTTTAGTGGCCCTGACATGTCTATAGACACCTGAAATTTCACACACAAAACTGACAATGCATTGATATCTCGAGGAGCACTTTAGGTCTTTTCATGTCAGGAATGTTATTTGCAATTTATACAGGGAGACCCTTGTTGGCTCCGTCACTTGTATGTAACGATGGTCTGTACTGTAATTGAAGCCATGTCCTTTTTGTGTACACACGATCGGAATTTATGACAACAGATTTTGTTGTCGAAAAATTTTATAGCAAGCTCTCAAACTTTGTGTGTTGGAAATTCCTATGGAAAATGTGTGATGGAGCCTACACACGGTCGGAATTTCCGACAACGAGGTCTTATCACACATTTTCCATCGGAAAATCCTATCGTGTGTACAGGGCATAAGTCTCCTCAAAATCTCCAATTTTTTTTTTTTTGCTGCTGTGACCTGTGACCTGTTAGAGGATGGCCACGTTGGCTCTCCATGGTCCTACTGTATGTAGGAACGCAGCCACCAACTCTTGCTCGCGCCTCAGATGGACTAGGAGCTATGGACTGTAGAATTTGTAATGTGTATAGAGAATGGCAGGTGACCGGTACTAACGTGCACTGCTCATTTCAAAGAAACAGAAGGGAGGAGAGAAAGGAGAGGCTCTGGAACTTAAAACAATGTTACAAGAAGGCAGAAAAGCATGCTGACACCCAGGTAGCAAGGATAACTTGCCACACATTTATGGAAGTATTGAATTGTAAGTCTTGTGAACTTGCTGCAAACCTTCCCTGGCAAGTTGTACACTTGCAGAGCACTTGAAGCAAGTTCTAGTTGACACTTTTCCAATTTGTAGCAAATTTGCGTGGCAAGTCTCTAGCAAGAGCAAAGTTGCAGTGGTAAGTCTACAGCAAGAGCCCTGCAAATCTCAGCAAAATCCCTGCAAGTCTCAGCAAGAGCCCTGCAAGTCTCAGCAAGAGCCCTGCAAGTCTATAGCAAGAGCCCCGTAAGTCTATAGCAAGAGCCCCGCAAGTCTATAGCAAGAGCCCCGCAAGTCTACAGCACGAGCCCCGCAAGTTTACAGTACGAGCCCTGCAAGTCTCCACTTTTGGCAAGAAAAAAGGAGCAAGCAGCGCAAATCTATAATCCCACAATCTGGTGACAGTGAACCCACTGCTATTAACCTAATCTCTTACTGTACACATGTGAAATGCATTCAATCCAACAATCATATAATGATAAACCCTGTGTCATTGCATAAAATAATTAATCTATCATATGAAAATTATTTGTTTCTATGAAACAAACAATTAAAGTGCAAATGCTGTTAAAAAAAAGTGCAAAAGAAAAAATGGTGTGAACAAAAAGTGCTTAGTGCAAGAAAATATTATTCATTAGTAAAGTGCCTGCATCAAAAATTCATATGTATGGATTTTCATCACTTTCTTGTATTTTTCCTGGGATTGCAAAATGGACTTCAAATATTTTGAACACATATGAATTTTTGATGCATGCACTTTACTAATGAATAATATTTTCTTACACTTAGCACTTTTTGTTCACCGAGTTCGCACACGGGTTTTTCTCTTGCACTTTTTTTTCAACAGCATTTGCACTTAGTTTGTTTCATAGAAACAAATAATTTTGTATGATAGATGAATTACCCGTATTTATCGGAGTATAACACGCGCCGGCGTATAACACGCACCCCAAGTTTAGGAGGGAATTTTAAGGAAAAAAACTTTTAGGAGGGAAGTTTAAGGGAAAAAAACTTACATTTAAATGCCCATCAATACAGCCTTGTCAGTGTCATTGAAGCCTTCTCAGTGCAGCCTTGTCAGTGCAGACTTGCCCCAGTGCAGCCTTGCAGCCATGTTAGTGCAGCCTTGTTAGTGCAGCCTTCCCCAGTGTCCATTGCAGCCTTGCCCCGGTGCAGCCTTGCAGCCATGTCAGTGCAGCCTTGTTAGTGCAGCCTTCCCCAGTGTCCATTGCAGCCTTGCCCCAGTGCAGCCTTGCGACCCCGCCGATCTCTGCTGATTGTTTGCGATCGCGCCGACATACACATCCGAGTGTACAGATTTAAATATGGCGCCACGGAGGGACTCGGCGGAGCAGAGATACACATAGCCGAATGCACTCGTCTCTTTTCGGCTCCGCTCACAGTCACGCCCAGTGGCGGGACTGGGCGGGATGGTGAGCAGAGCCGAAAAGAGCCAAGTACATTCAGCTTTGCGTATATCGGCTCCGCCCTTCACCGAGTCCGCCGGCGCCATATTTAAATCTGTACACTCGGATGTGTATGTCGGCGCGATCGCAAAAAATCAGCGGGGATCGGCGTATAACACGCACCCACGATTTTCCCCTGATTTTAAGGGGAAAAAAGTGGGTGTTATACGCCGATAAATTCGGTATTTTATGCAATGACACAGAGTTTATCATTATACATGATTGTTGGATTGAATGTATTTCACATGTGTATAGTAAAGGAAAGGGTTTATAGCAGTGGGTTCACTATCACCAGATTGTGGGATTATAGATTTGCGCTGCTTGCTTATTTTTTCTTGCCAATTAACTGGTGATCATAGGCATGTGCAGGGAGTGTGCCAGGTGTGCCAGGTGTGCCTGGGCACACCCTAATCACCCCAAGTGCATTAGCATTACCGCTCTGTGTGCAGGCAGGGAGATTGGAAATATCTCCCCCTGACCATTTCTGCCATTCATGAAGTGCTACCTCTTTCACTGTACCAGCTCTACCATAAGAGTGTGTGTGTCTGTGTGTGTATATATATATATATAAAATCTCACAAAAACACATGCATGTGTGTTTGATCTTTGGGGTGCGCACCCTAATGCAATAGGCTACACACACCTATGCTGGTGATTCACCGGTATTTAGATGGCAGCAATCTTATTTAATCCCTCAATCTTTCATTAATATCTTTGGCACTAGTTTTTCTTGTTGTTTGTCCAAGTGTCCATTTTTATCCGGTCTACACTTGCAGAGCACTTGAAGCACAAGTTTTAGTTGACACTTTTCCAGTTTGTAGGAAATTTGCATGGCAAGTCTCTAGTAAGAGAAAAGTTGCAGTGGTGATTCTATAGCAAGAGCTCTGCAAGTCACAGTGAGCCCGGTGGTTGGCTGAGAGCGCTGATCAGGAGCCAGTCAGCAGATCTTTTTCACTCATTTCCCTTCGTCAGAAGATGGTCGAAGAGGTTTATCGGGGCTGCTCTGTGCAAAACCACGTTTGTTATTATTTTTTATTTTTTTTTAATATGGACCTTTTAATATCACTTTAAGTTTTCAATGCAAGATTTTTTTTTTTAACACACTGCACCTAAAACAAAGCCCAAAGTAAAACGAGTAAAAGTACCTGATAGTCCCTAAAGTCTAGTACACATGGGCCGAATGTTGGCCGGTTTCTATTGAACCAGCCGATGTTCGGCCTGTGTGAACTGCAGCCTAACTATTTTACTGTGTGTAAGCTTACTACCATAGTTTTCAACTTGGATTAACTTCAGCAACTGCTTACAGCTAAGCAACACCTGAAATATATGGTATGCATTAAAAATAAACCAGGACAAAAACTCAATGTCAAAAAAACAGAGTCAGAATTAGGTCAGATCAAGTATATGAAGAGATATTTGAGGGTTTCAATGTTTTAATGCCAATCAATCCAACATTTAAGGCTTTTAAGATACTGTACACAATGGACACAATATTGATGACTCTAGACTAGTATACAAGAACCAAGACATCATGACTGAAATATAAAAACAAACCAGAGCTAAAAAATCTGAGCAAAAACAAAGCTAACCTAAATTTAGGAAAATTTAGCAAAACATAGAGGTCTGACGCTATATCTAAAGAATATGTTCATCCTGGGCCACTTCCAGACAGGCAGGAGGGCCCACACTGACTTTCTTACCAGAGGTCTAGATTAATTCTCTCAGATATTTCCACGATAATTCTTGGGAATTTTTTGTCTACTCTGGTGTGATTTCTGGGTTCCAGCTATGACTCTCCTTATAGGGCGATGTTTGTCCGTCTATCCCGTAGCGCTATGATGGACGCTACTTTTTGTTTTTAACCATGCGGCTGCTGTACATGTGTCATTCATCAATCAGGCATATTAGTGAGGTTGTTCTGAACATTCTACACCCCTGAAGAAAGAAATCTATTTCTGAAACGTGTCGGTTGATCTCTGCTTGACTGTTTCATATGCAACCACTATCTTGTCAACAGATACTGTGGAACACTCTTCTATGTTCTATGTTTTGATTTACTTTGATGCTGTACTATCATACCAGCCGCTAATTGCTTTTAAGATCATGTACATTGTTTCAATTAAGCTTGCATAAATGTTTTATTCTATATTATGAAAATTTCTATTTTTGACCTTAACCACATGGGCCTAAAGTATCCCTAGGGGGTTTCTCTTTACCTTACAAATTTACGGTTAATTTTGGGATGATGGCCTAACCATTTCCTGATTATACCTCGGGTTGTGTCAACAACTTGCATATCACTGCATAGCATTACCTTTCTTTTCCTTTTCCTGTTGATCAGTGTGTATTATTTTAGGGGGCACCTAACGATGGGCACAGTTGAACTAAACCATGCTCGAGTTTTGATTGTCGCCCCCCTCCTCTGCTGGTCTGCACTCACACAGGGCTATAAGCAAGTGTTCCCTGGCACACTTACATCATCACCTTTTCTAACCAGACTATGGTGATCCCTGCATCTATTCTCAGTGATCTATGCTGATCTGGGCTCAGGGCCGGATTGTGCTGACACTGAGGCAAACCATACCAGACCACATGTGAACTATGCCCATAAAGACCTCTTCCAAATGGTTCCTGGGCACAGTACACTTAACCCTTCTTGGGCATGGTTCAGAGCACTCACACTACACAAACAAACTGGACCAAGGATGTGAATCTCGCTTTTTTATAACACCCTCCAAGACAAATGAAGCTTTTCCAAATCCAGCCCTATACTAAAGTGGGAATCCAACCCCCATACCTCATTTTCCTCTGCACAATGGTCCACTCAACCACTAAAGCATCTCACTGCACCAGCTGCTCTGATATGATTATGATTGTCAATAGACGGTATTACACTCCATTTAAATTAGCCAAAATATTTTCAACTGCATCCCCCATGTGCTTGTGTGAGTGTGGACAAATAGGGAATCTTTTGCACTGTCTTTGGAACTGCCCCTGCCTCACTAGCTTTTGGTCCAATTTCTTCCTGTACTGGCATAATAGCCAGCCCCCAACCTGCCATGACCCTGTTAAACCTCTATCTTGTATACCAGCGGCCGGCGGTTATCTACACTTTGTTGGCGGCACGCACACTTATCCTTAAAAATTGGAAATCAAATGTCTCTCCTAACCTGTCAGAGGTAGTGAATATGGTTAATTCTAACTATACTTTCGAATGCCTCATTGCAATTAATGCCTTCAAACATGCTGACTTTTCTCGCTCGTGGAGTATATGGGTAAATAAGTACTCATCTTCCTGATGGGTTCTCACTGGCATTTAATGTGTTTAAATAGGGGTCATTTTCCCCTTATCTTGTTCACTCAACACTCCTGATGTGTTAACATTGCTGATTATGAGCTGTGTATTTTGCTTTGTACTGCATATTATGTTCAAAGTATCTGTTCTGTTTGCTTTTCAAATTTCAATAGAAAGTCAATAAAAAGTTATTGCACAAAAAAAAAAAAAAGAAAAAAGAATTCCGTATGCACCTTCATCTAATACATCCATTGGTTTACAATATACTTGATTATCTTACAAGCTGTTTTGTGTGAAATTGCCATCCTCGTAAAAGAAGAACTTTACAGCACCCAAATTGTGATACATTTACATGGGTAGAATTTCAGTAGTAAAATGCATTATATAGATTTTAGGAATTGTTTGTGGCTACTGAGATATATTATATTAAATAATAAATATTCAATGGTAATGCAGCTTCTAATACTGCGAGAAATCACATGATTGCCCCAGCATCATTTCCAGGCAGGTAGAACAGCTGGTCTTGTACCACGTAAAGTGATCCTGGTGACTCTACGCTCATTAATGACAAGCAGTGAATTATTAACAGACGTGGCCTTTTGTTGAAAATTTCACAAATTAGATTACACTTCTGAATATTTCAGATTTAGGATGAGGTATACAAGGCTAAGCACAATCAAAGCAATAAAAAAAAAAATCAATGGTTTCTCAAAGGTAGATTTTAAGGAACGACTGTATTATGTCTGTAGTTGTCTTTGCTTAATCTGGACTTAATCTAATCAGTAGTTTTCAGGGAGAGTACTTAGTAGTGCTGGTAGCTTTTATTGACAATGGTTAAGTAAGGTAATTATCCTTCTGCAAGGGATAGTTCAGTGCAGGGATTAAATAAACAGTTGGGTATACAAAGCATAAAGGTTAAATCGTAGTGTTAAGTTTAGTTTATAGATGTGATAAGCTATGTGTAAGGGCGATATTTCATTGTTAAAGGTTGCGTTCAAGTGTTATGATATATGTTAGGGTTAGGTTAAAGGCAAGCTAAAATTTAAAACCAGAAGTGGATGATTTATCAGCAATGACTCATCCCAGAGACTTGCCTCTTACTGCATGGCTCAGTCTAGCATTTCAGTGAGACAAAGGAAGCTTTAAGGCAGGTAAGCTTTGTAATATATGCTTATTCGTAATGTGAGAACAACAATTTAAAATGCATAAAATTAAACAAAATTATAAACAACCAAACCCACAGTCCCCTTAATTGTTAAAAGAAGGGTGGCGTTTAAGGATGTGCTAAACAATTAAGAATGATCAGAGTTTAGAAACATTTGAGGGAATTGTTTTATTTTAAATGTTAAAAGAAAAAAGTAGGTGTCCTCCTCAGGTATGGTAGGGTGGTTCTTCATGAAGTTAAATGATGGGACCATCTATGTCTGGGCCAAAAAAAAAAGCATGGTCAGTACTTACCTGAAATTCATACACATATCCCAGTGTGTTTCTCTTTAAAACCACCTCCCACCCGGTCACTGCACATATACGGCCGGGTGGGAGCTTCCTCCTTGTGAGTGGACATTCAAGACATTCAGAAAACTGTTGCGGCAACCACATCTACAGCACCCTTGAAAAAGTATTCATACCCCTTAAAATGTTCCACATTTTGTCACAACCAAAAACGTAAATGTATTTTATTGCGATTTTATGTGATAGACCAACACAAAGTGGCACATAATTGTGAAGTGGAAGGAAAATGATAAATGGTTTTCATTTTTTTTATACAAATAAATATCTGAAAAGCGTGGCATGTATTTGTATTCAGCCCCCTTTACTCTGATACCCCTAACTAAAATCTAGTGGAACCAATTGCCTTCAGAAGTCACCTAATTAGTAAATAGCGTCCACCTGTATGCAATTTAATCTCCGTATAAATACAGCTGTTCTGTGAAGCCCTCAGAGGTTTGTTAGAGAACCTTAGTGAACAAACAGGATCATGAAGGCCAAGGAACACACCAGACAGGTCAGGGATAAAGTTGTAGAGAAGTTTAAAGCAGGGTTAGGTTATAAAAAAATAACCCAAGCTTTGAACATCTCATGGAGCACTGTTCAATTCATCCATCCATCCATCCATCCATCTGAAAATGGACAGAATGTGGCACAACTGCAAACCTACCAAGACATGGTCGTCCACCTAAACTGACAGGCTGGGCAAAGAGAGCATTAATCAGAGAAGCAGCCAAGAGGCCCGTGGTAACTCTGGAGGAGCTGCAGAGATCCATAGCTCAGGTGGGAGAATCTGTCCACAGGACAGCTATTAGTCGTACACTCCACAAATCTGGCCTTTATGGAAGAGTGGCAAGAAGAAATCCATTGTTGGAAGAAAGCCATAAGAAGTCCTGTTTGCAGTTCGCGAAAAGCCATGTGGGGGACACAGCAAACATGTTGAAGAAGGTGCTCTGGTCACATGAGACCAAAATTGAACTTTTTGGCCTAAAAGTAAAACGCTATGTGTGGCGGAAAACTAACACTGCACATCACCCTGAACACACCATCCCCACCGTGAAACATGGTGGTGGCAGAATCATGTTGTTTTTCTTCAGTAGGGACAGGGAAACTAGTCAGAGTTGATGGGAAGATGGATGGAGCCAAATACAGGGCAATTTTAGAAGAAAACCTGTTAGAGTCTGCAAAAGATATGTGACTGGGGCCGAGGTTCAGAGCTACAGTAGAATGGTTTAGGTCAAAGCATATTCATGTGTTAGAATTGCCCAGTCAAAGTCCAGATCTGAATCCAATTGAGAATCTGTGGCAAGACTTGAAACTTGCTGTTCACAGACACTCTCCATTCAATCTCACAGAGCTTGAGCTATTTTGCAAATAAGAATGGGCAAAAATGTCACCCTCTAGATGTGCAAAGCTGGTAGAGACATACCCAAAAAGACTTGCACCTGTAATTGCAGTGAAAGATGGTTGTGACTCAGGGGAGCTGAATACAAATGCACGTCACACTTTTCAGATATTTATCTGTAAAAGAAAATTGAAATCCATTTATGATTTTCCTTCCACTTCACAATTGTGTGCCCACTTTGTGTTGGTCTCTCACATAAAATCCCAATAAAATACATTTACATTTTTGGTTGTAACATGACAAAATGTGGAATATTTCAATGGGTGTGACTACTTTTTCAAGGCACTGTAATGCCCCGTACACACGGTCGGATTTTCCGATGGACAATGTCCGATCGGAGCGTGTTGTCGGAAATTCCGACCGTGTGTGGGCGCCATCGGACATTTTCCATCGGATTTTCCAACACACAAAGTTGGACAGCAGGGGATAAAATTTTCCGACAACAAAATCCGATTGCGTCAATTCCGACCGTGTGTGGCCTGTTCCGACGCACAAAGTGCCACACATGCTCAGAAGAAATTCCAACACGGGACAGCTCGTTCTGGTAAACTTAGCGTTCGCAATGGATACAGCACTTTCGTCACGCTGCAATGTTAAAAATGGTTTAATACAGCGCACTCTGTTCTTCTTTATAATGTGACAAGAATTAAGTCATTTTGCTGCTCGTATTCACACACACTTCTCACAAACTTTTATTTGTGTTTTTTTAGTGGGATTCCCTGAATATATTGTTATTAGTTGTCACATCTGACAGTTTGATATTTTTTAATTTTTTTATATTTTGGATTTTAAGCCTTTTTTTTTATTTAATGTTTGTATTTTTTCCAAGGCTGATCTTTGTTCAATGTTATTTTTATTTTTACTCCAGAATATTTTTGGGTGTGTTTTGTGTGTCAAGTTACCCCAACACCATTGATATCTTTTATTATTTAATCTCAAGGAGATTGTTTGTTGTTGGTGTCCCTTGTTCATTTCACATTGTATATTTGAAATGTACCTGAATCCTCACAAACAAACTGTCCTTTTTGAAGTAAAACACATAGGAGAGTATAATTCAAAACAAAAATCCTTTATTAAGGGATCAGAACCAAACAAGAGGAAGGCAACACTGGATCAACAAGAGAAATTAGCGAAGCCTGGGACCCCCACGGCAGACATCAATTCTTCAACATCAAAATTGGTGGCCTGAGGAGTCCATATGTAAGGGAGGGCAGTCTGGTCCGGGATTCACAGAGACTTGGATAGCAGCAGATGACATCTGTGTCCCCAGGCTGTGGTACCACAAGAGGCTGCATTTTTTGGCCCAACAGACTGGATCCAGGGTCCTCACTGTCTGGTCTTCCTTTCACGCTTCATTCCCGGCTGTGGCTGTGCAGTTGGAGATGTGGCAGGAGGAGGAGTAGGACCTGGAGGAGGACCATCCCAAAGCTGTGTGTGAGGTGTAATTTGGCCCCTCATACCTTTCGCCAGAGCCTCCGATATGAGGGCCTCACACATGGCTTTTTGGCCCTCCTCCATCCTCTGCATTTTATAGGCTATGAATGCAGCAATGTTCTCCTGCCTGGTGTGTGGTGCTCCCAGGACCTCTGTAGCCCTCCAAAAGAATCTGATAGCCGCCTCCTCTAGGCCACTCGTCCTACTGCCACTTTCTGTTTTCAGGTGTAGGGGAGGGACCTTGATATCAGCCAGCCGGCTCGGCCCGGCCACCTCCTGGCTGAGACTTCCCTGTGTATGAAAAAGGGACATAGTTGTAATGTTTTGCATCATCAATCACAATCCTTAATTAGTACTCCCAACTAACATATAGTTCACATCATTGATTGGACAAGCAGAAATATTTAGAGGAATGCTATACCTGGCTCAATCTGGGCTCCTCCACATGCGGCCTGGAAGGCCCAGGTTGGGCGTCCGAAGCCTCAGCCGGGGGGGAAGGAAGCGTGGAAGGAAGACTGGAGAGGGATGGCCTGGGTTCAGTCTGGCCTGCCAGAAAGTGCAGCCTGTCGTAGTACAACATCCTGGGGACATAGATGTCACCTGCTGCTCCGGATCTCTGTGAATCCAGGACTTTATTGCGCTCCCTCAGATATGTGCTCCTCAGGCCACCAATGAAAATCTTTAAATAAGTGATGTCTGCCGTGGGGATCACCTGCTTCACAATTTCACACAATTGCTCCAGTGCTGCCTTCCTCTTTGCTTGGTTCTTGTAATGGGGGTGTTTAATCTCCCACAGACAGGGCAGCTCCCTTAGCATCTCTATGAATACTGAAATGAAGTCCTTATCTTTGAGTACCATATCCATGTTCACTGCAAGAAACAACACAAGACAAAGCCTAATGTCACACTAAATCTTGTTACAATATAGGCCTCAATCTAGAAGCAGTATAGGCACAAGTTTGTCTCTTACCTTCGTTCTTACGATCGGCGCGTCCAATGCTCCTTCCTCCGCTCACAGATCAAACGTAATACGCACGCGTGTTACGCTTTATATACACTGCGCATGCGTGTAACTCCGCCCGCCCCTGACGTTCTTTCTAGTGTATTCCCCGCCCCTTTTTGTTCGGCGCAGTGGGGGAAGAGCATGATGGCGGACATACAGCAGGTGCGGGCTAATTGTAGCAACGAGGAGGAGGAGGAGGAAAGGGCGGATCCAGGCACGTCCCGATCCAGAAGGAGACGTTTTAAGGCCACAAATATGTCGTTTGGGGAGATGTTGGAGATGGTCGACATCATGAGGAAGTCCGACTATGACGGAAAATATGGGCCTTACCCCAACCCGAACATCCGAAAGGCCAAGATCATGGCGAAAGTGGTCAGGAGTCTAGAGCGGAATTTCGGGATACGAAGGTCTAAAGATCAGCTCAGGAAGCGGTGGTCAGACCTGAAGTTGAGAGAGCCAGAGCAGTACCGAAAGATCCGGAGAGTGCTGCAAAAAAGTAAGTAGTTGTGCTGTGTTCCTATTCTTTCTGTCTTTATTACGTTCGTTCTGCTCCATATGCTTTTATTAGTTGTAACGTTTCAAAAGGTCAACTTTAATGTTCATGGGCACATTATTCGTTCGTATCAAACATTTTACTTTCGGCCTACACCATTGTTTAGGCCATATGCATTTTCACACATTTTTGGGGGCCTACTTGGATGCCAAATATTTGTTTGTGTAGATGGGTTTGTTACTAGAATGAAATGCAAACTAGATTGTGTGTAAGGAGAGGACACTGAGCAGTTGTTTTCACATCTGGACACTGGAGCACTAGTGTGGGACCCCAGAACACCATTTTTATTAGGGGGCCACACAGGTGCTCCAGTGTATACTATAGGGGGGGCTACATCTGTGAAGCTTGTACCAAACAGGTAAAGTATTGCAGCTTGACAAAGGGCAATAAAAAATATACATCTTGGAACTCTGCTAAAATAGACAATTGTACCCCACTTCCGAGCAATGTTTCCTATTTCTAGTTCTGCCATCAAATATCTGTGTGCTAAGTATACCATTTTTGTTTTACATAGGGGAGAAAAGACTCAGACACCCCTCATCCCAGGAGACCAGAGACCCCCCCCCTCTGGAAGAAGGGGAAATACCAACACAAGAAGAAGAGCAGGAGGAAGAAGAAGACATGGTGGAGATTGGCACCACAACAGGTGAGTGTCTGCGACCACAGGCTCAGGTAAAAGAGATGGATGGTGGCAGATTTTTGAGACCTTTTTTTTTGTTCTTTATCTCTTTTTAGGTGATCGTGATCCAGAACGCTTTACATCTGAAAGTGCCCAGATACTGATCGGGGAGATCATGGGGTGTAATCTCCAATTGCAAAACATCCAGCAACAAATCAGTGATGTTATTAAAAAAAATAATAACATCATTGATGTTTTGGGGCGAATTTAAACCCCACAAAATCACCTGTTTTATCGTACCAAAATTTTTTCAATGTTTAGAAAAGCCAAATTTGGAGGATGCACACAGTGTGCCAACATGTGCTATCTGCCATCACGGGAGATCAATGGACGCGTTTTGGGGGTGCAACCCCTTCCTCAATTATAAAGTAGCGTTGAGGAAGGGCTTGCTCCCCCAAAACACGTCCCTTAATCCCCCCTGATGGCAGATAGCACATGTTGACATTCGTAAATTGGTGTGCATCTTCCAAATTTGCTTTTCCAGGGGTGATTTCCCCCCATCTGAACGCTATATCAAACACAGTTCCTAAATACTCATGTCTGATATAGCCTTCAGGTTTTACCATATGTGAACTTTGTAAGTTCAAGTTTTTTGGCTTTCTTGTTGGTTTTACACAGGCCTGTTTTATCTGAAATGGATATTTCGATTTTTGATAATGCTACTGCAAACATTGTTATACAACAAACATGTTGGTTTGTTTTAAAAACCTTTGGGAAATGCACATGTGAT
Source organism: Aquarana catesbeiana (assembly GCF_042186555.1). NCBI lineage: Eukaryota > Metazoa > Chordata > Amphibia > Anura > Ranidae > Aquarana > Aquarana catesbeiana. The sequence goes on from NC_133329.1 coordinate 294,020,651, forward strand.
TGTGCAGGTATAAAAAAGTGCCTTATTCAAGAATGTGTGGATTATTGTCTCAACACTACAACACTTTTGGGGTGATGTAATTGCTGTTTTATGCAAAAATGGGGGTTATTTCCTAAGGGCAAATCCTCTTTGCACTACAAGTGCAGGTTCAGTGCAGTTGCAAGTGCACTTGTAGTGAAATGTGTTTTTGCATTTAGGAAGTACCAGCCAACACTGTTTTTTATAAGGTTACCCAATCACGACATTTTCTGCACTCAACACATTTCTGTCAGGGTCAGCTAAAACAAACACAAGCAGTAAATGTCCACAAAGAATTTCTTTTGGTTGTTTTTTATTTGAAAAAGGTGTCACAGATTGTCTGGCATATTGATAGCCCCCCTACCCACAAAGAACTCCAGGTAGCGTAACCGGACATCACGGGCATTCAGGGAGGGCAAGCCAGGACGGCCACTTTCAAGCGCCGTCAGTGTTGATGGATTAGGGATTCCGGCCTCAGGCCCAACTGAGCCAGCATAGTTGGCTGAATGTTTTCTTAAAAAATTATGGAGAACACAGCAGGCAAGTATTATATGGTTCAGTTTAAACTCCGCCATATGGATGGGTGTCAGAAATAATCGGAACCGGCTGGCCAGGAATCCAAATGTGTTCTCCACCACTCTTCGGGCTCTGGCCAGCCGGTAATTAAAAACCCTCTGTCCTGGGGTGAGGGTCCTCATCGGGAATGGCCGCATCAGGTGGTCCCCCAGCGCAAATGCTTCATCAGCAACAAACACAAATGGGAGACCTTCAACATTGTCCTCTGGAGGTGGCAAGTCCAAGCTGCCATTCTGGAGACGCCTGTAGAACTCCGTCTGGGCGATCACTCCACCATCAGACATCCGGCCATTCTTCCCCACGTCCACATACAAGAACTCGTAATTAGCCGACACCACCGCCAACATCACTATACTATTAAACCCCTTGTAATTATAATAGTACGACCCCGAGTTGGGTGGTGGGACGATGTGGACGTGTTTCCCATCAATTGCCCCTCCGCAGTTAGGAAAGTCCCACCGCTGGGCAAAGTGGGAGGCCACAGTCTGCCATTCCTGTGGCGTTGAAGGAAACTGTTGAGGAAAAAAAAATAAACATTACTATTTTTTCACAGAAACATGGCAAGCAGATTATACACAAACATTATGGGGCAACCTCCAGATAGCATTTACTAAGGGGAATTTAACAACAACAAAGTATAAGGTACACCTATCATATTCCCCCTCCCCCCCTCTCATGGGCCATTTCTAACATTATAGGGGGGGGGGAACTCTTGGACAGGTAACCCTCTTCACTTCATTGAGAGATGAATGCCTAAATACAGGGTATTACTTGGACCAGCCCCTCCTTAGTTACACTATTGGCAGACCACTGGACAGGTAAGAAGTGTCATAATACAAAGATATAAATACACACTGTACACATTTGAGGACATTTGAACATTCTGCTATTACCTATCAAGATAATAATAGGATACAAAAACTTTAAACAGTACCATTGGAAAGTATACAGGCAGGCCCTTGCACTACATGCTTTGGGGAATTCATCCATAAATCTGACCAGTAAAGAGATGGGTATAGTGTGTATGGGTTTGGCAAAGTCAGCAGATAGATGAATGAGGATAGAGAATTGGGATCAGCTGACTTAGCAGTTTGGGGGGGAGGGTTAAAAAAAATTGTGGGACACCGCAAAAAAAAGCCTCTGGCACTCTGCCTGAATTTAAATAAAAAATAACATTTCCAAACATTTTAGGGGGTGTTTGGGGTAAAGCACTACTATGGAGCTGATAAAATACATTGTTAAGTGACTACATGAGGTGAATATAGGGCAGGAGACACCATGCTGGGGAGGTTATTGAAGGGCAAATATGTATGAAGGACATAAAATAATAATTACCTAAAAATCCAGCATGCATGAGAACAAAGGGGACATTCACAGCATATTACAATCATGGTAATTAGGGAATGAGGGAAGAAATACAATATATTATCAAACATTCAATACAATAAAATGTGAAATAAAAGGATAAAAATCTTACCTTCATATACTCCTTCTGCAGGACCTGGATGATGGCAGAACAGGTCTCTGGGATAATGATCCCCAGAGCCTGGGGGGAGATGCCAGTCGAGAACTTCAAGTCCTGCAGACTTCTCCCTGTGGCCAAATACCGGAAGGTAGCGACCAACCTCTGCTCCGGAGTGATGGCTTGCCTCATGCAGGTATCCTGCCTGCTAATATAGGGGGTCAGCGAAGCCAACAAACGGTGAAACACGGGGTCCGTCATCCTGAGAAAGTTCCTGAAATCATCAGGATTATTCTCACGGATCTCACGGAGCAAAGGCATATGACAGAACTGGTCACGCTGAAGCAACCAATTCTTGGTCCATGAACTCCTCCCCACCCTGTTCATGGACTGGACTTGTGTCAAGGTCAGGACCCCAACACCAAGCCCCCGCACAGCACGAACTCTACGAGGAGTACGCATACGAAACATGGGTAGAAAACGGTCGGCTGCTCAGAACGAAGTAACAGAACGCACTGAAGAACAGCAAGGCCTGTGAAGAGCGACCTGAAAAACAGCAACGAGCGGGCAAGATCGCACAGAAAACTCCGATACGAACTGACTGCACGCACTGAAGAGCAGATACAAACCCACAAGCACAAACTGAACGTCAGAAAACGATCTGAAAGCCACAAGTCTGAAAAAGCGCGAATCGTCTCTCACCAAACTTTTACTAACACGAGATTAGCAAAAGGAGCCCAAAGGGTGCCGCGCTTGGTTCTGAACCGGCCTTTTCTAGTCTTGTCGTACGTGGTGTACGTCATCGCGTTCTTGGCGATCGGAAATTCCGACAACTTTGTGCGACCGTGTGTACGCAAAACAAGTTTGAGCCAACATCCGTCGGAAAAAATCCTAGGATTTTGTTGTCGGAATGTCCGAACAAAGTCCGACCGTGTGTACGGGGCATAATTGTTCTTAAACTGCAATATAATACATTTTTTGGTTTTTGGGTTTAATACCTTTTTAAAAATTCGAATCTTTTGGAAAATCAAGTCCGTATTTCTCTAGGCATGTTTAATTCAGATCTGTAACTAGTATTAAAAGAGCATATCCAGTCTCCAACCTTTACACTACAGCTAGGATATAAATATGTGAGCTTCTATTTTAGAAACTGGAGCAAGCAGGATATATATGCTTTTTACTTAATTTTTTTTATTAATCTGGCCGTTCAGCACATAAACAGCTATAAAATATGGCATATGTATTGATGCCACACAATTTTTGTCTGCAGACTTAGAGCTTTATCATTTAATAGTATAAAGCTCCCTAATGAAAACACTAAATAAAGTTTACTTAATCACAACAAATGCAATAATTGAGTTTTACACATCAATACTTTTCAGGAGAGTGATAACAATATGAATTAACAAAGCGAGCATTGTACAAAAATTGAGCAATAGAAAATCTAAAGTACATCAGAACACAATTCGTAAAATCTCGTTCATACATTTTAAAATGTCAATTTTTGGGGTTTTTATTTTTTAATCAGCTGTTTTTATTAAAACAATACCTGGTGATCCTATATGAAGGTCCCTGTTCAGATTCTTCAGACAAATGTCTGTCCCTGTCTCCCGGTTTTGCTCCTGCACTATCTTCCTTTAACAAGGATTTGATGATGGAGATCACTAGTGACTGTTTCAACACACATAATGTAGATATTATATTTTATTTTTAAACATATGTATTCAGTAGTTTGTTTGGGTTGATATCAAAAGGAATGTAATATATATACAGAGGGGATGGAAAGTATTCAGACCCCCTTAAATGTTTCACTCTTTGTTATATTGCAGCCATTTGCTAAAATCATTTTTTTCCTCATTATTGTACACACAGCACCCCATATAGACATAAAAACACAGAATTGTTGACATTTTTGCAGATTTATTTAAAATGAAAAACTGAAATATCACATGGCCTAAGTATTCAGACCATTTGCTCAGTATTTAGTAGAAGCACCCTTTTGATCTAATACAGCCATGAGTCTTTTTGGGAAAGATGCAACAAGTTTTTTTACACCTGGATTTGGGGATCCTCTGCCATTCCTTCTTGCAGATCCTCTCCAGTTCTGTCAGGTTGGATGGTAAACGTTGGTGGACAGCCATTTTTAGGTCTCTCCAGAGATGCTCAATTGGGTTAAGTCAGGGCTCTGGCTGGGTCATTCAAGAACAGGCACGGAGTTGTTGTGAAGCCACTCCTTTGTTATTTTAGCTGTGTGCTTAGGGTCATTGTCTTGTTGGAAGGTAAACCTTTGGCCCAGTCTGAGGTCCTGAGTACTCTGGAGAAGGCTTTCATCCAGGATATCCTTGTACTTGGCCACATTCATCTTTCCCTCGATTGCAACCAGTTGTCCTGTCCCTGCAGCTGAAAAACACCCCCACAGCATGATGCTGCAACCACCATGCTTCACGGTTGGGACTGTATTGGACAGGTGAAGAGCAGTGCCTGGTTTTCTCCACACATACCGCTTAGAATTAAGGCCAAAAAGTTCTATCTTGGTCTCATCAGACCAGAGAATCTTATTTTTCACCATCTTGGAGTCCTTCAGGTGTTTTTTAGCAAACTCCATGTGGGCTTTCATGTGTCTTGCACTGAGGAGAGGCTTCCATCGGGCCACTCTGTCATAAAGCCCCGACTGGTGGAGGGCTGCAGTGATGGTTGTCTTTCTACAACTTTCTCCCATCTCCTGACTGCATCTCTGGAGCTCAAACACAGTGATCTTTGGGTTCTTCTTTACCTCTCTCACCAAGGCTCTGTTTTGGGGCTGTCACTGGGCAACACAGACTTTCAACTCCCTCCAAGGTTTTTGTATGGGGTTGAGATCTGGAGACTGGCTAGGCCACTCCAGGACCTTGAAATGCTTCTTACGAAGCCACTCCTTCGTTGGGATCAGTGTGTTTGGGATCATTGTCATGCTGAAAGACCCAGCCACGTTTCATCTTCAATGCCCTTGCTGATGGGAGGAGGTTTGCACTCAAAATCTCATGATACATGCCCCCATTCATTCTTTCATGTACATGGATTAGTCGTCCTGTTCCCTTTGCAGAGAAACAGCCCCAAAGCATGATGCTGTCACCCCCATGCTTCACAGTAGGTATGGTGTTCTTTGGTTGCAACTCAGCATTCTCTCTCCTCCAAACACGACGAGTTGCGTTTCTACCAAACAGTTTTACTTTGGTTTCATCTGACCATATGACATTCTCCCAGTCCTCTTCTGGATCATCCAAATGCTCTCTAGCAAACCTCAGATGGGCCCGGACATGTACTGGCTTAAGCAGGGGGACACGTCTGGCACTGCAGGATCTGAGTCCCTGGCGGCGTAGAGTGTTACTAATGGTAGCCTTTGTAACGTTGGTCCCAGCTCTCTGCAGGTCATTCACTAGGTCCCCCTGTGTGGTTCTGGGATTTTTGCTCACCGTTCTTGTGATCATTTTGACCCCACAGAGTGAGATCTTGCGTGGAGCCCCAGATCGAGGGAGATTATCAGTGGTCTTGTATGTCTCCCATTTTCTAATTATTGCTCCCACAGTTGATTTCTTCACACCAAGCTGCTTGCCTATTGGAGATTCAGTCTTCTCAGCTTGGTGCAGGTCTACAATTTTGTTTCTGGTGTCCTTGGACAGCTTTTTGGTCTTCACCATAGTGGAGTTTGGAGTGTGACTGTTTGAGGTTGTGGACAGGTGTCTTTTATACTGATAACATGTTCAAACAGGTGCCATTAATACAGGTAATGAGTGGAGGACAGAGGAGCCTCTTAAAGAAGAAGATACAGGTCTGTGAGAGCCAGAAATCTTGCTTGTTTGTAGGTGACCAAATACTTATTTTCCACCATAATTTGCAAATAAATTCTTTCAAAAATCAGACAATGTGATTGTCTGGATTTGTTTCCACATTTTGTCTCTCATAGTTGAGGTATACCTATGATGACAATTACAGGCCTCTCTCATCTTTTTAAGTGGGAGAACTTGCACAATTGGTGGCTGACTAAATACTTTTTTTGCCCCACTGTATATATATCTATATATATCTATATATAGATATATATATCTATATATAGATATACACATATCTCTCTCTCTCTCTCTCTATCTATAGATATAGATATATCTATAGATATATGTATATATATCTATATCTATATCTATATAGATATAGATATAGATATAGATATAGATATAGATATAGATATAGATATAGATATAGATATAGATATAGATATAGATATAGATATAGATATAGATATAGATATAGATATAGATATAGATATCTATATCTATATCTATATCTATATATCTATATCTATATAGATAGATATATATATATAATATTTTTTTTGAAACGTGGCTGGGTCTTTCAGCATGACAATGATCCCAAACACACCGCCTGGGCAACGAAGGAGTGGCTTCGTAAGAAGCATTTCAAGGTCCTGGAGTGGCCTAGCCAGTCTCCAGATCTCAACCCCATACAAAAACCTTGGAGGGAGTTGAAAGTCTGTGTTGCCCAGTGACAGCCCCAAAACATCACTGCTCTAGAGGAGATCTGCATGGAGGAATGGGCCAACATACCAGCAACAGTGTGTGACAACCTTGTGAAGACTTACAGAAAACGTTTGACCTCTGTCATTGCCAGCAAAGGATATATAACAAAGTATTGAGATGAACTTTTGATATTGATCAAATACTTATTTTCCACCATAATTTGCAAATAATTTATTTAAAAAATCAGACAATGTGATTGTCTGGATTTGTTTCCACATTTTGTCTCTCATAGTTGAGGTATACCTATGATGACAATTACAGGCCTCTCTCATTTTTTTAAGTGGGAGAACTTGCACAATTGGTGGCTGACTAAATACTTTTTTTGCCCCACTGTATATATATATATATATATATATATATATATATATATATATATATAGATAGATAGATATAGATATATCTATCTATCTATATATATATATATATATATATATATATATATATATAATATTTTTTTTAAATTAGTCTCGAGTTCCAATTTGTTAAAAACTATCCACTTTTCTAACAAGTCTGTTAAATAATAAAATAAGCTACGTAGAGACACCAAAATTAGTAATATATTAACTTTCATGTTTTCTAAAGTAATTACTTTTTTGGCTTTGGATTTTTAAACACAGTGAACATTATTTCTGCCTTGAAATTAACTTACAATATTGCCGTACACTGCAGGACTAGGGCTGGGAGTAGCAAGGGCAGCACTGATGACCTAACTGGCTCTACTGCCTTATACAATGGCTGACATGATGAGAGAGTAGAGTGAGCAGTGCTGACCTTATCAGTATGGTTCCTCCATGACCAAACCATACTGCTTAACTGCAGGGGACATCAAGGTCCATGACCTGACTATGCTGTTTGGCATAGAACCTGGAACATAAGACTGCCTTCTTTTTCCTTTATTTATTTTTTCTTTATACTTTGTTAATCTTTTTTGTTTGTTTTATTTTTTGTCTTTTTTTTACCACCAACAATTACAATTACAGTTTTGATTGTCTCCAGCTATCATACTAATTATTATACATCCTGAGACCCAAGACCTGCTTTGTCTGCCACTAAGGATCTATTTGAGGGGGTGCAAGTCTTATGACATCCACCGCTAAGAGTGCTGGTTTGAGAGGGATCTTGTCCCGGCTCCTGCAATGGCTCAGGGTGAAGAGAAAGTCTCCCTATGGCCACACATCCATGATATCCTTGAGGTGTGTGTGGCAACCCCAGCCTGGACTCCGACCAGGCCACACCCCCAATGTGTTTAAGTCCACCCCCAGAGCTTAGTCATGGGGATCCTCATGACTAAGCTCAGAGGGGCAGAGCAAAACACATTGGGGCGTGGCCTGGTCTGAGTCCAGGCTGAGGTTGCCACTTACACACCTCAAGGATATCATGGATGTGCAGCCATAAGGAGACTTTCTCTTCTCTCTGAATTATCATACATCCCTTGTGCATTATAAACTAAACATATATGTTCTTAAAACAAAATACTATATAATAACTCACTATATATAAACATTTCCTCAATCTTCTAATTTTACTATTGATCTCTCTATATGACCCATACTATTATCCTTATGACCCTATTAACACTTTTGACCGAAATTAAATGTTGCACTTCATTCAAAAATTACTAATATACCGTGTTTAATTATCCCACACCTAGTAACCTCTCTCTAACTAATTGTAGAGGAACCACCTCACTAGTATTTAACCATTTGTCCCATATTTTTATAAATTTACCTGGGCTACCTCTATGTAGATATACCATACGTTCTTTTTGTATGACTTTGTTTACTGCATTACCCACAAGGAGTGAGTTGGGGGGATCTTGGATATCCATCTCTACGCAATATTGTGTTGTGCTATAAACAACAGGCGGATAATTGCTGTGCAAATCTGCGATGTAAAAAGACTCTCTATCCATCCACCCCAAAACTTAGACATTGGGATCCCTCTGCTTAATTGCAAATCTTTTGGAAAGTAAGACATATGTGTGTTTCATCTATGAATTTAGCTGTTTACCTGGAGTAAAGTTTTAAGAATGTTACCCTTAGTTACTTTTGTTATTCTAACCCACAAGTTCTCTTGATGCATCTATTCCATAGTTGCAGTATAAAAGTAAAATCTTGCCATTTTATATTATGGTAGCTGATTTTATGTCCTTGATATAAAGAATCCTGAAATTATATTTCTAATCACTTAATACTACGTGAAAACAATTAGCATATGCTAACGGCTGACAAGTGATTCACGCAGAAACAGTGCACTGATCTCCTAATGAGCACTTTTACAATTTGTTAACAAGCTTCAGAACAGGAGCAAAAGGGGAAACTCTCAATATGCAGATTTCAATAATGACAACCTGCTTTACAATCAAAGGCTTAAATCACTGTAATCTTCAGCAATGTTTAACATTTATACAGTTTCCACTGTACTGAAAATTGTACATAGATAAACCATATTCTGCACTCACTAAGCTCTAGAGCTTAATCATAGACAATGCTTTGAATTCAGCAAAGAATACTAGGTAATATAATAGCATGCAAATTAATATGCAGAACTTACCTAACAGTCTCCCAGCAGAGGTGGCAAACAATATAATACGATAAGCTTCTCACACTTAAAAAGTCCCACAGAGACATTGCGAGGGGTAATTATGGAAATAAATAGACTGCATATATATGTCGAAACGGATGCCTAAATAAATGGTAGTGTGAATTCTAGTGGGTGCTTTGCAAGATGTGCTTTAAGCTGTTATTGTGTACTTTCTTTCTTTCCTATTGGACTGGCCTTAATTGGTGCAAGTCACTTTTAAATGCTAATGAATTAAAGTGTTTGTTACCCAAACATTTAATATTCCTGATATGTGCCTGCTATACCATGTCTGTGTATGAAAACGTATCCTATTCTATTTGTTTTATTTCCTATGTGTGAAATCCCTGGTGTTCCTGCCAGTCCCTCTGCTTTCCTATTAAACTCTGACCACACTAAGCAGGAAAGCACACTGTGGTCAGTTCTCTATGCTGGGAAATCACCCTGCTCTCCTTCAATGATCAGACTTGTCCTGACATGCCCCCGCAGCACAGCCATTCACTGGGAAGCTCAGTGTGCTCCTGCTTCTCCTCCCCACAGCTTTTATGCAGCTGAGAACAGAGGGAATGTGATCACTTATAAAAAAAGGGGGGAAAATAAGGTATTTACATTTTTTTATGTGCTGGCTGTTTGTTTTTTTTCTTTCTATTTAATTCCTCTATTTTCCGAAATTTGCAACTAACAGTTGAACAGAAACATGAAAGGACGAAGCATGGTCAGAATGTAGCGTAGACATTAAAAACCTCTCAGTAAAGTACATAGGTCAGTAGACCTATTAAAACACAATCTGAATAATCAAATAAACAGTCAAACATGATGTTTTTTCTTTTTTCATTTATTTTCACCTAGTGACCTGGCTAGCAACACACTTCCAGTATTAGCTTGGCTATATCTATGGAGGAACAACAAAGATGCCCTTGCACAACAGCATTTTTGGAGAAGGTAATGTTATATGGACTAATAGATTTTGATAGACTTTACATAAATAACTAACAAATTAAAGCCTAACTCACACTAACACTTTTAAAACTATTACAACAACAGTTTTCTTTTCCTTTTGGAATAAAAATTTTAACTAAATGAAAAAAAGGTTAGCATTGCAAGCACCCCTGTCAGTGTTTAAATGTTTTTTTTTCTCAACCCTTTAATTGCCACTAATTCTAGACAGCTTGGTCTGTTAAAATAAGTTGTTTATTTTCTTGGTAACTAGCTTTCTACTGACCAAAAAAATAAAAGAAATGATCAAGAAAATGCATGTACAAATGCTAAAATAAGAGCCTGTAAAAAATAGCAAAGATGCTCAACTCCAGTATGAATGCATCCTTTGTAAGCTGCAATATAATAAATGTTTGGCTTTGGGTTTAGATACACCTTAACCACATATAACTATCTACAGTATATGGCCAAGAATTAGTGGACACCTGACCTCACACTCAGGTGCATGAAATCAAGCACATAGACTTGCAATCTCAACTGGCAAACAATAGCACACAAAGGTATTTAGACAACTGTGTGCTTTCAATTTCATTGTAATAGTTTTAGAAAGATCCGTGTATATAGAGCCAGGTGTTTAAAGACCTGAATTCATGAGTTTGGTGTGGAGAAACTTGAGTGGCATGCACAGAGTCCTGATCTTAAACCTATTGGACACCATCAAGATGAATTGGGAAGCCAGCTGTGAGCCAGGTCTTCTCTTTCAACATCAATATTTGATTTCCTAAATGCTTTTTTGACCAAATGGGCACAAATCCCCACAGACTTACTCCAAAATATTGGAGCTGGCTTTTCCAAACAGCATATTACCTATCCTAATGATGTAATTACTTGACAAGCATAGCACACAGCTAAGACAATGGACTGATCAACTGGGTCACTTGATTAGTATCTAACATCGTCCAACTTGTCTAACATGTTCTGCTTATGATTGACCATATCTCAATTAACAATCAGGTTGAAATATTGAGGAATTGACTGCCCAAGTGATACAAAACTGCAATAACTTTTTTCAAGAAGACATCAAAGATTTTCAAATCAATGACTAACACAAGAATTAATGTATTTCTGAAAACAGAAGCATTACATCTCATTGATTTTTACTAAATAGACTGAATACAATTGTTTCAAACCAATCTTTTTATGCTAAGTATTACATCAGAGATATTTTATAAAATGTAAACCTTTTTTGCCAGGGCAATTTTTAATGCACCTGATAAAACGTTTAAACCTGAAAACACATCCTGTCTTTTGGTCCTGTATATTCGAGTGTAGTTATGTAAGACTGGTGCTTTCAAGGTTAACCAATTTGTATAAAAAGTTAAATATTTCTATTTCAGGACCACAATGTCTGACTTTTTCACAAATGCAAAGCCAGAAGGTGTTCTCAAAGCTTCTTCTTTTAAGCACTACTTGAAGCATATACACATTTGTTTAAGTGATTGATGCATTTCAGCTATACTTATTATTAGCTAAATTCCCCACTGGAAAAAAGAGAACAATCAAGCATAAAACATGACTGTGAGTGTATTGACAGAGGAAATATATAATATGTGAAGAAAAAAAAAAACTTACAGTGCCTCTAGATGGCATGTGCAGGTGGCTGCTGAAGACTTCTCACATGCACTTAAGCCTAATACACACCATTGTATTTTTTTTGCTCAACCCAGTGGGTTGAACGAAAAAAAAAATGACAGCTCAAGTCGGAGTCGCTGTACTAACAACCCAACGTTAGTACAGCGATCTCCCCCCATTGAGCTGTTGTGTTTTGACAAGGGGATGCGCCCCCCCGCCACTGGCTGAGAGTGCTGATTGGGAGCAGATTGGCCACTGGTTATCCAGCATGCACATCCAACAGAAGCCAGCCAAACGGTTGGCTTCTGCTGGACCAGCTGCTATACACAAAAGCCGAATGTTTCCCATTTTTTATTGAACCGGCCAAAGTTGCCCGACGTTGGACCCTTGTGTACTAGGCTTTATGCTTTTTGACTTGCTAGACACAGTACAGATATGGCACTGAAGCTCAGGAGCCCCGGTTGACATCTAATAAAAGGGCCCAGATGTCAAAGACTATTGTTCTGCCTTCAAATAAACCTGTTGTCAATTTGTTTAATCTATAATATATGCCCCACTGTTAGTACTCACAGAAGTTAGTTAGTGTAGAAGTTAGTGTAGAACTACAAGATAAACAACAGTTTAAGTACAGTTTCCAGAAATACTGTATGTGCACATCTATGAAAGTTAGACCTCTGTTTTATAATTAGGACAAATAAGATATATCCTCTTTATTGCCTACTAGAGCTAAGTGTTAGAAAATCTTAAACTGAGTTGTAAAAAGTTTTACATTAGGAATACCTGAAACCATGACGTGGGTATTAGAGAAGCAGAACATTCAAGCATTACCATCTTGATACAATAAACCTAAATAATATCTACTGGGGATTTTTTTTAAGATTTTACCATTAATTATATATATCAGAATTTTTGTTAGTATTTGCTACATATTGTATTGAAAATGTTATATATCGTTACGTTACTGAACCAGTTGATGCTTCAAAGCTCTATTTGCTAGTCTTATACTAAAGTAGCCAAACAGCCACATCATATGATGATCTGACAAACATTTCCTCTTCTGTCCTAATGATGTCAAAGGTTGCTAAATGTAAATTTTGTCATTTTGATCTTTTCCACCATTTACTTATAGACTTAGTGCCAGCTCTCTTCCTATCCATATTACTACATTATATATCAAAGGTATTAAAACACATGAGCCCCACACCACTAAGCGCTCACGGATGTAAGTGAAAACAAATGAAATAAATCCACATACATGGATTCAGAACCAATCTTTAAGCTGCTGCTAAGAAATCCTTATCAAATCAGATAAGAAAAAAATATTAAATGTCACAATAAGCAGCGCTCGTGTATCAACATGCTGATACAATGCAATGGGGTTGATTTACTAAAGGCAAATCCACTTTGCACTACTTGAAAGTGCAGTGTCTTTAGATCTGAGGGGAAGATCTGAAATGAGGGGAAGCTCTGTGGATTTTATGATCCAATCATGTACAAGCAAATATGCTGTTTTTTATAGTCCTTGCGTGTCCCCCTCAGATCTACAGCGACTGCACTTCCAAGTGCACTTGCAGTGCACTTGTAGTGCAAAGTGGATTTGCCTTTAGTAAATAAACCCCAATGTATGTATGCTTGGATCAAACGCCGGCAAATAACTCTTGACGATCATAAGCTGACAGTCCACCAGATAAAGAGTTAATGATATGGAGGCTTCAGTGAAGAAGTGATCCACTGTGATAGGTATTGTCAGAGAGGATCCCTCTGCGCGTGGGTGCACGGTGTTTGGCGCCAATCGCCCTATTTAGTCTGCCGTTGCATTGTGCTCGGTGCTGTCCGATCTTCAGCTTCCTGTTCCTGTACTTCCTGTTTAGCTGCCTGAACGTTTGATCTCCCTGTGACCTGGCTTGTCTATTGGATTCTCCCCTGCTATCTGCCTGCATCTGACCCCGGCTTGCCTTTGACTTTGAACCTGCCTGATCCCTTGTACCGTGCAGACCACCTGCTGCCAACCCTGCCTGTGACCCGGACTTTGAATCGGCCTGCTCCTCTGTACTGTGCTGACCGCCTGCTGCCAACTCTGCTTGTGACGGATCTGCCTGCCCTGCTCCTGCTCTGCACCAGTTAAACTGTGCTTCAGCCTGCCAAGTACCCCCCATCTGCTTGCACCAGGAGCTTGGGCCTTAGCCTCACAAGTCACCCACCAGGCTCTCATACCACTCTGCGCTCCCGTGCCTTCTTTTTCCCCTACAAGGGCCAGGAACCAGATACGTATGGGAGGCCTCCCCCTGCTATATCGGGTTTGTCAGTCAGGTATGTGAAAGTCTGACAGGTATCCTCAATCACCAGTTGTTCACCTAAAAGTGAATACCGCTACTTACAAATCCAACACTTACCAGACATAGGCAAGTGTATGGCTCGTAGCACAAATCTCTCTCGATTTCCCTCTGTGTCAGATCATCATCGCTGCAGGCTCATCATCGCTGCAGGTTAGGTTGTGGTCAATCATTGGCAAATGTGTGGCTCATATCACAGATTCCTCACTATGCTCTCCCCTCCATTAGACCATCTTTGCTGCAAACTCATGTGGGTTAAGCTGTGGTCTCATAAAACAAATTGCAGCACCATAGCATAACTCTGCGGCTGACATAGACCTAGACATAGAAGGAGGTCTATACCAGCCTCGGATTTGAACAAGAAACCGGATGCATTGTACCCCATCATCAAGTGGTTGATCTGACGGGATTGTATTACCAGTGCTTGAACTTACCTGGAAAGTGTGAGTGCAATTTTAAGGGGGGCTTTCTTTGTTGATAAAAGATTTTATGGAGTTATGCACTTATGGGACTGCAATTTGTTTTATGAGACCACAGCTTACACCGCATGAGTTTGCAGCAAAGAAGATCTAATGGTGGGGAAAGCGTAGTGAGGAATCCGCGGTATGAGCCACATACTTGCCGATGATTGACCATGGCCTGACCCGCATGAGTCTGCAGCGATGATGATCTGACAGAGAGGCAAGTGGAGAGAGATTTGTGCTACGAGCCATACACTTGCCTATGTCTGGTAAGTAAAAGGACAAGAGGGTGGGACTTTGTATGACGCATACATCCCTGGAGATATCACGATGCAAATGAAAGTGGACAATGCTAAGTATAATAGACCTATAACCATCAACAACATTGTAAGACAAGCATTTGGCAATCACTGATTTATTAAGAAATAAAATATAGCAATAGTAATATTCACATAGCAAAACAAATGACATATTAAGTTCATAATATAAACCATAATAGAGAACCAGATACATTGGGATCAGTAAAATATAACAGTGACATTTATAACATAATATACTAATAATATAATAAGTTCATATTGTACACATGGTAGAAAAAACACTTTCATTGAAACGTAACTCCCTGGTAAAAAGTATAACTCTGATTGTTGGTACAATCCAATTAGTAAATGTGGCAATTGATAATGTTATAAAATATGAACGAGAGGGCATCTATTGGCTCGACGCATTTCGTGGCGACTGCCACTCTTCAGGAGCAAGTATGGGGTAGATGTCTAAGTATTGAAACACACAGTTAGTTTGTAAGGAATGTACAAAATAATAAATAGGTTGTATAGGGAGAGAAGAGGGGAAATACTCCCATTTACCACGACCACTTACGGGAATGCCAATGAGATTGGATGCAGGCATGAGGGTCCAGAGGCCGACCAGAAACAACATCTTATAGATGCCTATAACTTTGTGGATCACTATCTTCTTTACCCTTGGAGGCCTATCCCTGGGGAATATTGTCTCCCCCCGGTCTTCCATTTATGGTCAGGTTTACCCCCCTCAGCTCCCAGGACTGTCGTTGTTTCTGGTCGGCCTCCAGACCCTCATGCCTGCGCCTAGTTTCATTGGCATTCCCGTATATATATATATATATATATATATATATATATATATATATATACACACAGGTATATGAATAGATATTGAAAGCAGTGGTAGGTTATCAAGTGACCAAGGGAGGAGGTGTAGATAGATAAGAGAAGGGGTCCAAGAACAGAGCCTTGGGGACCCTCACATAAAGAGGCAATGGAGAAGAGGAGACAGAGTTGTAGGTAACACTGAAGGAGCGCTGTGATAGGTAGGAGGAGAACCAGGATAGAACAGAATCTTGGGGACCAAGGGAACAGAGTTTTTAGAGAAGGAGGGGGTGGTCAACAGTATCAAAGACTGCAGAGAGGTCAAGAAGTAGGAGTACGGAGTAGTGGCTCTTGGTTTTAGCAGTTAGTAAATCGTTAGTGACTTTTAATAAGGCAGTTTCTGTGGAGTGCTGCGAGCGAAAGCTACGGTTGTAGACTAAGCCTTCTAGAAGCTTAGAGGTGAATGGGAGCAATGAGATGGGTCTTAAGTTGTTCAGGTTGGTGGGGTCCAGTGAGGGTTTTTTTAAGTATGGGAGTGATCTGTGATGTTTTAGAGGGGAAGGGAAGATGCCACTAGAGAGGTAGACATTAAAGATGTGAGTGAGAAAGCATAGGATAGAATAGGAAGGTGCCTGTAGTAGTTGCGAGGGAACAGGATCCAAGGGACAACTGGTTAGGTAGGTATTTGAGAAAAGTTTTGTAACCTCTTCAGTAGTAGCCAGTTCAAAAGAGGAGAGTGTTCACTGTACTTTTTGCTTCTTCCATGCTCCTTTAAAAGCATACTAGAATCCAAACTTTGTTTGTTAATTATAGTATTTATTTAGATTGTGGGTGTGTTACACTTTCTCTGTGATGTCCAATTTTGATTCTTTTGTTTATAACTTTTTTAACTTTGTTGTATTGGTTCTGGATCCTTGGCAAGGACCCCTGCCACACCTCTGATTAGTCCAGTTATGTATAATCCTTTGTTGCCATCCACACTCTCCTTAAAACGGAACTAAACTGTATCTGAGCACCAAGCACCAAGGGTTAGTTTTTTTTTTTTTTTAAATAACAAACATGTCATACTTACCTCCACTGTGCAGCTCGTTTTGCACAGAGTGGCCCGAACCTGCTCTGCTTGGGTCCCCCCGGCGGCTCTGGCGGCTCTCGCGGCTCCTCCCCGCAGCAGATAACCCCCTAGGAGAAGCGCTCTCCCGGGGAGTTACCTTGCGGACACGCTCCCGAGTCCAGCATTTGCGTCCATAGCCGCCGAATGCTGGACCCGGCCCCGCCCCCCGCATCATTGGATTTGATTGACAGTGGCGGGAGCCAATGGCTGCGCTGCTATCAATCTATCCAATCAAGAGCCGGGACCTCGTGGAGAGAGGGAGAGCCTGCCACTGCCAACAGAATTATGGGGCCCAGGTGAGTAAAAATAATCAATTCTGATTGAGAGTATTATATAGCTACATATTTAATCTAATTGAAAAAAGACACTGGTCCATCCAGTTCAACCAACAAAGAAAAAAACACACACACACAGACACACACAAATAGAAATCCTCCATATACACTATCCTATACCCACAATTTGTCCAGAGGAAGGCAAAAAAAAAAAAACAATAAAGCATGATTCAATTTGCTCCAGAGGGGGAAAAAATTCTTCCTGATTCCCCTAGAGGCAATATTCCTTGGATCAACTTTAATTATAAATATTAGTATCCAGTTATATAATGTGCATTTAGGAAAGAATTCAGGCTTTTTTAAAACAATCTACTGAGCTGGCCAGAACCAGCTCTTGAAGACTTATTCCAAATTTTCACAGCTGTTACTGTGAAGAAGCCTTTCCCTATTTGGAGATTAAATTAAATCTTTTTTCCTCCAAATGTAAATAGTGCCCCCTTGTTCTGTGATGACCTTAAAGTGAATAATTCTACACCAAGTTCACTATATGGACCACTTACTGTATGTATTTATGCATGTTGATCATATCCCCCCTTAATCTCCTCTTCTCAAGAGGGAATACATTTAGATTCAGTTAATCAAAGTGAAGTTCAACTTTAAGCCTTGACTGCCCTCTGTGTTATTTTCTTTAGAACTGTACTGCAGTAACTGATGCGACCTTGCCCTAGTTCTGACAACCTTATATAATTTTACCTGACCTCTGTGGTGCTCAGACACTCTGACAAAACACAGTTCACTTTAAAAGGCCAGAGCACAGTACTGGACCACACACACAGGATGCCACAAAAATGTGGTTTGCTATAGGTAAGTATGCTGAAGCAGTGGCCAAAATACTCAAACTAGTAAATGACTTAAATTATAACAACTTCCTTTTCAACTAATCCCCAATGTATTGTGTCACATATGTCAAGTATAATAAAAGTTTTATTTTGAAAGACTTTTTTTTTTTTTTTTTTGCAGCTTAGCATGTAGTGAAAACCCAGCTGGTTACATACTGCAGACTATACACAGTTAACCTTTAAAAAGACTGTGTTGGAAGATATTAACTTCTTTTATAAAGACATCACAAGCTGCTTTGATGGGCTTTGCCAAATATCCTCCAGAGGCTTCAAAGACTGTGAGGAGGTGTCTCCTCAGTAGCTGCCATCGATGACAGATGAATCCTCAGGAGAAAGCCAGGAATGCTGAGTCAGAAGTGACAGTTTCATCTGTACGTGTCAATAATCTATTGTCCATTACTGAGACCACCAATGTCGCAAATTATCTCTTTAATTTAGGGAGGGCAAGCAACCAACACCATTTCACACATGAAAATGTTGGGGGAACATCAGGATAGTGACACCTGTCCTTACATGACTTTAGACAGAAAGAAACACCTGCATTTGCTCCTGGTAATGACTGCAGACGATTTCATGCTCATATTAAAGAATTGTGAAATGCCTTTGCTTTCCTAGGACTGCACCAGCATTAAATGTAGTTGAACACCTAATAGCAGCCTAATTAAAATATGATTAGGGTAAATATTGTTTTCTATAACTATAATGTGTGTTACTGATTTAATAACCAGGCCCCAACAGAGACTAAGGAACAGTCACTGCCCCTTGACAATTCACTGGACCCACCTTTTCCTGTAAACAAGCAGTAAACACAAAACACATTTCTGAAATTTCCACCAAGCTCCCTTAACAAGCTATAAATATTTTTTACAGACTTAGGATCCACCCACATCTTTGCGACACAATGCATCAAGTTTTTCCCCCGCTTTGTTTGTCACCCAACAGCATAGGCTAGCCCACTCACTTGAATGGGATGCCATACATGTGACAAATGTGCCCAATTAGCCCCTGCACCTTTTTTGGCAGTGAGCTATGTGCATTTTTGCAAAGTGCATTTGCCATGCATTTCGTCACATGAAAAACATGCAACTGCTACCTGCATTTGGGCTGCCATTAAGAAATAATGGCACTGCAAGCACGATGCACGTTTTGGTGCATTTTTCAAGTGTTTCTGAGACCTTACTGCAGGTCCCCTCCCACAAGATATGCTTCTATAAAAGATACAAAGTCTTGGCTCTCTGGCACTGCTCTTACACTTATTTCATGGCAGGTCCACTACTCAAGTGTGGAGCAAGAATATCTGGCAAACATGATAAGAATCTCATTGTCTGAAGCTTGAAAGGTCTGCTGTACTACATCTTGTGTACTGGTGCACTATCAGCGGTGTTTTTCTGTGCACAAATCTTTAAGCCCTGTACACATGGGCCAAATGCCCGGAGAAAGCAAGGGTACTAACAGGATCACCAGGGATTTCACATGAAGGAAGCAATACAAAGCGAACAGGATACTTTCTCATACAAGTACATGGTACAGCAGGCACATATCAGGAATATGAAGTGTTGGAGTAACAAACACTTTAACACTGAATACAGAGAATCAACCTTTTGTAAACAGCACAGCCTAGGTACTGAATAGTTGTGACTATTTTTTTGGTAAGGCTACTTTCACACTGAGGCACTTTACAGGCACCATAGCGCTAAAAAAAATCCTGTCACTCCAGTGTGAAAGCCGGAGGGCTTTCACAATGGAGTGGTGGGCTGGCAGGACGCTGAAAAAAGTCCTGAAAGCAGCATCTTTTAGTGTATACACCTCTCCTAAAGCGCCCCTGCCCATTGAAATGAATGGGCAGCGCCGCCGAAGCAACAGCAAATCACCACTTGCGGGCACTTTTAGCCCTTTTTCGGCCACTAGCGGGGGTTAAAAGCTCCTCGCTAACGGCCCAAAAGTGCAGCTAAAACAACGAAAAGCACCGCTAAAAATAAGCGCTAAAGCACGCTTTACCGCCAGCGCCCCAGCACCTCAGTGTGAAAGTACCCTAAGAGCTGAATGGCCAGCTTCCATGGAGCTGTCTGTTTGATTGCAGGCGAGTATACAGATTTCCCACTTACAACGGCCATAGGGGCATCCAAGCCTGTACATTTCTGCTCCTGACACACTATGGCCACTTCTAATAGTTAGCTGAACTTAAAATTGGGGTTGCTTCTTTTTTTCTCTTGCAAAGATTCTTCTGGACAACAGTCCATCTACAAATTGTTCCTTTATTCTCTTCATCCTACTAGGTCTATTTTCCCTGTGGCACTTCTCTGCTGCCATATGTTGCAGTTCCAGTGCATATTGCAGAATGAATTTTCCTACTCTATATCAGGCCATGTCAATATTTGATCACTCTGAATACCCAGCTACTTTGTTTACACTCATCTGTCAGCTAAGGAAATGTCATTCTTGGCAAGTCAAAGTCAGACATGTTTACAGGTGTCAAAAGGTCAACGGGCGTTGTTCATCTTGATACAATGTACCCCTTACACATTTATGTGGAAGGGCAAGTATTGGGGGGCATTATTTTTAAAGAGGGCTTCCACATTCTGACAGGTCTCACACCCACAAATACCCTTAACCACCAGGACAGGGTTTTGGTGAAGTAGCTCTCGTTCTCATCAACATGGGGACAATGTGCTTTTCTAGGGGTTCCCCCTGGCATGTTAACCTCCCCATGAGGAGTAGTAAATGTCATTCATCTGCAATTTAAATTGTATCTTTTTCTTTGTAAATGTCAGTTTTGCTGTGGTACATGGAACATATCACAGGTTTAAAGCAGTTCCCCTGCGTGTTTTTTATCCATCTAACTTCCACCGTTATGGTGGTGGTGGGGTTAGGGAGAGGCTATTACATAAACGCTTGGTGGCTGCAGCCACTAAATCACTTTCTGTGAACCCCAGAGTATACCATCAGACATCTAAAAGACCCCTGACTTTCTATCAGTCTTAAAAATAGTACACATACAGGACTTTTTGTCCCTTTTGTTATATAAATAAAAGTTCAGTGAAAAAAGAAAGTTTTAATAAAAACAAACTATCAAATAATAAAGTGACACCAAAGCACTCAACCCCCCCCCCCCCCAAAAAAAAACCTCAGGCCACCCCGTCCCAGCTGTAATAAACCCTGAACACTTTCTGTGACCCCCAGAGTGTGCCCTCTTCCCCCCAGTGCAACCCCTCTGCCTTACTTCCCGAGCTCCATGTCCCATATGTGGGACCATGACCACATGGCCGGTGTCATTGGGAGGAGGGGAGGGAGACATCTGTTTACTGATCTCCGCTAGCTAGATTGAACCCAGACGTGGCTTCTAAAAGGTCACTTCTGCTTTCTGCTGTCATTTTTCATTGCCTTTGTGGGTTGGGATATGTGCTTCAATTGGAAGCTGGTGAGACATCAGAGGTCTAAAAGACCCCTGCTTTTTCATTAAAGAGAACCTAATTTAAAAATATTATTATTACCTTTTGCCCCCTATGTGATATAAATAAAGTTTTAGTGAAAGTAAAAAAATAAAGTTGCACCTAGGCACCTATACCCTCCCCCCCAAAAAAAGATTTAGCCCACGCCACCTCCGTGTACAAGCACACACGCAGGTAAAACACATGTTAAAAATTAAATGTTACATATTGCTGCACACACCAGACAGCAATAATTCTAGACCCATTAACCAAAGGTCAAAGGTAACTCTAAACTGATGGCCTGTAGAGGCTTTTAAAGTATTGCCTGTCGTTTCGCGGTTGTATGAAAATGTAAAGCTTGACATGTTGGGTATCTAATTGCTCGACACAGCCTCATCTTTTATTTCTTATATCTTATTGTTTTTAGAAATTGCTTTTAGGAAATATATAATGTTTTGGGGTTTTAACTAATCTTCAGACCTAAAATGATTTTTTAACCACTTGCTTACTGGGCACCTAAACCCCCCTCCTGCCCAGACCAATTTTCAGCTTTTGGCGCTGTCACTCTTTGAACGACAATTGCGCGATCATACAACACTGTACCCAAATGAATTTTTTTCTTGTTAAAAAAATTTTAAAAGACCGAAATTTTGAAAAAAAATACAATACCGTTTTATATTTTGTTAATACATTTTGCAAACAGGTAATTTTTCTCCTTCATTGATGTACGCTGATGAGGCTGCACTGATGGGCACTGATAGGCTGCACTGATGGGCACCGATAGGCTGCATGGGTGGAACTGATGGGCGGCACTGAAGGGCATTGATAGGTGGCACTGAAGGGCACTAATAGGTGGCACTGATAGGTAGCACAGATAGCTGGCACTGATGGGCACTGATAGGTGGCAGTGATGGGCACTGATAGGTGGCAGTGATGGGTGGCAGTGATGGGCACTGATCGGCACTGGTAGGTGACACTGATAGGCAGCACTGCTAGGTGGCACTGATGAGGCACTGATTGGTACCACTGGTGGGTATTGATAGGTGGCACTCATAGGCATTGATAGGTGGCACTGATTGCTGGTACTTATGCAGATTCATGGCACTGTGTGGGCACTGGCAGATTGCACTGGAAGGTGGTATTGGTGGGCACAGATGAGGCGGCTTCACCACTTCCCCCAATGTCCCTTGCACTGAAGCCGATGATTGGCTTTTTTTTCTCCTCACGCTGTCAGCGTGAGGAGAAAAAAAATGATTACCGATCTTCTGTTTACATCATGTGATCAGCTGTCATTGGCTGACAGCTGATCATGTGGTAAGGGGCCGGGATCGGCCCCTTACTCTGACCTGTGATCACCCGAGTCTCATTGACTTGGTGATCACAGCGTTCAAAGGGCAAAGTAGATCGGCGCTGTAGCCATCATTCGGCTATAGCGCGTATCTGAAGGAGTGCAAAACATATGTGCAAAAACACAAGAATGGCTCTGGCATGGAAAGAGTTAAATAAATTGGCCATTTTTTACATTTTTTCGCAGTATTCCCTAGTACAGTGCCCAGTTACCCGTACCCTTTTTATGACAATTCCTTGGCTATTATCTTTGAAAGTGGCCAGAATTGATTTTTAAGAATCAACCCCATTGACGTAAATAGTGTTTGTATTTACATTCAGAATTATTCCACAATCTGAAAAACCTCCTGAATCCAGGTAAATTCTGCTCATCCCTACTCTTGACCCAATCACCCAAATTCACATTGCGGTCGATTTACCAAAACTAGAGAGTGTAAAAACAGGTGCAACTCTGCATAGAAATCAGCTTCCGGGTTTTAGCCTAGGTTCACACTGAATGCAGGTTTGAAATCGTGCTCTTTCAGCTGAGCTCGTACGATTTCAAACCGGCATTTCAGTGCGAGTTCGGGGGTGATTTGGGTTCAGATGTCGATTGAAATCGCCCCTGAAGTTGCCAAAAGTAGTGCAGAAATTACTTTTGGGAAATTCGAATGGTGCCGTTGCCGGTAATAGGCTCCGATTCGGCATGCAATTTGACATGTCAAATTGCATGTCAAGTCGGCCCGATGTGAACGGGGTCATATTGTCAAAGCATAATTGAACAAGCTGAAGTTAGAAGCTTATGGGTTACCATGCACAATTGCACCAGATTTTGCATTCTCCAGTTATAGTAAATCAACCCCATTGTGTACTTGGGCAAGTGTTGTGGCAGAAGTCCTGCCAAGAATAGGTTGTTCATTTTCAAAGGGGAAGTGGTCGTCTGCTTCTCTTTGGGCTAGTGTTATTGTGTACTTCTATTGTGCCTTTCTCATTACCATTGTCTAACATGGCCGAATTCTATTCGTAGATACCAAATTTAACAGAATGGCCAATCGGCTGAATGATCAGGCAGAGAATACCTGTCCTTGCAGTTTATTAAACAGGTGTAAAGTTAGAAACATTAATGTAAAAGAGGTTCAGGATGGCACACACATACATACACTGAAGAATAATGAAAGCTTCACAAACATGAACTCTGCACAGCAATATCTCTGGCTCAGTCAGGGTTACATGTAGTTGCATAGCATAATCTCTGTTAAACTCTATAACAACAAAGTCAAGATGAGAATCATTTCTTCAGTAAAAAGAGTTCAGAACACAGCTACTTGTGATTATCTTCTCAAACAGCATCCCTCACAGTAAAGTCCTTAGTAGCTTTGGTAACATGGATGAACATCCAGAGAGATCCAACACCCAAGGACAACAAGCACCCCCACTGGAACTGAAGTACTCTGTTAGCAATCAGGGAGGGGCTCTTCACAGTGGCTGGGCCTTCTGGAGATGCTGTGTGTTGTTAGACTCTAGCCCGACTGCCTGCATGCCAGTTCTGACAGTGGAGGGCCTCTCATCTGACTGCGGATCACTTGCCCAGCTACCTTTTGCCTCAACCAGGTTTGTCTTCTCTGGGTTGCAGGGGAAGGGAAGCTGAGGAATTTATACTCCTAGATAGTGACAGTGTCTAAAAACCCTTGGAGTTAAGGGAAAGTGAGTTAACGGGATTTGCACCTGCATCTGAGCATGATGAGTAGATAGACACTCTGCTACACTCATACTGTACAGATGGCTGAGCACTATGCAAGGTTCTCTAACCTGTAAAATCATTTTGTTTTCTCATTAGGGGGTGTCATGTACCAACCCATAGACATTGAATCTTTACTGGATCCATCCATAAAAAGAACAACATATGAGACTGCGATCCATTGTTTATGAGCAGTCTGATATTATTCTGTTATTTTTAGCTTAACATAGATTATTATTGGTGAAAAAGTAGGTGGGAACTATTATACGAAAAAACATCTCAGTATTATTTTACAGAGGTGACCCTTATAATTGCAAGTATGCACACAAACAGCCTTGCTACAGAAACACAAACAACTGCATTATTAGAAATGTTCCAGTTCTGCCTACTTATCAATTAAATGTGCAGCTTTCGTATTTAAACCAGAAAACTTGAGGCCTCAGGGCAGACACAGATCCAGTTTAGCCTTCTTTTAAAATTAAGTAGTTTCTCTTCTTACAACTATTTGCTGCGTTCTCCAACATTCAGGCTTATATGTTCAGTTTTTGCTTGCTACCTTAGGCCATATATTAATTATAACGTGTGTTGCATTATCAAATGGTATTCAACAACCACAGCTCAATGAGTTTTACTGTGCCCATGAAGGAGTATGTATACAATATTTCTATAGATATCTATATCTATAGATATAGATATCTATAGATATAGATATATATATATATATATATATATATATATATATATATATATATATATATATATATATATATATATATATATATTTTTTTTTATTATAATTTTTTATACACATTTTTTTTTAAGTGAAAATTATTTCCAGAGATGATTTGCTGCCCATCGGTTAGCAAATATGAGTTTTCCTTGCACGGTGTTGTTCCAGAAACCAGTTTATCCATCTTTACAGGTGTGTCAAATAGGAAAGGAGAATCGGTTGGCATCACTAATTAACAAATAAGAATTTTCACATCCTTCCTATCCCTGCAATTGAAAAGATAGTATTTTGCATTCCAAGATGTGACAGCATGCAAATTGTGTCTCTGCCACACCACCATTACTTATGGCTGGCAGGTGGAACCACAGACCAAAGTGAGGGATGCAGGCATTTGACACACCTAGAAGTGTTGGTTGCTGTAGATTCTACTAGATCTTGTAGTACTGAAAAAAAGTGGAGATATAATTCACCAGCAGTAAACTGGTACATTTTTATTGAAGTTTTACAATGTATAAAACAATAGCTGAACACAATGTCAACAAAAGACCTGTCATTAGCCAAGAGTGTTACAGATCAAGAGTTTTCTTATCCAAAATCACAATATGGCCACATCAATTGGCTTGCCAATATATATGGTACAATAAGGTTTTATTGGGATGACCCAACTTCCAACATATTGTCCTCTTGATAAGTACCAAAATCTACATAAGAAAATAAATCTTAAAACAAGACATGAGGTAAGAATAAAGAAGGCGTTAAGAAAAGAACATAAAAGGGGTAAAAGTGGGTGCAGGAAGGGGGGTGGGGTGGTTAAAGGACCTTGGGGGCTGGGAAACTCTCCTCCTGATTCCCTGGGGTATCCAGAAATTTTTCAGAGAGTGAGTGTTAATCCATTAGAGGTGGATTTACTTTGCAAGTGCAGTTGCACTCATCTTCCCCAAGGCTTAGTAAATGTGGTAAAGCTCTGCTGATTTGCATCATGCAAGGAAAAATGCAGTTTTTTAAAAATTTTCCTTGCACCTGATTGGGTATTGTTTACAAAGTGAAGCTTCAGCACATTTACATTTACTAAGGAAAATGAGTGCAGCTGCACTTGCAAAGGGCACAGTCTATTTCCCTTTAGTAAATCTACCACAGTGAGTTATCCACAAGTCACAAACATTTCAGAAAGTTTTTATAGAGTCCCCCAGTGCGGCCATTATTTTTTTATGTGCCAAGTCACTTTGTTCTCGACTTCGGCTATGCTCATTTGTGCACACCACCAACCTTTATCCAGTGTCTGCCTAGCTGCTATAAACTACTTTTCTTTTAAAGTGTGTGATCTTTTTATGAAAGAGTTGCGTTAAACAGCTGAGGAACAGCGACATTAGACTGAAACAAAGAGATAGCTATATAGAACTTTGTCATCAGTTCTGCAGTTGTTTAGGTGATAGGCATTGATGAATTAAACTGAAACTCCAAACAAAAGTCATTTTTATTTCTGGCACAGTGAGCAGGGTTCTTATTGGGGCTTATTTCTGATCTGAAAGTGCAGAAATTGGGTTGATCTGATGTATGAAGGTGCAGGAACTGGGGCTGATCTAAGGAGTAATGGTGCAGGAATCAGGGTGATCTGAGGTGTGAAGTACAGGAATTGTGGTGAACTGAGGTGTAACGGTGCAGGAGCAGAGGTGTGTAGATGCAGGATTTGGGATGATCTGATGTGAGAAGAGGCAGTAATTGGATGGATCAGAGGTCTGATGGTGCAGGAATTAGGGGGTCTGAGGTGTGAAGGTGCAGGAATTGGGGTGATCTGAGGTATGAAGGTGCAGAAATTGGGATAAAGATGCGGGAATTGGACTGAACAGAGGTATGATGGTGCAGGAAGTGGGATAATCTGAGGTGTGAAGATGCAGGAATTGGGGTGATCTGAGATGTGAAGATGCAGGAATTTGGGTGATCTGAGGTCTGATGGTGCAGGAATTGGGGTGATCTGAGGTGAAGATGAAGGAACTTGGGTGATCTGAGGTGTGAAGATGTAGGAACTGGGGCGATCTGAGGTATGAAGGTGCAGACATTGGGGCTGATCTTAGGTGTGAAAGTGTATGAACTGGGGGAGATCTGAGGTGTGAAGGTGCAGAATTTGGGATTATCTGAGGTGTGAAGGTGTAGGATCTGGGGTGACCTAAGGTGTAAAGCTGCAGGAGTTGAGGTGATAAGTGTGAAAGTGCAGTGATTGGGCTGATCAGAAGTCTCATGGTGCAGGAACTGAGCTGATCAGAGGTCTGATGGTGCAGGAATTGGGCTGATCTAAGATTTGATAGTGCAGGAATTGGGTGATCTAAGGTTTGATGGTGCAGGAATTGGGGTGATCTGAGGTTTGATGGTGCAGGAATTGGGTTTATCTGAGGTTTTATGGTGCAGGAATTTGGCTGATCTGAGGTGTGACGGTGCAGAAACTGGGGCTGATCTGAGGTGTGAAGGGGCAGGAATTGGGGAGATCAAATGTGTAAAGGTGCAGGACTTGGGGTGATCTGAGGTTACCATTTGATTTACCACTTTCCATTGATCCTTTAAAGCTCAATATTCATTTCTTCTTATTAATCAAGTCTTTAATAGCATTTACTTTAATGTTGCTAGTACTCTCACTTTCTTTGAAAACCTTTTTCGGCACAATATGCTTGAAAAGATGTAAATATGTAAAATACTGCGCCAACCTATGGTACAAAAGCAGCCAACACAACAATAAGACTAATTGTGATAAAAATGAAAAATAAAGTGTGGCGCTAAAAAATATAAGTGAAGGAAGAAAAGAAATGGGGGGAGGCTACCTGAAACAAATAGTCTCTCTCTAGTACAAACATATGCAACTATTGTGTAATCACAGCGAGAAAAAGTGAAAATAATAGTGTCATGCGACTGTAAGTCGCTCACAGCAAACTGCCATGAGGTGTCACATATATTGCAAATAAGTGCAAAAAAAAAATTATATTAATAAGTGCAATGAACTGCAAAACAATGAATAAGTGACTGATAAAAGCAAACAATAAAACATAAGCGTACAAAATGTGAGGGTGAGTGATGAACAACAATGTACAAGTCCCAGGAGTGGTGATATTAAGAGGAATGAAATGAAGAAACAACTTCAACTAAGATCAAACAGTCTCTGGGGTGGATGAATTCGGTGGTAGATGTACACCCGGGAGTGCTGACACCATCGAAGGGACAGGGGGAGAAAAAGGTACCCTTACAGGGAGTGGTGGACCCAGCTCACCATACGGTGGTGGGTCAGTAAGGCGTAGAATAGGAGACCTGAAGCGGAACTCTCGAGCTGGGCTGCACGATGACCCCTCCTCGGCTGATAGCGGTGTGGCGGGCGTTGCCATCTTCAATCCATCTCCCCCGTTTGGCGCCTTTGAAATCCATCTACCTATAGAAGGGGTCATCGTGCAGCCCAGCTCGAGAGTTCCACGTCAGGTCTTCTATTCTACACCTTACTGACCCACCACCGTACGGTGAGCTGGGTCCACCTCTCCCGGTAAGGGTACCCTTTTCTCCCCCTGTCCCTTCGATGGTGTCAGCACTCCCGGGTGTACATCTACCACCGAATTCATCCACCCCAGAGCCTGTTAGATCTTAGTTGAAGTTGTTTCTTCATTTCATTCCTCTTAATATCACCACTCCTGGGACTTGCACATTGTTATTCATCACTCAACCTCACATTTTGTACGCTTATGTTTTATTGTTTGCTTTTATCAGTCACTTATTCATTGTTTTGCAGTTCATTGCACTTATTTATATATATATATATTTTTTTGCACTTATTTGCAATATATGTGACACCTCATGGCAGTTTGCTGTGAGCGACTTACAGTCGCATGACACTATTATTTTCACTTTTTCTCACTGTGATTACACAATATTTGCATATGTTTGTACTAGAGAGAGACTATTTGTTTCAGGTAGCCTCCCCCCATTTCTTTTCTTCCTTCACTTATATTTTTTACTGCCACACTTTATTTTTCATGCTCGAAAGGATGCCTATCCCTGCTCTAGAGTGAAAAAAATAAAACACCTACAAGGCAATGGCATAATGTGGGAGTATGCATGGCATACTAGCACAATATGAAATACTCATCTTGGAATGAAGCCTCCAGCGCTGTACGGTCACAGCTGAGAGGGCTGACATGTTCCCCCGGTCTGTCTTCCAGGTTCGCACGCTATGTGATTGGCCGGAGCTGCGATGACGTCAGTCCTCTATTCAGGCACGAAGCTCTGAAGATCCGGCAAGGTATGCCGGACCTTCAGAGCGCATGCACCGGTGACATAACTGGCTGCATGCAGGGCGAATATATCCTAAACGGTGCACGTTTAGGAGATAATTATTTTACTTACAGGTAAGCCTTATTTATAGTAAGTAATTTTTAAGTATAGTAAGTAAGTATTTATAGTAAGTAACTTTAAGTAATCCCACCAACCAGAAATGATACAATTTTCAAATCCATGTTATAATAACTCTGTAGATACTATACAACAGCATAAACACGAAAACAAACAAATTATAATGACAAGGAATGTAGAAGAATTTTATCCCATGCACGGATAAAGAATAACCGCCTACTGAAAAATAATAACAATAATAATAATAAAAAACATTATAACAAAGTATATACTGTAATTACAAAAAATAAAAAAAAACAACAATGAAATGATTAAAATAAAATAAATAATCAAAACAATAAAAATATTGATACACCAACTAAATGATATGAAATAATATAAATTAAAATAAAACATAAAATAAAACTGAGAAAACTATAACTGTAAAAAATTGAAATAAAACATGTTTTTGTAATTACAACTAATAAATCTCACAAAAACAAATATAAATCAAAATCACCATTCAGTCTTTTTGGATGCAAGATATCAAGTCATAAATCTACTTAATGTCCTCACATTTCAGCTGAAGCTCACAATCACACCCCTGTCTCAAAGGTAGGACAGAGTCAATGGCCATGAACCTCAGCTGAGACACAAAATGTACCACCGTAAGAAAATGGCAAGTGAGTGGTAACGCCACTTATTTGTCCCTAATAGAATTTGCGTTGAGCAATTCTATCCTTGAGCCTCTGAGTGGTTTCACTGACATAATAAAGTCCGCAAGGACATATAATTAAATTTAGCACATAGGAGCTCTGACATGTCAGATGTTGTTTGATATCAATAGAGTAACCTTGCTGTGGATGACTGAAACGTGAACCCTTAATCATGCTAGTGTAGTGTGTACAAGATAAGACAAGCCTGTTTTTTTTAGGACCCAAAAAAGGTAACATGGGTGTCCTCCACTTGCATTTGATAATTGTATCTGATCAAATGATTGTAAAATGTATGGCCCCAGCGAAAAGACTGTATATGAGACTCAATAAATTCCAGGATCATATAGTTCTCCCTAAAATTATGCCAGTTCTTCTTAATACAAGCAAAGAACTTATTATATTGTATTACATCGATAGACAAAAGGAATACATGAATATCCACTTCTAACACCAGAGGGGATATAACCATGAGAACTTTCAGACTGAGTAAGTTGAATCTCTATAGCCATAGAGGATATGTTGGAAAAAACCCTTTTCCGTTAATTTACAGTTCATCTCTAAATAGTGATATGGATTTATTTTGTAAGGTTTGTCTTTCATTTTGAATTTTTTTTTTTCTTTTTTTTTTCTGTCAATACTTTTGACAATATAATGTATATACAATATATATATATACCGGTATATCTATCTATCTATCTATCTATCTATCTATATACACACACATACATACACATACATACACATACATACATACATACATATATATATATATATATATATATATATATTTATTTATATATATATATTTATTTATGGTTGTGGCCCTCTGATAAACACACAACAAGACTTACAACATAAACAGACCTGGAGTGTGCCTTGATGGTCTGGTTAGTATGCCAAGAAAAGGAAGCATACCTAAGGTAAGTAATGGGTCGTTTATGAAGAAGGATTTGCTGAGAAGTACACTGAAAAAGGGAAGGGCGGGAGGGTATTGAGCACTGAACCGACAAAGAGCATGGGCGAGTTGGCTTCTTAAATACCCTACGGGCTATTCCCATAAATTCAGGCCACCATATTGGCCTTCTTATTTATAGTCATGGCCCTCAGACCGAGAGAGATATGGATCACATAAACATGCGACAAGACTTACAACATAAATAGACCTAAAGTGTGCCTTAGTGGTCTGGTCGGTATGCCAAGAAAGGGGGGCAAAAGACTCAGATAGGTGAATAACTCCTAATTGATTCAGGTTAGTGCTTCTGTATGCCCTGTATGAGAGACTTGACTGCATGGGCTGAGAATATAGATGGTTTACTGGGGTCCTGTAAGGACAGGAAATGCTGGACGCCAGCTAGGTTTAGCGTGATAGTATTGTGAGAAAGGGCCAGCTGTGTGTGGCAATCCGATATGAAGGCTAGGATGTGTCTACGTTGTCTATTGCTGCTCCAGGGCATGAGGCCAAAAACTTGTGGTAAGTGTTCCAAGCAGTGCGATAGGCCTTCAGTGTGTTGCGTGCCAAGGAGTGGTTAATGAGCTGGGTTGCATTGGCGAGATGTGACTTCAGTCCATCGTCAGCAACGACCAGGGTGGGACAGGAGTAGTTGTTGTGTCGGCTCCAGGCTCCTGCTGGAAAAACAAAGTAAGGTTGAAATGGGACAGCACGTCAGCTGCAATTTTGTATTTGCCTGGAATATGTCTACAGAAGATATTAAACTGGTGATGGAGTGACAGCTGCACGAGCCTGCGAGGAAGAACATGATGGGGAGTTACTTAGATCTACCTTTATTGATGATGTCGGCTGTGGCATGATTGTCCGTGGTGAGAGCACCATCTGTCCTGTTCAAGTGTGGCCCCTGACCTGGGCAGCTGCCATGATGGGATACAGCTCGAAAAGTGATGAAGACTGGGCGAAAGCAGAAACCTAAGAGAATTTCTGGGGGCCAAGATTTGGAGAAACCAGTGGCAGCCGAAAAAAGGCCGCCAAGCCTGTGGAGGCTGCAGCATCGGTGACCACGCATGGTGGCTCGGCTGGCACTGCCGGGGTGAACATTTAAATGCCGTTCCAGCTGGTGAGGAACTTGTCCCACAAAGCTAAGTCTGCTACTGCTGCTTGGTCTAGTTTAAGAACTTGGTCTGGATTTTACACTGGACCGTCCTTGAGAAAAAATCCTCATCGCGAAGTTCAGCATCCCTAGTAAGGATTTCGACTGCCTCATGGGGCACCCTTGTGACCGGGTGAAGTTGTGGATAACTATCCTGGTACAGGCTAGTTGGTCAGGTGGCAGGCAATGGCACGCGTGTCCAGAGTGACACCTAGGAAGGTGATAGGGTGTGTCGGGCCTTCCACTTTATGCTCAGCTATGGGCACGTTGAGATTGCTGAACACTATCCTCAACCTGTCTAGATCTGCCGGTGGTGTGCCTGGTTGTTCGGTGAGCAGGTAATCATTGAGGTGGTGGATAACTGTCTGACGGTGGGCCTGGTGTGACTTTACCTGAAATGAACTGTCTCACCCATGTCATGCGGCTGACCCTGGTGAAGATGCGAACTGTACATTCTTCCCGTCCTATTTATTTAATTATTTTTTCATTTTTTTTATCTGGGTAGATAAAGTCCAATCTGGTGCCGGATGGAAACCTGAACTAACCTCAGGGAGAAAGACAGGGAAAAGATGAGTGGCCCGCATGGCACTGGAGACGAATGGCCAACTGGGTGCCGCTGCATGTTTGTGTGGCTGATTGTTTGTCACTAAGGTGTGTTTGCAAGTTAGTTTGTACGCGTGTTTGCATGTAGGTGCGTGCCACAAAATGTTTTATACTACTGGAGACAATATTGCGTGGTTGCAAGTGTGTCAGTGAGTGTCAGGTTGCTGGGAGGATATTGCGTGGTTGCAGGGGCCTCGATGAGTATGAAGGTTTGTTTTATGAGACGACATTGCATGGTTCCAAGGGTCTTAGTCTGGTTTGCTGAGACGATATTGCGTGGTCGCAAGGGTCTCAGTCTGGTTTTGCTGAGACGATATTGCGTGGTTGCAAGGGTCTCAATGAGTATGAAGTTGTTTTGAGACGACACTGCGTGATTGCAAGGGTCTCAGTGAATGTCAGGCTGCCGAGACGATATTGCGTGATCGCGAGGGTCTTGATGAGTATGGGGTTTCTTTTTTTTTTTTTTTGATGAAATTGTGGGTTGCAAGGGTCTCGACGAGTGAGAGGTTGCTGAGACGATATTGCGTTTTGCAAGGGTCTCAAATGAGTGTCAGGCTGCAGAGACGATTTTGTATGGCTGCAAGGTTCTGAACGGGTGTCAAACTGCTGAGACAATATTGCCTGACTTTTTTTTTTTTTTTGTTAAAATGAAAATAACTGTAAACGAAACACTGCTAAACATCCGTCTGAACCCATTTTTATTTTTTTTGTGTTCCAAAAAGCTTCTAGACTCAACTGCCTAGAAACGACTAGAAACGACCCATGGTACATGTACTGATAGGATAACATAGAGGAGAGTTCAGGGGCAGCTGAAAAAAAAAAAATGACCAACTGCTCCTAAATGCCTGTTTACCAGCAGCAGTGTACATTAGGCCTAAGATGATTTGTCTGGCTGCAAGGGTCTTAATGAATGTCAGGTTGCTGAGGTGAGACTGCGTGGTCACAAAGGTCTTGATGACTGGGAGGTTGCTCAAGATGGTATTGAGTGGTTGCAAGGGTCTTAATGAGTGTGGGGCTGCTGAGACGGTATTGCATTTGTAAGGGTCTCAACAAGGGTGTCAGGCTGCTGGGACAATTTTGCGTGGTTGCATAGGTCTCAACAGGTGTCAGGTTGCTGGGCCGAGATTGAGTGGTGACAAAGGGGGTATTTATTTATTTTATTTATTTATATTTTATTTATTTTTTTATAAATGTTGACAAGTGAGAGGTTTCTGAGACAATGTTGCGTTTTTCAAGGGTCTTAACAAGGGTGTCAGGCTGCTGAGACGATTTACATGGTTGCAAGGGCCTCAACAGGTGTCCGGATGCTAGGCCGAGATTGCGTGGTGGCAAAGGTTTTTTTTTTCTGATGAGTGAGAGGTTTGCTGAGACGATGTTGTGTTTTGCAAGGGTCTCAACAAGGGTGTCAGGCTGCTGAGACGATTTGCATGGTTGCAAAGGTCTCAACAGGTATCAGGTTGCTGGGCCAAAATTGCACGGTGGCAAAGGTTTATTATATATTATTATTTTTATTTATTTTTATTTATTTATTGATTTTATTTTTTTAATGAGTGAGGGATAGCTGAGACGATATTACGTTTTGCAAGGGTCTCAACAAGAGTGACAGGCTGCTGAGATAGTTTTGCATGAGAATTGGGTTACTGAGAAATGGATAGAAACACCTGGTTTGTTTGGCGGCTTACTGTACCCTTAAGTCAGCAGGTATAAGGGATAAGGACAATGTCTGTTTGATTTGTATGTTCCGTAGGGGCAACTAACGAATGATATGGGAGAGAACATATGGTAACGAATTAATAGGACATAAAGAATGTGGTAATAAATCTTACTTGCGACAGTGGGCCATGCGAGTGAGTTCGAGGCGGACTGTGGCTGGAGTGCAACATATCGGGAAGGTGTGGCGTGATGCCGTGCATGAGGCAAAACAACAAGGTTTGGTGTAGAAAATAGAACGCAAGAAGTGCGTACGAAGGATTCGTAAGTTCCATTGCGGGAACCGAACACATGGTACGTGCGACAGCACAAATTTTGACAAGACAAACACAGTAACTGATCTTACCTGTGACAGTGACCGTGTGATTGGGTTCGAATTGAACTGGAGTGGGTGTGCAATACATCCGGAGAGTGTGGTGTGGCACCATGCATGACGCACAGAAAATAACTTTGCTTTGATAAATAAATGAGAGAAGAACCGTGTACAAACAATTCGTAAGTTCCACCGTGGGAACTAAAACACACGGCATGGGGGGAAA
The DNA here is from genome assembly GCF_042186555.1 of Aquarana catesbeiana. Lineage (NCBI taxonomy): Eukaryota > Metazoa > Chordata > Amphibia > Anura > Ranidae > Aquarana > Aquarana catesbeiana. The sequence continues at coordinate 294,055,886 of NC_133329.1, forward strand.
CAATGAATGGCAATGGTAGAAAGTATGCAATGTATCTGATAAGAATCGATTGTAAAGAGAAATTACTCTGATACGAATCAGTTGTAAAATGTATGAAATGAATCTGATACGAATTGGTAGTAAGGAGTAAGGATGAGCTCGGGCGTGTTCGCAAACAGCACGTGCAGAGACCACCAGCAAGTCGGCACTGCAGAACGCTAATCACAAGCAGTGAGACATTGTCCCGATGCACGGCTGCAGAGATCGGGAAATGTTTCACTGCCTATGATTAGCGCTGGCGGGCTCTGCACGTGCTGTTTGTGAACATGTCTGAGCTCATCCTTAGTAAGGGTATTAAATGAATCAGATATGAATTGGTTGAAGAGTGTATGCCACCCCCCCAGGCTAATCAAGTGCAGACAAGGCACCAGGTGGGTCTAATTACCAACCTTAATCAGACACAGAACCCTTACAAGCAATCTCATCTAACAAGCTCATCTACAAATGGATGAGACGGCAACCCCATGGACAATGAATCTTATAACCAGTGAAGCCTATGTAGAGGGATATTGGACAACGACCGATAGCGTCTCGGAGGCTTGGATTTACAAATGAATTGTATGTTTGGCAGAAGGAACTTATGAATGTACTACACCTGTGCCGAATGATGTCGGGACATGAGCAACAACAACTAGGAGGCAGGTTTTTTACGAAAGGGATGCAGGATAGGAAGCATAACGAATTGCAAGATTGCACATGATACAAAAAGGTTTGAATACTAACTGCGACAGTGAGCAGGAACTGGCAACGAAGACCACGAATGGAGAAACCGTAATGCACTTGTGATCAAATGCACAGACTCACGAACATGAGGTGAGCTGGGAAGAGTTGGTCCAGTGACGTGTAGTATAGCGCACTGAACCGACAAAGATCATGGGCAAGTGGGCTGCTTAAATACCCTCCGGGCTCCTCCCATAAATTCAGGCCACCATATTGGCCTTCAACCAGTGGCGGCACGTCCATAAGGGCGCACAGGCACCGCTCCCTCTAGCACCAATAGATAGATTCATGCATTGCTGTCAAAAAAGGTAATAATAATAGCTGTCAAAAAAGGTGACATGCGAGCGCTATGCTGGGCGCTCGCAGGTCACTCAGCTGTGTTAGAAAAGCGATTGAATATTCACTTTCTTAACACTAAACCGCCTCTCTGCCAATCAGATGCTCGGATCTGTTGCCTGTCACCTGATTGGCTAAAACGACAAGCACTGTGACTGGATGCCTATCAGGCGTCCAATCATAGCAGAGGACGAGAAGAGAGGACAGGAGAAGACATCGAGGAGCTGTCCCACCGAGACAGGGTAAGTACAGACGGCGGGCAGGGGGCACACTGGCAGCATTTGATATGGCACAGTGGCTGCGTTTGATGGGGCACAATGGGATCATTTGATGGGGCACAGTGAGGCTGCATTTGATGGGGCACAATGAGGCTGCATTTGATGGGCACAGTGAGGCTGCATTTGATGGGCACAGTGGCTGCATTTGATGGGCACAGTGGCTCCATATGATGTCACAGTGGCTGCATATGATGGGCACAGTGGCTGCATTTGATGGGGCACAGTGGCTGCATAAGATGGGTACGGTAGCTGTATTTGATGGGGCACAGTGGCAGAATTTGATGGCACAGTGGGAGCATTTGATATGGCACAGTGGCTGCATTTGATATGGCACAGTGGCTGCATTTGATGGGCACAGTGGCTGAATTTGATGGGCACAGTGGTTGTGTTTGATGGTACAGTGGCGGCAATTGATGGGCACAGTGGCTACATTTGATGACAGAGTAGCTGCATTTGATTTTACAGTGAGGCTGCAATTGATGGTGTTTTTTTTTCAGTTTGTTTGCACCCCCCCAAAAATTTTGAGCACCAGCCGCCACTGATATCAACTGTATATATTTATGCAATGTCCACTTTTAAAAGTGTTTTTTTTAGACATAATAACCTCTAAATTGAAAGCTTCTTTAACAAAGGAAATGGGACACAGCAAAGCTAGGGAGACTGCATAAGAACATAATCCCTGAAGATATTCCATCTGTGTATAATGACTAATATGAACAAACATCCAAATCTGAAACCACTATGGGGAGGATCCACTGAACTGCAGTGATTGAAAGAGGATTTGGAAGAGATGCAAATGCAGACAGCCAGTTAGTGTGATGTGGAGCATTACAGCACAGCAGGGAATCCAGTTATAAACAGTGTGGACAGAATCTAGCACATGCCGCCTGTATACTACATCTTTTATTTATATGGCAACTTCCTCTAAATTTATGTCATTTTATACATACTTCAGCCCAGTCTCTTTTCTTCATGATCTGGTCGATTTTCATTTTTTCAGCACAATCCTATAAATATTCCAATTCTCAGAGAAAAAAGCACACGAGAGCCCCATATATCTGAAGTTTGATGGGAACTGCTCTGGCTGACTGGTTAATACTCTTCCAAACTAAGGCTTGATTCAAATCACCACATTATCATGCCTTATTTTAAAAGGCAAAGGAAATTGACCAAGAACATAAATCATGGGAGTCTATCAGAAACTATATTTTACTTATTACTAAAGAAAACTGGCATTTAATTGGTTGCTATGCACTATTTTACTGTCTCTTGAGCCGACCTTATAAATACTGTATGCAAGTAAAATCTGTCTTCCTCCCAGAGTAAAAAAATTAGGGTTGTCCCGATACCGATACTAGTATCGGTATCGGCACCGATACCGAGCATTTGCTCAAGTACTTGTACTTGGGCAAATGCTCCCGATGCTTCCGCCGATACCTTGACATTCAGCAGTGATCGGCGCGGGTGGAGTTACAAGCTTCTCCCCCCGCGGCTTTCAGCTGCTTAGTGACATACAGCGGTGATCGTTGCTTGTAACTCACCCACACGCAATCACTACTGACTGTCACCACATCCTCCATGCCCCCTCCGTTCCGCTGTCCCCCCTACATTCCACTGTCCCTCTCCGTTCTGCTGTCCCCCTCCGTTCCGCTGTCCCCCTCCGCTGTCCCTCTTTGTTCCGCTGTCCCCCTCCGCTGTCCCTCTCCATTCTGCTGTCCCCCTCCGTTCCGCCGTTCCGCTGTCCCCCTCCATTCTGCTGGCCCCCTCTCTTCCTCTGTCCCTCTCCATTCTGCTGTCCCCCTCCGTTCTGCTGTCCCCCTCCATGTCCTCCTCCTTCCTTTGTGAATGGACAGAGTCAGCTGACTCTGTCCATTCACATAACTGAAACATTGTAATCTCCTGTGATTACGATGTCTCAGTTTATGAATGGAGAGGAGCCGCTGTCTTCTCCCAATTCATTCTCAGTGCAACTGAGGCTGCAGAGAAAGGGACTGGGGAATCTCTATCCTCGGTCGCTTTCTCTGTCACAAGGGGGAGATATCAGGGGTCTGTTAAGACCTCTGATATCTCACCAAGGCCCCCCAACAGGGCTGATTAAAAAAAAACAAAAAAAACAAAACATATTGCAATAAATAATAAAAAAATATTATTGTAAAAAATAATAAAAATGTAAATAAAAAAAACACACAGACACCGGTCACACCCCCCCCCCCCCCCCCACTAAAAAAAAAGCATTGTTAAAAAAAAAAACACTGTCACGTGACAGTAAAAAAAAAGTATCTGTAATCGGTATCGGCGAGTACTTGAAAAAAAGTATACTTGTACTAGTGTACTTATACTCGGTCCTAAAAAAGTGGTATCAGGACAACCGTAAAAAAAATATTTTTAATGTTATGTTTCAACAATTTGTTTGAATAAGACCCCATTCACACCTGTGCAACTCATTGTGGCATAGGGCAGTGTTCCCCAACCCCCAGGCCGTGGCTTGTTTGCAGCCGGGCCGCGAAGGCTGCACTGTCTGACGACAGTGTCAATTTTCATTTTTTCAGCACAATCCTATAAATATTCCAATTCTCAGAGAAAAAAGCACACGAGAGCCCCATATATCTGAAGTTTGATGGGAACTGCTCTGGCTGACTGGTTAATACTCTTCCAAACTAAGGCCATTGGCTTGATTCAAATCACCACATTATCATGCCTTATTTTAAAAGGCAAAGGAAATTGACCAAGAACATAAATCATGGGAGTCTATCAGAAACTATATTTTACTTACTACTAAAGAAAACTGGCATTTAATTGGTTGCTATGCACTATTTTACTGTCTCTTGAGCCGACCTTATAAATACTGTATGCAAGTAAAATCTGTCTTCCTCCCAGAGTAAAAAAATTAGGGTTGTCCCGATACCGATACTAGTATCGGTATCGGCACCGATACCAAGCATTTGCCCAAGTACTTGTACTTGGGCAAATGCTCCCGATGCTTCCGCCGATACCTTGACATTCAGCAGTGATCAGCGCGTGGTGGAGTTACAAGCTTCTCCCCCCGCGACTTTCAGCTGCTTAGTGTCATACAGCGGTGATCGTTGCTTGTAACTCACCCACACGCAATCACTGCTGACTGTCACCGCATCCTCCATGCCCCCTCCGTTCCGCTGTCCCCCCTACGTTCCACTGTCCCTCTCCGTTCTGCTGTCCCCCTCCGTTCCGCTGTCCCCTTCCGCTGTCCCTCTTCGTTCCGCTGTCCCCCTCCGCTGTCCCTCTCCATTCTGCTGTCCCCCTCCGTTCCGCTGTCCCCCTCCGTTCTGCTGTCTCCCTCCATGTCCTCCTCCTTCCTTTGTGAATGGACAGAGTCAGCTGACTCTGTCCATTCACATAACTGAAACATTGTAATCTCCTGTGATTACGATGTCTCAGTTTATGAATGGAGAGGAGCCGCTGTCTTCTCTCCATTCATTCTCAGTGCAACTGAGGCTGCAGAGAAAGGGACTGGGGAATCTCTATCCTCGGTCTCTTTCTCTGTCACAAGGGGGAGATATCAGGGGTCTGTTAAGACCTATGATATCTCACCAAGGCCCCCCAACAGGGCTGATTAAAAAAAACAAAAAAAACAAAACATATTGCAATAAATAATAAAAAAATATTATTGTAAAAAATAATAAAAATGTAAATAAAAAAAACACACAGACACCGGTCACCCCCCCCCCCCCCGCCCCCACTAAAAAAAAAGAAAAAAAAAAAAGCATTGTTAAAAAAAAAAAACACCGGATCACCGCTCTTCCGCCCACACAGCGGAGCCACTAGACTGCTGGAGGAGAGGTAGGACAGCAGACAGATGAGCTCATCTCTCACCACCGGCCCTGCATCACCGCTGTTCTCTCTCACTGGCATGTGCTGCCACCACGGCAGGTGACAAACCTAATTTGGTTGCAGGTTTGACAAACCACATCCGGTGGCAGGTGGCAAACCACATTTGGTGGCAGGTGGAAAACCAAATCTGGTGCCAGGTGGCAAACCAAATCTGGGGGCAAGAGGCAAACCAAATCTGGTGGCAGGCGACGTGGCAAGCAACAATCCACATCTGGTGGAAGGTGACATGGCAAGTGACAAACGACATCTGATGGCAGGTGGCAAATCACATCTGGTGGCAGGTGGCAATCCACATCTGATGGCAGGCGACGTGGAAAGCGTCAATCCACATCTGGTGGCAGGTGATGTGGCAAGTGACAAACCACATCTGGTGGCAGGTGGCAATCCACATCTGGTGGCAGGCGACGTGGCAAGTGACAAACAGCATTTGGAGGCAGGCAACGTGGAAAGTGTAAAACCAAATCTGGTGGTAGGCAAGGGGGCAAGTAAGAATCTGCATCTGATGGCAGATTCTGGATTATGGTGAGTTGAAGTATTTCGATTTATATTACAATGTAATGACAGAAATAATGCGCTTCAATCATCCTGGCACCATATCAGCCATGGTGCTGTGATGATTGAAGCGCTAACACCAGCCATTTCCCTGACAAATTGGAACCATCTACTCCTCTCCCCCGGCTTGGATAATGCCTGCAGTGGCTGAGTAGCTCCCCCGGCTCCCCGATCTCCTCTGCAGGGTGGACGATCTGAAATGGAGGAGGACCCGTCAGAGCTGACGCCCGGCGATCATCCAGGAGCCAGTCTGCAACTAACAATCTCAAAGGTACAGTCCTGGCCGTGCCCGACACTAACACATCCCGACCCGTGACGTCACATCCTGACTGAGGGCGCCCCGAAAATGTGATGATGATGCATGCAATCCGGCATATGATGCCACCTACTGACCCCATGCTATGATCATTGTCCTCCTCATCCCCCTGTTCTTGGCATCCTACCTCTTGTAATACTTCTCACTGTCAGCTTCCTACCAGCTTACCCCTGTCATCATCTCCATCCTCATCCTAATCCCCCTGTTCCTGGCATCCCACCACCCTACCATCATCTCTGCTTTACCCCACTTCCAGCTGACTACCACCTCACCCCCTGTCATCATCATCCCCTGTCATTATCATCGCCATGTACCCCACCTCTAGCATCCACCACCCTACCCCTGTTGTACCCCACTGTCAGCTGCCTACCACCCCACGTCATCATCATCCCCCCTGTACCCCACTGTCAGCTGCCTACCACCTCACATCATCATCATCCCTCCTGTACCCCACTGTCAGCTGCCTACCACCCCACGTCATCATCATCCCCCCCATACCCCACTGTCAGCTGCCTACCACCCCACGTCATCATCATCCCCCCCGTACCCCACTGTCAGCTGCCTACCACCCCACATCATCATCATCCCCCCTGTACCCCACTGTCAGCTGCCTACCACCCCACGTCATCATCATCCCCCCCGTACCCCACTGTCAGCTGCCTACCACCCCACGTCATCATCATCCCCCCTGTACCCCACTGTCAGCTGCCTACCACCCCATGTCATCATCATCCCCCCCTACCCCGCTGTCAGCTGCCTACCACCTCACGTTATCATCCCCCCGTATCCCACTGTCAGCTGCCTACCACCTCACATCATCATCCCCCCTGTACCCCACTGTCAGCTGCCTACCACCCCACGTCATCATCACCCCCCCTGTACCCCACTGTCAGCTGCCTACCACCCCACGTCATCATCATCCCCCTGTACCTCACTGTCAGCTGCCTACCACCCCACGTCATCATCATCACCCCCATTCCCCTGTACCCCACTGCTGACATCCCACTCGTCAACATCCCCATCACTCCTCTGTATCCCACCTCTGGCATCCTACCACCCCACCCGTCATCATTCTCATCTTAATCCTTCCTGGTACTCCACTGCCAGCTTCCTACCACCCCACCCCCTGCCATCATTATCCCCCCGTACCCCAACCCTGACATCCTCCCACCCTGCCTCCTGTTATCATCATCCCCATGTAACCCACCTCTAGCATCCACCACCCTACCCCTGTTATCATCCTTATCTTTATCCCCACGTACCCCACCTCTAGCATCTACCACCCTACCCCCGTTATCATCGTCATTCTCTTCATCCCCTGTACCCCACTGTCAGCTGCCTACCACCCCACCTCATCATCATCCCCCCTGTACCCCACTGCTGACATCCTACCACCGCGCCTATTGTCATCAACATCCCCATCATCCCTGTACCCCACCTCTGGCATACTACCACCCTACCTCCTGTCATTATCATCCTCATCCCTCCTGTACCCCACCTCTGACATCCTATCACCCTACCCCCTATCATTATAGGGGAGATATGATCTGAGCCTCTCCCCAATACTGCCACCATTACCCCAAACTGCATCCTGTCATCCAACCAACTGTACCCCAACAGTTGCATCACACACCATAATACTGCCCTGCCACCCAGTGAGCAAACAGTGAGTGATAATGATAACCAGTAACCCATAGCAACCAATCAGTGAGCAGTAATAATGTGCAGTAACCTCTGGCAACCCACCAGTGAGTGGTAATGATGTGCAGTAACCTCTAGCAACCAATGAGTAAGCAGTAATGACTTGCAGTAACCTCTAACAACCAATGAGTAAGCTGCAATGATGTGCAGTAACCTCTAGCAACCCATCAGTGAGCGGTAGTAAAGGTGCAGTAACCTCTAGCAATCCATCAGTGAGCTGTAATAATGTGCAGTAGCTTCTAGCAACCAATCAGTAAGCAGTAATGATATGCAGTGACCTCTAGAAACCAATCAGTGAGCCTGGAGCAATCAGTGAGTGTGAACTAGATCTTTATGTTTACATTATTAAAGTTTTTTTTAGATAAGTCTGTGTGCATTTGTTTTTTGGGATGTTGGGATGGGAAGCGAAATTGCTAGGGGTGGGGGCAGAAAAATGTTTGAATTATTCTTCCCATTATGGGCGTGAGTGGGACCTCATGTCTAAGATTTGCATAAGGCCTCACAAAGCCTAGAGCCGCCTCTGCTCTGGAACAACTGCACTTGCAGAGTACAACTGCCATTTGCAAACTGCACAGTCATTTTGCCTTTAGTAAATCAACCCCAAAAGCAATCCAGGACAGTCAGCATACAGCAGGTCAAGACTACTTTCTAATTCAGCTCTAAGTGGGCCCAGAATGCATTATATAGGAACCACATTGCTATGCCTTTATAGAAATGCATGTTATTACTGTACTGCGCATAGAATGTGTGCTGTACCTGCCTTGTATCTCACTTATGTGTATCTTATTGTAGGATATATTTTTTCTAATGCCTGGTGCTAATTTTACACAAAAAGAACTGGGGAAGGGTATGTTACCCATTAAAAAATGCCCATACATTAAAAATGAGCTCTAAATCCTGCATTAACTTTATAGTATCTAGCTAATATTTACTTTTTTTACTGCTGGCACTTATTTTATATGTTTTATTTTTTGTTTTATAATACAAAAAAAATATATGCAGTATTTTGCACAGAGTTCAGGAACTCCAGTTGTATAAGCGTGTAAACGCACTGGAAAGAAACCGGGAGTATTGGAAAAAAAGTCTAATTTGCCACCAAGCGCCAATTAGTTGCTATTTGCAACTTATTTAAATTATTTTTTATATTCCTATTTACTTTCATTTGTATTCACCAAAGTTGTTTTCACAGCTTTCCAAATTGAGGCAAAAAAAGGCCAGCAAATTAACTTGTGAAAATGGAAATCATGGATTCAGATGCATTTACTCTGCCATCATTTTATAAATAGTCCTCATAGAGTTGCCAGGATATTATCTTCGTATACATTCCCTTTGGCTGCAGGAAATAATTTGAGCAATACATGGCTCTCTGTGAAGAACCTACCAGGATCATGTCACATTGCAATGTTAAAAATACATGTGTTATGTACATTAACGATAGTTATTTTCATCCATGTATCTATTATTTGCAGTTCCCTTTGGCTGCATATAACAGTCATTATGAAAAATAACACATGCTTTTTAGCTCAGTGAATTGAGCCTATTTATTGTTGATCATGACAAGAGACAACCATTGTGTGGAGATGACAAATGGTATCCCATTCCTGTATTTTGGAAGCTGATGAAGGGTCTATCTCAAACTACTGTCAGTCATTGAAATACACTGTCTGTGCTGTCAACAGTTCTTTCCCTGTATATTGGAACAGAGACAAACTGTGCTGTACGAGCCAGTAAAATGACAAGCAGGCAGGTAGGTTCAGGACTATAATTATTCCCTAGTCGCCAGCATCCGTAAAAGCAAAAATTCTGTGCTCTTCACCTAAACTCTGATTCTTTATTGTATACATCAGCATGGACACATGGCAGAAGAACAGAGCTGACACGTTTTGCACTACAAGCAGTAAGTCATACACAATTAAATAGCCCTGAACACCAGAAAATAAATCCCTACAAGCCAATCAAAATGAAAGGTGTACATGTAATTTATTAAAGTGGTATTAAACCCCCCAGTGTTTTTTAGCTTAACACATTGAGCTCAATAAAATAAACATTCCCCAGTGAACTATTGGTTGTGATTCTTACACCAGCACTCGCAGTTTACAATTTGCTCCTGCTGTCTCAATGCTGCTTCCACTAACCTCCAGTCCTCACAGGACTCAACAGTGGACAGTGCAGTCTCCGGTCAGTTTGTAAGCTTGGAAAAGGAAGGGGAGAAGGAAGAAGAAGGAACAGGGGTGTGCCTTGCCATCCTAGGCTACAGAGCTGTGTGTTTCTATTAATGTACACAAAGTAGCGGGACATAACTCTAGTCCATATATGCAAAGGGTGGATCCATAGGATGCAGCAAGAGAAAAGAGCCATCCTAAAACAGGAAACCTGGGGCAGCGTTCATGGCAGCAACCTAAACCAGAACAAACATAGGCAAGGATGGGTGAATAAATCAGCTGCAGAAATTGCTTACTAAAACTGAGGGTTCAATATCACTCAGTGGCGGTGCGTCCATAAGGGCGCACAGGCGCTGCCCCCTCTCTCCTGCCACCCCCTCTAGCACCAATAGATAGATTCATGCATAGCATGAATCTATCTATGGCTGCCACTGCCACCCCCTATTCAGGCGCCTGGCCCCTTTTCGGGCACAGGGCTCCTGAATTACAGTGGCTGTTTTTTTTTTTTAAGCACTTGATTAGAGCCATAGGCTCTAATAGGTGTCAAAAAAGCCATGCTGGGCACTCGCAGGTCACTCAGCTGTGCTAGTAAAGCGAATGAATATTCGTTTTCCTAACACTAAACCGCCTCTCCGCCAATCAGGTGCTTGGATATGTTACCCGTCACCTGCTTGGCTGAAACGACAGGCGCTGTGATTGGATGGCAGACATCGAGGAGTTGTCCCACCGAGACAGGTCAGTGCAGACGGTGGGCCGGCAGGGGGCACACTGGCAGCATTTGATATGGCACAGTGGCTACTTTTGATGGAGCACAGTGGGAGCAATTGATGGTCACAGTGGCAGCAATTGATGGGCACAGTGGTTGCGTTTGATGGCACAGTAGCAGCAATTGATGGGCACAGTGGCTGCATTTTATGGGGCACAGTGGCTGCATTTGATGGCACAGTGGCTGCAACTGATGGGCATAGTGGCTGCATTTGATGGCACAGTGGCTGCGTTTCATGGGCATAGTAGCAGCAAATGATGGGCACAGTAGCTGCATTTTATGGGGCACAATGGCTGCGTTTTAAGGGGCACAGTGGCGGCAATTGATGGGCACAGTGGCTGTGCTTGATGGCACAGTGGTCACGTTTGATGGGCACAGTGGCGGCAATTGATGGGTACAGTGGCTATGTTTGGCACAGTGGCTGCATTTGATGGGGCACAGTGGGAGCAATTGATGGGCACAGTGGCGGAAATTGATGGGCACAGTGGGAGCAATTGATGAGCACAGTGGCGGCAATTGATGGGCACAGTGGCGGCAATTGATGGGCACAGTGGCTGTGTTTGATGGCACAGTGGCTGCGTTTGATGGCACAGTGGCGGCAATTGATGGGCACAGTGGCTGCGATTGATGGTACAGTGAGGCTGCAATTGATGGGTTTTTTCAGAATTTTTAGTTTGTTTTTAGTTTGTTTGTGCCCCCCCCAAAAATTTTGAGCACCAGCCGCCACTGATATCACTTTAACCATTATAAGTGGCTGTCATAATAAATAAAATAAATAATAAATGAAAGGATTCTATGGAATTGACAATGACATGTAAAAATATATCATTATGCACATTATAGTAAGTCAGTAACATATAAAGACATAAGAGGAAAGTGGGTGCCTACAAAAAGTTGTCACACTTTCCTTGCAAGTTTTCATGTTTATTGTCATAGAATATTGAATCACTATAGATTTTTTTTCTAAGCAGATCAACAAATATATAATGCGAAAGTGAAAAAAAAAAACATTTCAAAGTGGTTTAAATTATTAACAATGAAAAAACACAAAATGACTGCATGCTTAGCAGAAATTGCAGACTTGAGTCTATGTGGACTTTGCCCATCTTTGGATGTATTTCAGACCTGGACTCTTGTCCATTCTTGGGCATTAAAATTGTTGTTTTTAAATTAGAACTGTGGTGAGGCAATGGACTTTCAACTATTTCAATATTTTTAATAAGCAGCAAATTTAAATAAAGTTTAAAAAAAAATCCTCACTCACCTCTATATTTGCAGCCATTTTGGGGATGTATCCTCAAATTGACAATAGAAGCAGTAAATATGTTCAAGTAGGGTCTAAGCCTGGCCATACATGGTTCCTGATGAAATGGCCGAGATTAGAACCGTTAATGGGCAGGCTGAATATACCAAGTCGATCAATTTGGGTACAACCAGCCTGCCAGATTCTATTGCTTCTATAGCTGCTAGCGATAATCGCTTTCTTCTCCCGGCAGGGATGGCTTCTCCTGCCCCCCGCCAGGAGCAGACAATGTCTCGGCAGGAGGGATTCCACTGTCAGCACGATCTGTGTTGATGGGGGAATCGTGCAATATTCTTTCCTGCAACCCGTAGTTGCAGGAAATAAATCTGCACCGTGTATGGCCGGCCTAAGCCTCCACTACTTGCTCTGTGTTTACATTAGTGATTAGAAGGCTGGAATGCCGTTAACTGATTACTGGCAGTAGCACTAAGTTACAGAGGTCAGTGAAGAATTGTTAGAAAGTGTATTTACCCCAGTAGTTGTATCTCAACCACCCCCCCCCCCTCCACACCTCTCCAAACATTTACCTGAGTCCTTTCTCGATCCAGCGCTGTGCCTGTCTGCAACAGCGCTCTTCCCTCTTCCTCTTCTCACAGAAGCAGCAGCTGGAGCCATTGGCTGGCAATCAAATCCTGTGAGGAGGGAGTGGGGGCCAGGGCCAGGTCACGCTGTGCCCGCATGAGTTTCCTTTAGTGTCGGGCTTGCTGAGCGGGCACTCTCAGGAAGAAGGAATAGACAGCTTTGGTGGGGAATTGCCAAAGAAAGGGGCAAGAGACCGCTCTGTGCAATATCATTGCACTGAGCAGGTTAGTATAACTTCTTTTTTTATTTTAGAAAAAAAACCCCTTTATAACCACTTTTGAGCATTATTATTGAGGGCTGCACACTGCTGAGAGAGGACCAAAGAAGAAGAGGATCCTGTGGCATAAACAGTATAACATACTGCTGGGAGGACTTTCAAAGGGAAGAGGGGAGTACTTGGAGATCAAACAGGTGAGCCCGGAATTTTTAAAAAGAAAAAGTTTTGGATTTAGTTATGTTATAAGTTAGCGCCTGGCATAAAGCATTGCCTGCCACCAGTTATGTTAACGGCTTATATAGTCACTGGGGAATCTGACACCACCACATTTTTTTTCTCATTTGTTCACGGCAAACAGCATGACCTCATGCATCTTCTGGGACACTAATGGTCAACTTTCCTCATATAGGGGAAGTCAAGTGTGGCCCCTGACATCACCAAAGTATCACATAGTATACAGTGAATGTAACACTACAGCTTTCTATATAGACTTCAGACATGCAACAGGAGATGGTAAAGACTACAGGACATGCCACAAGAGATGATCACAGACTACAGATATGCTCCAGAAGATGGTCTGAGGCAGTAGAATATGCTATAGGGTTTTCTGGTGCCTGGGGACATGCTTCAGGAGGCAGTCATAGTCTGGAGACAAATCGCATGAGACTACTAAATATTACAGTAATTACAGCCTCTTTACAAATCAATTCTTCTACATGTTTGTTCCCTAGGACCTGCTTTAAAATAGCTTGTGCTACATTTGATATTTCTCCCACCAAAAACCATCATAAAAATCAGAGGGAAAAAGCACAAAAAGAGAAAACGGAATGACAGCACTGCAAAAGCAGGATAGTGTGAAAGAAATAAATCAAGTCATTAATTACTTGATCCATTCGAAACAATATTTTTCCTTCATTGGCCTGAGTAAATACCTAGGTAAGGAAAACACAGGCTACTGTTTGCATGGGGCCCTAACGGCCACACAGTAAATAGCAATGGGATACAGGTTGGCACCAGGGTTCTAGAGGTCATAATCTGAGGCAAGATTCTCACCATTCCTGAAGATAGGAACTGTCCTTTATGGACAATTGTGCATACAATCATATATTCAGACATATCAGGGAGAAATGTTTCCTGTGTACTGTATTTTGCTTAGCATTTTTATTAGTTATTTCAAAGTTCCTATACCAAAGCCAAGGAAAATAATTAGTCACAGATCACTTCAGCAACAACTTTTAAATTATTTTTTCACAATGAATTAATACTCTTTAGACTTTAGACTGTGGAGCATGTCAGTTATAATAAAAAAATACAAAAATACAAAAATAATATTCACTCTGTCATGGTATTAAGAGCATGGCTTACCTAGAGAGATTGTGGATTATGCTTTATAATTTCCATATGTACTTAAACTACTTAAAACAACCAAAATGTTTTTTTTCTCATCTTTTTAGAGATATTTAAAAAAGATCAGCTTGATGTAAAGTACAGACCCCCCCCCCCCAATAAAGATATTTCCCTTCCCTCCCTAAAGTCCACTTACCAAACCTCAAATACAGTGAAAGTGAAGAGTGAGGGGAAGTCCTCCCCCTGACTCTGTTATGTGACAATGGACCTGAGAGCAAAGGAGGGGCTTAGGGGTGGCTTCCTTAGCTTTGTACTGCAGCAGTATCTGTGGTCTGAACAAGCTGGTGGCTACAGTGCTTGTTGCACTGCAGCACCGAAACAATATTAAAAGTTGGACAGTCACAGCGTCAGAACCTAGGGCTCCCTGCAAGAGATGCATGGCATGTGCTCTGGATGCCTGGTGCTGGTGACACCATTGACAGAAAGAAAGGGGTGAGGGAAATAGGAACATTTGGGGAGGGGTCAATAAAATGGGGTGATGTATACCCTAGGGAGCAGGTCACCCAACCATCCCCAAGTCATTAATTTTTAGATCTATTCTAAACAATATGTTTCCTTCATAGGCCTGAGTAATTACCTAGGTAAGGAGCACACAGACTACTGTTTGCAGGGTCCCAAGAGCCACATTGCAAATGCCAATTTGCGTACAGGTTGGGCACCAGGGTTCTAGAGGTCATATTCTGAGGTAAGATTCTCACCATTTCTAAGGGTAGGAACTGTCTTGTGTAGACAATTTTGCAAACAATCATATATTCAGACATATCAGGGAGAAATGTTTTGTGTTCGCTGTATTTTGCTTAGCATTTTTATTTGTTATTTGCAAAGCCAAGGAAAGTAATTAGTCACAGATCACTCCAGCAACAACTTTTAAATGATTTTTTCACAAATAAATAATAGTCTTTAGATTTTAGACTGTAGGGCCTATCAGTTATAAAAATTATCTTTACAAAAATACAAAAAATATATTTAGACTCCCATTGCAATAAGCGGATGGCTTACCTAAAGGGATTGTGGATTGTGCTTTATAATATACACATGTACATGAAACAACTACAACTTCTTCTCATCTTTTTAAAGATATTTAAAAGATATCATCTTGATGTAAAATCCAGAACCCCCCAAACAAAGATCTTTCCCTTCCCTCCCTAAAGTCCACTTATTAGACCTCAGATACAGTGACAGTGCACAGTGAGGGAGAGTCCTCCCCCCGGCTGTGTTATGTGACAATGCAGCTCAGAGCCAATGAGGGGCTTTGGGGTGGCTTCCTTGGCTCTGTACTGCTGCAGTATCTATGGTAAGCTGATGGCTACAGTGCTTGTTGCACTGCAGCACCAAAACTTAGGAAAAAAAAATTAAAAGTCAGACAGTCGCAGCATCAGGACCTAGGGTACCCTGACAAGGATGCATGGCACATGCTGTGGATGCTTGGTGCTTGTGACGCCCCTAACAGACAGAAAGGAGTGAGGGAAATAGGGAAGAGGTAAGGCAAGGGTTATAGGTTGAGGTGGTGGCCACTTTTTTGTACAGTTGGTTGAATTGTGTGCGGGGACAAACTGGATGCCTTTGCTGCCATTGTGCTCTTGCTGGGCGTCCTGTGCATCCCTGTGCCTTTAAGGAGGGGTGGGCTTCCTCCAGGCACACCTGTCCTTAATCTTTCCATTGTTGTATGAGTTAGGACTACAGTAAACAGAAGAGCCTTGATGTGGGCACTGCAGCTTGCGCATATACTTGCAAATGGGTTGCAAACAAACCTTTCTGTTTTTAATGAAAATTGTTAGACAGGGTCAGCTTGGTTGTTTTGCAGGCTGGCTGGTAAGTGTGCTGGGAAATCTTTTGCTTGTTTGTGATGTATGTTGCCCTTCCGTGTGTACCCTTCTGCAAAGGCTAGTTATAGGTTGGAGTGGTTGCCACTTTTCTGTACATCCTAGGAACCAGGTTACCCAACCATCCTAATGCAAACGTACCTAGTCAGGGGATCGAATGATGCAAAAGTCAGTAGAATCCATGAAGAAAACCCAGGTGCTCCATAAAGGCATTAAATTGATCCTGTTTATCATTTAATTTATCTAGAAGTCGCTTCGTCTGCATAAGATAGCAAAGCTCCTGATACCATTCTTTTATAGAGAGGGCCATGGATTTTTTCCAGTGTCTAGATATACCTGCTCTTGCTGAAGGAACAAAGTAATGGACCACATCATTACTTACTTTAGTTGAAGATAGAGCCTGGGATTCTAGATAGTAGAGCAACCTTAGGTGTATTTGTAGTTCAGCTACCTGTGACTCAGTGGTGTACTCAAAACTACTTTCATGTATTTTTAAATGAAAGCAGTGTATGAACCTCAATTTGACCTGGTGTCAGCTTCTTGCAGTCCCTGTACATGGACTAAAAGGAAGGAGCAGCACAGGGAGCCTTTCAGTCCATGTGCTGACAAGAAGCACCCCCGACAGGAAGAAAAAGCAAAGTGACAGAAACATGAGATCATCACTGTGCTGGTTCACCTTTCACTGTTTAGTCACAGAAGGGGCAGGTTAACTAGGATGACCTGGGCTCAAAGTAAATGGATTGAATGATACTCACTTTCAGACTGGAGGCAACTACTGGCTGAAAAAATGTACTGCTGGGGAAATTGCTAGACTGAACACGAATATTGCAGCAAAAGCTGATATTATTACTTTATTTTTTAATGTTCAGCTCTGCTTTAAAGCGGTGTTAAACTTCAAAATTGTAGCTTACCAACTTGGATGTGGTGGCTGCATTTTTTTCTATCTTTATTTTTTTTTCCCTTATTTCCACTATCCATCCAGTAAGTGTGTTATTTTTCAACTTTCTTTAACAGACCAAGCTGTCTAGCAAAAGTGGTAGTTAGAGGGTTGAGACAAACCATTTACCACTGATGGGGACACTTACAATGATCAACTTTTCTTTATATAAAAACCTTATCCCAAAAGAAAAAAACTGTTGCTGCAACTGTAAAAAAGTGTTAGCAGGGGTTTAGCTTTAATTTGTTAGTCAAGTCCATCTAAATCTGCTAATGCATCTAATACTACCCTCTCCCCAGATTGACAATGTTGCTCCTTTATCCTGAGTGCAGCCATCCTAAGACAGGGAGTGTGTTACCAGGTGAAAATTTAAAAAGCCTAAAAAAATATCCAAGAGATGGTAAGCTACAATATATACATTTTTTTTTTGCCACCACATTTCAGGGTTATGCAATATAAAACATTTTTGCTTTGGTTTTTTTTTTTCAGTTTTAAGGACTAGTACATTGCGATATATTAAATGTACGCTCTTGGGTTTAAACACATTTTAATGTGAAAAGAAACAAAGGAATCACGCTCTTATATCATAAATACATATCATAAATGGCAATAGTGAATAAACAAATAAATCTTCATTTGAATTATAAAAAATACATAAAAATTGTGAAGTCCATGTATAGATCCCCACATGTGAATAACATCCTCAGTGAGTATAGGAAAGGGTCCTCTCCACCTGCATGCAGACACACAATGCACCCACAATGCACTCACCAGACTAATAACAAAGAGTGGGTGGTTATGGAAATGATAAAATTATGGCTTACATTGGTAAGATCCTGACTTTAGGTTCAGTTTATAAGCACATATATTTATAGACTAGAAATCATTGTAGCAGTAGTATCCTTGATAGATGATAATTAGCAGAGATACTTAATTCAGTTTTGAAACAAATCAATATTACTAAGTCTTAGATGTAAACACTACATGCAAAAAATCTTTATTTCTATATTTATTTAAGACTTCCAGGGTTTTTTTCCACAATGCAGCAATGTTCAAGGCAGCTTTGTAACTGTACATCATTTTGAAACTTTAAGATCCTTTATAGAATACAACAATGATTCCCTACCTCTAGCCCTGGTATACACTCTATTTAGGCCTCATGCACACAGGATGTTAAAATAACGTTATGAAATCGCCAGTATCTTTGCAGTGATTTTTTTAAACTTTTTTCAGCTTTTTTTAACGTTTTTGCAGTAGCGTTTTTTTTAGTGTTTTTCCGCATTAGCGTTTTTTAGCATTTTTTTTTTTCAAAATGTATTTATTTATTTTTTTTCAATGGATCAAAAACATTAAAAAACTTTGGTGAATGACGTTTTTGAGCGTTTTTGAGCGTTTATCAGTGTTAGAGCGTTTTTACAGCTAAAAAACATCTCTCAGAACCCACTGGTCCTGGGTTTTTTTTACAGCTTAAAAACGCCTATGCCATTTGCAGCTCAAAAACGCCTAGGTGGGCATGAAGCCATAGACTAACATAGACAGGCCTTTTTAAGCTGCAAAAAACGCTCAAAAAAGCGGCTGTAAAAACGTCCGTGTGCATGAGGCCTTAAACTCACATTTGTTTACAAAACTGAAGTCTATTAGACCCAGTGAAGCAGTATCTCTATACTATGACCACAATGCAGCAATGGGTACAAACCACAGGAAGCTTGTAGAGCAAACAAATGGAGCAGATTGATTTTGTTATGTTTCAACATGGCTATATGAACCCACAACAGAATATTTTAGTAGCCCATAAATACTGTCCGACAGACCAACCCTTCTGTGCAATTCAGTGATTGCCAAATTACCTGTCTGGGCTTGTTTTCAAATCTATCAAGTCCTGCCACTGGTACAGCTTCAGGTTAGTCATTTCACAAGGGATGATTTTTTTGGTACAATAAACAATTTTATGATCCTATCTGAAGGTGTAGAAAACATTATTTGTTACTTAAGACAGAGAGTTGGTCTGGTTAATGGTGAAACGCCCAATCATATGGCACCTCATCCCAAATATTGGTAAATCAAGATAGAGGAGTTGCGGGGATTTTTGCGGTGCCAAGAAAATACAGGAAAGGTAATTGTTTAAAAAGGTATATAGCTAATATTTATTTTAACAAATTCAAGGTTAAAAAATACAGGAAAAATATTCACAACAACAATAATAATGTGGTGGTCACAGAAAGCAGGTTCATGTAGAATAAATACATTGCACATTAGCCCGACATGTTTCGCTGATTGCTTCTTCAGGGGATGTGCGAATGAAGACACAGATAACGTGAAAAACCCGCAACAGCTTCCAACCAGAAATAACCAGCACCTGAGTCCCCACTCCCATAGGCCCCCCACGGGAGGTCATCAAAAGTGCAGTCACAAAGGACAGAAAGGTGAGATAAAAGCAGTATATTTAACAACGCATGAGATAAAAGGCGACTTTGGACAGCCTGCTGGATATTAGATGCAGGGAGTCTTACGGTAACATGAACACCACTCGATGGAGTTTGACCTTCCGGCTCTGAAAGGCGACTTCTTGTCCAAAGTCACCTTTTATCTCATGCGTTGTTAAATATACTGCTTTATCTCACCTTTCTGTCCTCTGTGACTGCACTTTTGACGACTTCCCGTGGGGGGCCTATGGGAGTGGGGACTCAGGTGCTGGTTATTTCTAGTTGGAAGCTGTTGCAGGTTTTTCACGTTATCTGTGTCTTTATTCGCACATCCCCTGAAGAAGCAATCAGCGAAAAATGTTGGGCTAATGTGCAATGTATTTATTCTACATAACCCTGCTTTCTGTGACTACCACATTATCATTGTTATTGTGAATATTTTTCCTGTATTTTTTAACCTTGCCTTTGTTAAAATAAATATTAGCTATATACCTTTTTAAACAATTACCTTTTCTGTATTTTCTTGGCACCGCAAAAATCCCCGCAACTCCTCTATCTTGATTTACCATCATTTGTTACTTGCACATGGTTTTGCAATACTGAACTATTTTATGACCACAATTCACAGAAAACAATAGAAATACTCTTGCTGGATGGAAAGAGTAACAGCTTCAGATCTACAGGAATCTGATCAATACATTAGCAGTGAAGGCCTGTGCACACTTGAAGTCTTCATGGAAGAATCCCTATTGTAAGGTAGGTTAATTGCACAGAGGATTGTTGAATGTTTTGTGTGTATTCAATCCACTATGCCAGCCTCTATCATAGACCTTCTGTTTGGGACATTATACTGGCGTTATGTAGGACTGGACAAATGATTTACAGCTTCATTTCTACAGGAATCTGATCAATACATAAGCTGTGAAGGCCCATGCACAGTTGAAGCCTTCATATAACAATCCCTATTCTAGGGTTTGGGAAATGCACAGAGGTTGCTGAACCTTTGATCTGCCTGTGTATATCCAATCCACCATGACAGCCCCTATAGGTCAATGGTAATATTAAACATAAACCATGATCATCGATCTTCTGGTGGCACTATAATGAGTTTATGGGGATTGGACACATGGTTTATACAGCTCTAACAGGCATGGTGGTTCAAATACCTGGATGTTATTTGTAAGTGGATATCATATGTTCCACACAATTTGCTAACCTCTACCACTTCCCTGACTGTCCTTTTAGAAATGATGGCTGTGAAAAACCAATAAATGTACTGTACATAGATTAAATAAAGATTACTTTGATCCTAAGTGCAAGTCATAAGGTCTTCAGCTCAGATTCCTTGAGCTCAACTTTGTCCTCACAAAAAGATCTTTCACAAACTTGGGTAAACCCAGTTCACTAGTTCTGGATTGATAGAAAATTATGTAATTCAAAACAGACTTTGCCTTGTGCAGATAGCAGTAGCCTATAACATATTTAAATATATACAATGTTGGCTCATTTAAAATATTCTGCTGTTTTACAGAATTCTACAGTTGTAGGCAACATTATATACTAATAATGCAAAAATAATTGTGTTGTCTTTTCTGCGCATAATCACAGATATTGTTTGATGTCCAAATAATGAGAGGATTTGTTTAGAGATATTAACGGACCCAGGCAGAAAGCAATGCATCTCAGTGGAAGGTCTACAGGCACAGCAATTTATGTATTTTTTATCCTGGAGGAAGAAAGCAATTGAGACCATGCCGTTATTACTCACCGCTCTTTCTGTAGAGAAGAATTTCTGTCTTAAATTCTCTTTTCTCATCCAGGGCTTTTTGAATCTGGACTTTAAGCTGCTCACTGGTCTCCTGGCCATAGAGAAACTTACAGGCACAGCTCTTTTGCATCACCTCAGCCCGGGCGAAGCCAGTTAAGTCACAGAACCCATCCGAGCAATAGACTATGGGGAACAAGTTCAGCACCTGTGCGTTACCCAACACAAAGTTGCTGTCTGAAATGAGAGGATAGCTCAGTCAGTAAAGTACTTAGACAAACATTTATTTAGTACAGAGAGATGTTTAAAAAAATATTTTTTATTGCAGAAAATAGATACATTTGAACCAAGGGCCCCCAGCAACCACAACTGCCACTGGGTAAGCAACTGGTCTGAGCAATCTCACTCCCTTCTACTAACCCTTTTGCAAGAATCTGATTGTCTTTGATAAGAATACTCCTTCTCTTTGTCACAAGAGGTATGAGGAATAACAATTTAAATACTGTAACTCCTAAATGTTTCTATTGCATTTATTTATTAACATTGGGGATCAAATGGGAATAACAATTTTCACACTGACTAAGGAAGCAAAATCGAGAGTATGGTATTAAAATACTAAACTAGAAGCAACTCTTTGTT
Organism: Aquarana catesbeiana; assembly: GCF_042186555.1. NCBI lineage: Eukaryota > Metazoa > Chordata > Amphibia > Anura > Ranidae > Aquarana > Aquarana catesbeiana. The sequence goes on from NC_133329.1 coordinate 294,077,719, forward strand.
TCTTTGTTTATTTTTCTAACCAAAGGTTCATTTTCACTGCAGATATATATATATATATATATATATATATATATATATATATATATATATATATATATATATATATATATATATACACATACATACATACACACACACACACACACACACACACACACACACATATATATATATATATATATATATATATATATATATATATATATATATATATATATATATATATATATATATATATATATATATATATATATATATATATACACATATTCACAGTGGGGGCGGAAAGTATTTAGACCCCCATTTTACACTCTTTGTTATATTGCAGCCATTTTCTAAAATCATTTATTCATTTAAGTTCTTTTTTTTTCCTCATTAATGCACACACAGCACTCCATATTGGCAGAAAAACACAGAATTGTTGACCTTTTTGCAGATTTATTAAAAAAGGAAAATTGTGGCAAGGCACAGATCTGGCCAAGGTTACAAAAAAATGAAAAATTTAAGGGGGTCTGAATACTTTCCGTCCCCCAATGTATATGTCAAAGAAAATGGTAAATATACCAAAGTCATTTTTTATCAATGCTGTATTAACTGTGGAATTTGGTCAGAGACGCCACATGGTCTAATGTGCTCCATGATAAGCAACAATTCTGACATAAATCCCAATTGAACTTAACACCTTAAATCAGCTAAATCACTGGGTAGCAAAACAAAAGTTGCAGAACGTCTGACAATTCAATTTTGTAGGAAATCAGTTAAAGCCAATGTAAAATATTCTGTCTTCCTTCCCAGCATGCTGCAGAGAAAGACTGTGTCAGAGCAGAGGATTCTGTGCAGAAGTTCGACTAGTCAGAACTAGAGAAATGTTTATGCTCCCTGCTAATTAGAATGAGTTACCTCTGACTCAGCAAGGTGAAAAGAAAGGGTCCTTCTCTACAGCATGCTGGTGGGGCACAGGATGTTTTACACTAGCGGTATGCTAAGCGCTCTGTTTCAATGTGCGGCTGGGTCTGTTTTGCCAAACACATCACACTGTTCTTTTTTTTTAATTTTGTTTTTTTTTACTTTATTGAGAATGTACAAAGTTACACTCTATTTAAGTTTCCACACTGCAAGCACATTGTTCTGTGCTGCAATGTTGTGACATGTGCTGTGTTCTGATGCGCTGCACTTCCAGACCAGGCCTTTTCTTGCACTCTTTGTTTACATGTAACAATCAATATTTTTTGCTAGAAAATTACTTAGAACCCCCAAACATTATATATTTTTTTAAAAGTGAAGACCCTAGAGAATCAATTGGTGGGTTTTGCAATTTTTTATGTCACATGGTATTTGCACAGCGGTTTTTGCAAACGCTATTTGGGATTTGGGATAAATGCACTTTTTTTTTTATTTGAATTAAAAGAAACACAATACATAACATTATTTTTTTGTAAAATATAAAAAATTATGTTACGCCGAGTAAATAGATACCAAACAAACAAGGTAAATTTTACTATCCATAGGCAACACTTTAAAACTTTAGATTTACAGAAGAGGTCTTGTGCTAGAATTACTGCCCATGATATAATGTTCATGGTGATACCTCACATGTGTGGGACATCCGCTGCTTGTGTGTCCAATCTTCACGCTAGCCTTAGCACACGAGCACTGAGGGACGGGGACACTTTACTTTTTTTTTTTTAATTACTACATTTTTTATTTTATTTTAACACTGTTACTTTAAACTTTTCTTTTATGACTTTTATTGCTGTCACAAGGAATGTAAACATCCTTGTGACAGCAATAGGCATGTGATAGGTACTCTTTATGGAGAGATCAGGGGTCTGTAAGACCCTAAATCCCTTCTCTGCCCTTAAAAATATTGATGTTTTCAAATGCTTTTGAATTTTTTTAAATGGCCCAGTTGACATCCAGGTAAACAAGAAGTGATTTCATGTCATCGCTTCAGGGTTACCATAGCCAAGAGCAGATCAAAGCTGGTTCAGGCTTTGTTCGGCTCTCTGATCATCCGGCTGAAGCGCTGAGACGGGAGAAAGCCGCAGAAAAAAAGAAAACTTTAAAAATTCAGTTCAACTTTAAAATCCCCATTCAATTTACATTTAGGCCTGACAAATCACACTAGAAGAAACTAAGTTATGCAAGTGATTTGCAATGCTTTTGAGAGAGAGAGAGAGAGAGAGAGAGAGAGAGAGAGAGAGAGAGAGAGAGCTCACATTTTTGTAAATATTATATTCTATCTTTTCATGTGACAACATTGAAGAACTGACACTTTGCTACAATGTAAAGTAGTGAGTGTACAGCTTGTATAACAGTGTAAATTTGCTGTCCCCTCAAAATAACTCAACCCACAGCCATTAAAGTCTAAACCGCTGGCAACAAAAGTGAGTACACTCCTAAGTGAAAATGTCCAAATTGGGCCCAAAGTGTCTATATTTTGTGTGGCCAACATTATTTTCCAGCACTGCCTTAACCCTCTTGGGCATGGAGTTCACCAGAGCTTCACAGGTTGCCACTGGAGTCCTCTTCCACTCCTCCATGACGACATCAAGGAGCTGGTGGATGTTAGATGCCTTGCGCTCCTCCACCTTCCTTTGAGGATGCCCCACAAGGTGCTCAATAGGGTTTAGGTCTGGAGACATGCTTGGCCAGTCCATCGCCTTTACCCTCGGCTTCTTTAGCAAGGCAGTGGTCGTCTTGGAGGTGTGTTTGGGGTTGTTATCATGTTGGAATACTGCCCTGTGGCTCAGTCTCTGAAGAGAGGGGGATCATGCTCTGCTTCAGTATGTCACAGTGCATGTTGGCATTCATGGTTCCCTCAATGAACTGTAGCCCCCCCCAGTGTCTGCAGCACTCATTCAGCCCCAGACCATGATACTCCCACCACCATGCTTGACTGTAGGCAAGACACACTTGTCTTTGTACTCCTCACCTGGTTGCCGCCACACACGCTTGACACCATCTGAACCAAATAAGTTTATCTTGGTCTCATCAGACCACAGGACATGGTTCCAGTAATCCATGCCCTTAGTCTGCTTGTCTTCAGCAAACTGTTTTCAGGCTTTTTTGTGAATCATCTTTAGAAGAGGCTTCCTTCTGGGACAACAGCCATGCAGACCAATTTGATGCAGTGTGTGGAGTATGATCTGAGCACTGACAGGCTGACCCCCCACCCCTTCAACCTCCGCAGCAATGCTGGCAGCACTCATACTTCTATTTCCCAAAGACAACCTCTGGATATGACGCTGAGAATGTGCACTCAACTTCTTTGGTGGACCATGGGGAGATCTGTTCTGAGTGGAACCTGTCCTGTTAAACCTCTGTATGGTCCTGGCCACCTTGCTGCAGCTCAGTTTCAGGGTCTTGGCAATCTTCTTATAGCCTAGGCCATCTTTATGTAGAGCAACAATTTTTTTTTTCAGATCCTTTATAGAGTTCTTTACCATGAGGTGCCATGTTGAACCTACAGTGACCAGTATGAGAGAGTGAGAGCGATAACACCAAATTTAACACACCCGCTCCCCATTCAAACCTGAGACCTTGTAACACTAATGAGTCATATGACACCGGGGAGGGAAAATGGCTAATTGGGCCCAATTTGGACATTTTCACTTAGGGGTATACTCACTGTTGTTGCCAGCGGTTTAGACATTAATGGCTGTGTGTTGAGTTATTAAGGGGGCAGCAAATTTACACTGTTATACAAGCTGTACACTCACTACTTTACATTGTAGCAAAGTGTAATTTCTTCAGTGTTGTCACATGAAAAGATATAAAAAAATATTTACACAAATGTGAGAGGTGTACTCACTTTTGTGAGATACTGTATATATATATATATATATATATATATATATATATATATATATATATATATATATATATATATATATATATATATATATATATATATTCACACAGTATCTCAAAAGTGAGTACACCCCTAAGTGAAAATGTCCAAATTGGGCCCAAAGTATCATGTTTAGAAGAGGCTTCCTTCTATGATGACAGCTATGCAGACCAATTTGATGCAGTGTGCGGCGTATGGTATAAGCACTGACAGGCTGACCCCCCACCCCTTCAACCTCTGCAGCAATGCTGGCAGCACTCATACATCTATTTCCCAAAGACAACCTCTGGATATGACATTGAGCATGTGCACTCAACTTCTTTGGTTGACCATGGCGAGGCCTGTTCTGAGTGGAACCTGTCCTGTTAGACCGCTGTATGGTTTTGGCCACCATGTTGCAGCTCAGTTTTAGGATCCTATAGCCTAGGTAATCTTTGTGTAGAGCAACAATTCTTTTTTTCAGATCCTCAGAAAGTTCTTTGCCATGAGGTGCCATGTTGAACTTCCAGTGACCAGTATGAGAGAGTGAGAGCGATAACACCAAATTTACCACACCTGCTCCCCATTCACACCTGAGACCTTGTAACACTAATGAGTCACATGACACCGGGAAGGGAAAATGGCTAATTGGGCCCAATTTGGATATTTTCACTTAGGGGTGTACTCACTTCTGTTGCCAGCGGTTTAGATATTAATGGCTGTGTGTTGAGTTATTTTGAGGGGTCAGCAAATTTACACTGTTATACAAGCTGTATACTCACTACTTTACATTGTAGCAAAGTGTAATTTCTTCAGTGTTGTCACATGAAAAGATCTAATTAAATATTTACACAAATGGGAGGGGTGTACTCACTTCTGTGAGATACTGTATATACACACAGTATCTCAAAAGTGAGTACACCCCTAATTGGGCCCAAAGTGTCAATATTTTGTGTGGCCACCATTATTTTCCAGCACTGCCTTAACCCTCTTGGGCATGGAGTTCACCAGAGCTTCACAGGTTGCCACTGGAGTCCTCTTACACTTCTCCATGACAACATCACGGAGCTGGCGGATGTTAGAGACCTTGCGATCCTCCACCTTCCATTTGAGGATGCCCCACAGATGCTCAATAATTTTATATATATATATATATATATATAAATATACAGTATCTCACAAAAGTGAGTACACCCCTCACATTTTTGTAAATAATTTATTATATCTTTTCATGTGACAACACTGAAGAAATTACACTTTGCTACAATGTAAAGTAGTGAGTATACAGCTTGTACAACAGTGTAAATTTGCTGACCCCTCAAAATAACTCAACACACAGCCATTAATATCTAAACCGCTGGCAACAGAAATGAGTACACCCCTAAGTGAAAATGTCCAAATTGGGCCCAATTAGCCATTTTCCCTCCCCGGTGTCATGTGACACATTTGTGTTACAAGGTCTCAGGTGTGAATGGGGAGCAGGTGTGGTAAATTAGGTGTTATCACTCTCACTCTCTCATACTGGTCACTGGAAGTTCAACATGGCACCTCATGGCAAAGAACTCTCTGAGGATCTGAAAAAAAGAATTGTTTCTCTACACAAAGATGACCTAGGCTATAGGATCCTAAAACTGAGCTGCAACACGGTGGCTAAAACCATACAGCGGTTTAACAGGACAGGTTCCACTCAGAACAGGCCTCGCCATGGTCAACCAAAGAAGTTGAGTGCACATGCTCAACGTCATATCCAGAGGTTGTCTTTGGGAAATAGATGTACGAGTGCTGCCAGCATTGCTGCAGAGGTTGAAGGGGTGGGGGGTCAGCCTGTCAGTGCTCAGACCATACGCCGCACACTGCATCAAATTGGTCTGCATGGCTGTCATCATAGAAGGAAGCCTCTTCTAAACATGATGCACAAGAAAGCCCGCAAACACTTTGCTGAAGACAAGCAGATTAAGGGCATGGGTTACTGGAACCATGTCCTGTGGTCTGATCAAACCAAGATAAACTTATTTGGTTCTGATGTGTCAAGCATGTGTGGCTGCAACCAGGTGAGGAGTACAAAGACAAGTGTGTCTTGCCTACAGTCAAGCATGGTGGTGGGAGTGTCATGGTCTGGGGCTGCATGAGTGCTGCCGGCACTGGGGAGCTATAGTTCATTGAGGGAACCATGAATGCCAACATGCACTGTGACATACTGAAGCAGAGCATGATCCCCTCCCTTCGGAGACTGGGCCGTAGGGCAGTATTCCAACATGATAACGACCCCAAACACATCTTCAAGACAACCACTGCCTTGCTAAAGAAGCTGGGGGTAAAGGTGATGGACTGGCCAAGCATGTCTCCAGACCCAAACCCATTGAGCATCTGCGGGGCATCCTCAAACAGAAGGTGGAAGAGCGCAAGGTCTCTAACATCCACTAGATCCGTGATGTCATCATGGTGCAGTGGAAGAGGACTCCAGTGGCAACCTGTGAAGATCTGGTGAACTCAATGCCTAAGAGGGTTAAGGCAGTGCAGGAGAATAATGGTGGCCACACAAAATATTGACACTTTGGGCCCAATTTGGACATTTTCACTTAGGGGTGTACCCACTTTTGTTGCCAGCAGTTTAGACATTAATGGCTGTGTGTTGCGTTATTTTGAAGGAACAGCAAATTTACACTGTTATACAAGATATAATAAAATATTTAGAAAAATGTGAGGGGTGTACTCACTTTTGTGAGCTACTGTATATAAAGCCACAATTAAGGAATGTAGCAACTAAACCTTTTTAAAGTGGATGAAAAACGTACTGTAACTAACTTTTCTTAAAAATGTTCCTTCCCCCTCCTCTTACCTGTTCTTTCTACCCTGTATAAAAAAGATCTGTATACTTACCTATTTTGAATCTGCTCCAGTCTGGTCACCTGATCCTGCAGCTCTGGCTTTCCTGTGTAAGTGAATGGCTGCTGCAGGAGACAGGAGAGAGCCCATGGGTGATGTAATGGTTCCTGGAATTTACAGCTGTTACAGGGGGCACACAGCAGACCCACAGCTGCAGGATCACATGACTGGACTGAAGCTAATTAAAAATACGTAATAATAGGTAAGTACACAAATCTTTTTTTTACAGGGTAAGCATCACGAGCAGGGCTGTCTTTAATATTGATTGGACCTGGGAAAAACTTTTCTTGCCCCCCCCCATGCAGTTTCACTCTCCACCTGCTCTGAGACATACAATAAATAGCAGCTAGACTCAAAATCAGTTTACTATATCAGATCAGGCAGCTATTGCGATTGGTTGCCAGAGGTTACAGTGTATCATTACAGCTCACTGACTGGTTGCTAGAGGTTACAGCACACATTACGGCTCACTGATTAGTCGCTAGAGGTTACAGCACATGATTTCTGCTTGTTGATTGGTTGTTAGAGATTACTGTGGATATATCCTCAGGGGGGCATGATATACGTATCAATGCCGCCGGCCGCCGCTATTTAATTATTAATGCCCCCGCTATTTACTTATTAATGTTGGTAATTTACATGTAAACACAGGGTCTGCAGGTGAGTCATCTGTACACAACAATGGGGCAGAGATGGGCAGCACTTCTCACTGAGATATTGGGACACAGCACAGAACTAAATCCTCAAGGGACAAGGGAATTTAAACCAGGATAGTTGGCAAGTATGAGGCAGCTGCTTTGGGCCCCACAACAATGACAGGGCCCAGGGCAGCTGCCCCTTTTGCCCTGCCTTAAAAACCGCCCTGATCATGAGTAGGAGGAGGATGGAGGGAACATTTTTAGAAAGAATAGTTAGGCTTTTGTTCAACTAATCATGGCTTTCTGCTGTCATGTAGCTTAATTGGTAAGGTTTAATTATTTAGTATTTAGCAATCATAGATATTCCCGATGGAAGGTGATTTTCAGTGCTGTAGCTTAAGCTGGCTAGTAAATATCCATATGAAGGTTTGTACAAAAATTTTCATCAGTACATTCGATGACATGATGACTTTGGAGTGAATAGACTTTCTTGAACAAAAACCATGTTCACTTTTAGAAATCTGTTAGAAAAAAACTTCCATCCTACTTTGAATTATATTAGAGGTGCGGCGAGCAAGCAGAGAGATTACATCATCCCTCACCGTCCGCCCTGCATCGCTGCTGTTCCACCCTCACTCTGGGATAGGACCCAACAACTGTGCATGTGCTGGTTTACCCGATCAGCCAATGTAGTGCCAGGGAGAGGCAGAGAGAAGAGTAGTCTTTCCCTGCTGAAAAAAACCCATTACAAATTGCTTTTACATTGAAATAATTAAAGTGACAAGCTGCATGTGATATTTTTTTTGGTGGCCGGCTATAGTGGAGAGCTTCATCTGGAGGTAGGATAGTGGGAAGCTGCATCTGGTGGAAGGTGACTGTTGCAAGTGACAAGCTGCATCTGGTGGCAGGGGATGATGTCAGGTGACAAGCTGCATCTGGTGGCAGGCGACGGTGGCAAGGGACAAGCTGCATCTGGTGGCAGGCGACAGTGGCAAGTGACAAACTGCATCTAGTGGCAGGCAACTGTGGCAAGTAACAAGCTGCATCTGGTGGCAGATGATGGTGGCAAGTGACAAGCTGCATCTGGTGGTAGGCAACAGTGGCAAGTGACAAGCTGCATCTGGTGGGAGGTGATGGTAGCAAGTGACAAGCTGCATCTTATTTTTTGGTGGCCGGCTATAGTGGAGAGCTTCATCTGGAGGCAGGATAGTGGGAAGCTGCATCTGGTGGAAGGTGCCTGTGGCAAGCGACAAGCTGCATCTGGTGGCAGGGGATGGTGGCAAGTGACAAGCTGCATCTGGTGGCAGGTGATGGTGGCAAGTGACAAGCTGCATCTGGTGGTAGGCAACGGTGGCAAGTGAGAAGCTGCATCTGGTGGCAGGCAACAGTCGCAAGTGACAAGCTGCATCTGGTGGCAGGCAATGGTGACAAGCTGCATTTGGTGACAGGCGACAGTGGCAAGTGACAAGCTGCATCTGGTGGCAGGTGACAGTGGCAAGTAACAAGCTTCATCTGGTTGCAGACGAAGGTGGCAAGTGACAAGATGCATCTGGTGGCTGGCGACAGTTACATAGTTACATAGTTAGTTAGGTTGAAAAAAAGACACATATCCATCTAGTTCAACCAAAAAAAAAAACTGTGGCAAATGACAAGCTGCATCTGGTGGCAGGCGACAGTGGCACGTGACAACCTGCATCCGGTGGCAGGTGACAGTGGAAAGTGACAAGCTGCATCCGGTGGCAGGCGACAGTGGAAAGTGACAAGCTGCATCTGGTGGCAGGCAACGGTGGCAAGTGACAAGCTGCATTTGGTGGCAGCAATGGTGGCAAGTGACAAGCTGCATCTGGTGGCAGGCGAAGGTGGCAAGTGACAAGCTGCATCTGGTGGCAGGCAACAGTTGCAAGTGACAAGCTGCATCTGGTGGGAGGTGATGGTAGCAAGGGACAAGCTGCATTTTAGGGCAGGCAATGTGGCAAGTGACAAGTTGCATCTGGTGGCAAGCAACAGTGGCAAATGATAAGCTGCATCTGGTTGCAGGTGACGGTGGTAAGTGACATGCTGCATCTGGTGGCAGGCGACAGTGGCAAGTGACAAGCTGCATCTGGTGGCATGCAACAGTGGCAAGTAACAAGCTGAATCTGTTGCCAGGCGACGGTGGCAAGTGACATGCTGCATCTGAAGCAGGCGACGTGGCAAGTGACAAGCTGCAACTGGTGGCAGGTGACAGTGGCAAGTGACACACACTTAGGGCTCCCACTGATTCTGATTCTGCATTATAGTAAGTTGAACTATTTCATTTTATATTACAATGTAATAGTACAAATAATGTGCTGCAATAATCCTGACACCATATCAGCCATAGTATCGTGATGATTGAAGCGCTAACACCAGCCACTGCCCCAACAAAATAGTTGCAGGACACGCATCTCAAACACCCCCGCCCCCCTTCAACTACCCCCCGTTCCTTGGCAATTTTTTCTTCTACGAAACCGGTCGCCAATGCCAAAAAAGTTGGGGGCCGCTGCTATAAAGTATATTTTTTAGGAGATTGCAAAAATTTATATTTCAGTGGGGATATGTCTTTGATGCATAAGTGGTCATGTATCAAAGTTGACAAATGTCATTCACTGGACTCAAAACCACACAAGAGACAGGAGGGAAACTGCAGGAATACATTGCAGACTTTTGAAGAGCAGTAACCAAAAAGGGAGCAATACATCGCCCAAGAATCGCATAACATACAGCTATTTCATTTTAAGTTTACCACCAAATGCAATAGTACAGACAGTAAGGACGTAAGGACAGTAAAATTATTATATTCCCTTTTACCTATTGACACAATACTGAGAGTCACTGTTAGATAACAACACAGCTTTAATCAACTTTGTGCATTCTACCTGTCAGCCTTTTTAAGGTGTTATCTCATAAGCACTGAGCTGTATATCTTTCCATTTGTGGAGATAAACTATAGCAATGGCAATATATCTAAATAAAATATTTAAGACGAACACGATAATACAAAGCTTTATGACCTATTTGAACTGCCAGCTACCTCTTGGAATAGTAATAGACGCCGGTATAATATACAGATGCAGATGAAAAGATCAAACATTGGAATGCACAGAGGATCTTAGTCAAAGAAAAAGGAAAAATCCAACATACTTTGGGGATTTTATACTAGTGATCATGCTATGAAACACGAGGAAGTCTGGATGAAAGTTTTACAAACCGCATAAACTCCATGTACATTTGTATTCATGATGGAACTAAATATTGAGACATTTCAGAGATCAGAGGAGGCTACAGTACACTGAACAAAATTAAAAGCTTTTTCTTGTTTCAGAAGTGGTAGAAAGTCTCAACCATTAATGGTAATGAAATCTGAAGTGCCACATATTTTAAACTGGCGCAGTATGACAATGAAGCCCTTTGCATGAAGTGCATTCACAAATTGCTTTGGTACATAATCCTTTTGTTCATGGATAAAAGTGGCTGAGTGTATCAATCTGTTTATTATTTGGGATCCATTGACCAATAGTATGCATAAAAAATCTCAATGTAAATGCGCATAATGCCATTTAGTAAGAGCTGAGAGCTCTGCTTGAAAAATACTAAAACTAATTTTGTCCATACTAACAATAGCTACAGGGTTATATTTTGCTTTCCAACTAAATTAATTAAAAAATGTAACTTTGAGAGCAGAAAAAATTATTCCGTACACCTAAGCAATGCACATTTCAACATATTTTACTTCATTAAAAATGCTACAAGTACAACATTACCAGAAAGTCAGTGTGCTCATAACTTCCTGTTTTGGCTGGCAGCACAGTGAGGTTGATTTACTAAAACTGGAGAGTGCAAAATCTGGAGCAGCTCTGCATAGAAGCCAATTCGCTTCCAGGTTTTTTTTTCTCAAAATTTTATTGAACAAGCTGAAGTTAGAAGCCAATTGGCTACCATGCAGAACTGCACCAGATTTTTCACTTTCCCTTTTTTTGGTAAATCAACCCCAGTGCCTCTGCTTTGCTGAAATCATGGTGCGCATTGTCACTCCCTGCCTAGTGAACTACAGAGCTCTACTTATGTCAACACTCTCTGTCCCTCTCTTAATATGCATACGTTCACTGATTTCTTTCTCAGCAAAACAATGCTGCTGCCTTTGCTACTAAGAGCCTGATCACACATGTGTAAGAAATTATTTTGGGAGATGTAGTTTTGGAACTTAGTTCCCAGCAGTTACCCCTATAAGAATTGTCAAGCCTGGTGATGATGTCACAGGGAGTAATAAAAGCTGTTTCTTACTTAGGTTTGTCACCTATCCAAGATTTACCAAGGCAGTCCGGGTTTTGAATCATGTGTCCGGGTTTTAGGCCGCCTGAAACCCGGACACATTATTCAGACTGTACTGTGGCTCCCATGCTCCATGGGGCACGTGCGGCCTCCCTGGTCACACCTGGACAGGAGAGGCAGCTGAGGTGGCATTTACTAGAACCGACTGGCTGTATTTTCTTCCTGCAGCAGATGAAAGCCAGATTCTCCTCCTCGCCCCTCATGCCACCGGTGGCGGCAGAAGGAAAATAAAGCTGATCGGTTCTAGTAAATGCCGCCCACTGGCCCTCCTGTCCAGGTTCCACCACTTTTTTCTGCTGCCTGGGCTCCTCCTGCAACACTGTCTGGATACCTTCCCCTCTCTTGTTGGCTCCTGCAGGGGATGGTTTCATTATGGAGAGTGGGGGAAGGGACCGATAGATATGTCATTTACTGGCCCCTTCCTTTTCTGAATGAACACAATGAGTGACAGGTACCGATCGCTCCTGTAACAAGGAAAGAAAGAAAACGGTGGCCTGGTGCATTATCCTTGGTAAAAAGTTTTATTACAAAGCAGAAGTGGAGTACTCACATTTGGTATCTTGAATAATATCACATTATTCCTCTAAGAGGTCATAAAACAAAACCCATGTGTCATGGGATGGTGAGATGGAGTAATCTTCTGATGCATATCGAGGATTTTTCCTCTTCCTCAGAGCATTATGGAACCAAGTCTAGTCTGTATGTTTATGTGTAGTGGACTGGGTAGATGGTATAGCTTCCTTCTTCGCTGTTGCAATAGTCTTTACTCATCACAGCACACCAATAGGTGATGATGGTATGACCCGGGAGGGGCATTGCAAGAAAATATATTTTTTTGGGGTACATCTATCGGGGAAATGGCTGGTGTTGGTGCTTCAATCATCACGGCACCATGGTTGTTATGGTGTCAGGATGATTGAAGCGCATTATTACTATTATTACATTGTTATAAAAAATTAAATAGTTTAACTCACCATAATGCAGAATCAGTGGGAGCCCCGAGTGTGTCACTTGCCACGTCACCTGTCACCAGATGCATATTGTCACTTGCCATGTCGCCTGCCACATGTTGCGGATTGTCACTTGCCATGTCACTTGCCACGTCGCCTGCCACATGTTGCGGATTGTCACTTGCCACGTCACCTGTCACCAGATGCAGATTGTCACTTGCCACGTCGCATGCCACATGTTGCGGATTGTCACTTGCCACGTCACCTGTCACCAGATGCAGATTGTCACTTGCCACGTCACCTGCCACATGTTGCGGATTGTCACTTGCCACGTCGCCTGTCACCAGATGCAGATTGTCTCTTGCCACGTCGCCTGCCACATGTTGCGGATTGTCACTTGCCACGTCGCCTGTCACCAGATGCAGATTTTCACTTGCCACGTCGCCTGACACATGTTGCGGATTGTCACTTGCCACGTCGCCTGTCACCAGATGCAGATTGTCACTTGCCACGTCGCCTGTCACCAGATGCAGATTGTCACTTGCCATGTCGCCTGCCACGTTGCGGATTGTCACTTGCATGTCACTTGCCACGTTGCCTGCCACATGTTGCAGATTGTCACTTGCCATGTCGCCTGTCACCAGATGCAGATTGTCACTTGCCACCTGCTAAGGTGGTCTCTTGTGTCCCAGAGACAGGCAGCAGAGAGATGATGTAATCTCTCTGCTGCCGCAGCTGCCTGCATGGTGGGGGGGAACTGCAGGGATGCAGGGCGGGCGGTGAGAGTGAGAGATGATGTCATCTCTCTGCTCCCCCGCCCGCCTGCTCCCTAAATGGCCAGCAGCCGCTCACAAACACATGTCAGCGGTGGCTCTGTCACCTATGGAGCCGCCCGGCGGCTCTTTTACTCACAGAGCCGCCCAGCGGCTCTTTTACTCACAGAGCCGCCCAGCGGCTCCCTCTCTCACGGAGCCGCCCGGCGGCTCTTTTACTCACGGAGCCGCCCAGCGGCTCTTTTACTCACGGAGCCGCCCAACGGCTCTTTTACTCACGGAGCCGCCCAGCAGCTCTCTCTCTCACGGAGCCGCCCGGCGGCTCTTTTACTCACAGAGCCGCCCAGCGGCTCTCTCTCTCACGGAGCCGCCCGGCGGCTCTTTTACCCACAGAGCCGCCCGGCGGCTCTCTCACAGTGACAGTGACACTCACCTGCATTTCTCGGAGGGGGCAATTGCCCCGTTGCCCCCCCCCCCTGGATCCGTCCCTGCCTTCAACCTGATCCTGACCCATTGATAGGCATCCAGATGTGGGCTGCACTGGACATGCAGTGCCTCGGGGTTACCTGGACAGGTGTTGCACGATATGGACAGAGATGTTAAAGTGGTGAGCTTCCCCGAGGTCCAAATCCCGTAGACAGTGTGCATACAGACTGCTCACAGTGCCAGAGCGCCGTGTGTGTCAGTCTGGTGGTGTGTGCTCGCTCCTGTGTCCATTCATAACTGAAGCATAGTAAACTGTAAACTGCCACTCAGCAGAACACTTTCCATCTATTCAGTATCCAGTGCAGCTGAGGCTGCAGAGAAGGGGCCTGGTGAATCTATGTCATAAGACCCTTTCTCTATTTCAAAAGTGAGACATCAGGGATCTGCTTAGAACTCACCAAAGCCCCCCAACAGGGCTGTTAAAAAAAAATTACGAAATAAAATTTAAAAAAAAAGGTAAAAAACAATTAAAATAATTTAAATAAATAAATAAAAAAACTACTGACACTGTCCACTGCCCTACTGACACCAACATCTGCTCTACTGACACCTACCTCTGTCCTACTGACAAACTCCACTGCTTTACAGACACTGTCCACTGCTCTAGTGACTGATACCATCCACTGCCCTACTGACACTCTCACTGCCCTGCTGACACTGTCCACTCACTGCCCTACTGACACCATCCACTGCTGTACTGAACCATCCACTGCTCTACTGATGCCGTCCTCTGCCTTGCTGACACTAACCTCTGCCCTACTGACACCGTCTGCTGACCTAATGAGACTGTCCACACACCGTCCACTACCCTACTGACACTGTTCATGCACTGTCCACTGCCCTACTGATACTGTCCACACACTGACACCATCCACTGCCCTACTGACACCAACCTCTGCCCTATTGACACACCCACTGCCCTACTGACACCATCCACTGCCCTACTGACACTGCCCACACACCATCCACTGCCCTACTGACACTAGCCACTGCTGTACTGACACTGTCCACACACCATCCACTGCCCTACTGACACCATCCACTGCCCTACTGACACTGTCCACACACTGACACCATCCACTGCCCTACTGACACTAACCTCTGCCTTACTGACACCGTCCACTGCCCTACTGACACTGTCCACACACCATCCACTGCCCTACTGACACTAGCCACTGCTGTACTGACACTGTCCACTTAGAAGGCTAAACTCATATTGTTACAGTGACATGTGTTATATTATTCTAAGCATATATTATGGGAACCAGACTGCTCTTGTTTTATTTAACCATGCCCCTTTAAGCCCTTCCCATTGTTCACACAATTCGGCCACACCCACTGTTCACAACTACGCAAGCTGGATTACGACTTTGCTTGGGGAACTCCCAGGTCTTTAAAATCCTATAGTGTATACTACAAAAACAAAATTGCCATGCGCCACTAAAACAACAAAACTAAGCTCCTACCTCCACATACAGGCACATACAAACATAAACAGGTTTGCTGGGTGCAGCTACATATGAAAACAAGGATTATGCAGCACACAGGTATCACCACACCGGAGTGAGACCAATAATTATGGGGCCATCTAATTTAATACCACTATATCAAAGCTCTGAAATAATACTTTAGAGTCCTTATTTTTAAATATGGCCTTTTCCATAGTATTTCCTTCCATAAATTCTTATAGTAGTTGGTAAGTTGAACTCATGTTAAAAAATAATCAATATGCCATTACTCATTTTGTATCACAACACGTGTATATACATTTCTTTAATGGCCATGTATTGTTCCTAGAAGCCTTGCTATTGTCCCAAGCCGTACTGCTTCTATTCCATATTTTTCAAATATAGTAATACATTGTTGATGTTCACAGCAGGTTGTATAGCTGGAAAATTGGAGGACATCATCCCTACTACTGATGTTTATATCAAAGGTAAAACATGCAGCTCAGGCAAAGGTGACTACATGTGTACAATCCATTCACAGTTCTTATATAGAAGGATAAGGTTCACAATGATCTGTGCCACTATATGAACCTATAAAAGAAAGATTAAGATTTGAAACAGCAGGTGGAAAGGTAATAAACAAGAACATGACACAACAGTGATCACTCCGAAGATGGTTCTTATGCAATTCTGCTACTTTGGATAGAACAGCTGCCATTCCAGAAACAATTTCCTGAACTGATAATTAAAAGGACTTCTTTATTACTTACTCCTTTAGCTGCCTCACTTACACAGCAATCTGCGTAGATTTAAAGTGGAGCTATGGTGTATTTCCTGTAGTAGAGATCTTGAATTAGTATTGTACAGTTTAGTTATTTTTTGTGTATTAAAATGTGTGTATTATGTTTACCGGTATCACCAGTACATCACATTTTCACTCTCCTGCAGAGCTAGAAGTGGCGTTTAGTGCTACAAGTAGAAATCCCATTGAAAGGTGTAATCTAACTTCTCGTACCAGAGCTAACTGTAACATTTGGGATTATCCATTATGTTCTGGGGTTGGGGTTTTAACTATTTCCTACTCTATCCCAGAGAAACAAAAATACCTTTAGATATACAGTAAAACCTTGGTTTAAGAGTAACTTGGTTTGAGAGCATTTTGCAAGACAAGCAAAATGTTGAAATAAATTTTGACTTGATATTATTTTTATACATTATTATATTTATATTTATATACCATCCTCCGCACCACCATTGACGTCATCCCTTCCATGCTGCGCTCCATGAGCGGTTCAAGTCTCGCTTTCAGATCGCTCTACTGCAGGGTAGTCTTCCCGGTCATGATTGCAGACTGACATCCGTGAGAGCCAGTGGTGCGGAGGACGGTCCATGTGGACAGCTTTACCCCGGATGCCTGCATACTTTGATGTGCCTCTTTTAATAATCAACCATGTGAGTTGCTAAATGTTGTACCTTCATTAAATGTAACCATATTGCTACACTTAGAGGCTCCTCTCTTCTCTTTTATACACTGTAGCTCCTGATGGATTTTGCTTCTAATCCCCTTGTGGAGGCTTCCATTTGTGGATGGACATTTTATGGTTACACAACCTGGTCACATTGCTACAATCTTTTTATATGGACTATAAACTGAAGGACTTATGAATAAATGGTTGTGAAACAAATCATTTGAGTTTCCATTATTTCTTATGGGGAAATTTGCATTGATATACAAGTGCTTTGGATTACAAGCATGTTTTTGGAATGAATTATGCTCGCAATCCAAGGTTTTACTGTACTTTAATATGTTTCATACACCATCATACATAATAGTATTTCACATTTAGATTTCAAGGTTGTCCCTTGTAGCATGCATTGTAGTCAGCATCCCCACTGAACAAACACATGCAATAAAAAAGCCATTATAGAGAATTTTGGCTTTCATCTGGACTGGCCCATATACTGCAATAACATTCATAGTAGGGGAGCAGTAACACAAAATACTTGTTTTCACCTTTTTATCATCCTTTGTCACAATTCTGTAGCTGTTGCACTGTGTTTTGTGACAACAGTGGACAAAACACAGGAAAGCAAATGGGAGACAGGAACAACGTGTTGTCAATTTATAACAGGAAGTGCATGAGCAAAGACCTTTATGGCAGGATCACCAGATGTTATGTTAACCTCTTCAGGTCCGCCCCACCTGTGTGACGGATCACGTGCATATATATACCTGATTCGGCTCTTCCAGGTAGTGCGCACGCATATGCGCCGCCAGGGGCTCGCTCCTGCTGTGATCACACACAGCGAGAGCCCAGCGTCGGGTACTATGGACCCGCCGATTGCTCAGTACATGGGCAGAACAGTGATCTGCCAGTAGGGAAGGCATGGATCCTGTGTTCCTGCAAAGGGATGCCATGCCTTCCCCTAGTAAAAGCACCTCCTACAGTTTAGAGAAACACAGGCTAGGCGCACATTTAACCCTTTGATCGCCCCTAATGTTAACCCCTTCCCAGCCAGTGTCATTAGTACAGTGACAGTGCATATTTGTTAGCACTGATCACTGTAATAATGTCACTGGTCCCCAAAAAGTGTCAAAAGTTAGTGTCCAAACTGACCCCTGAAATATCGCAGCCACGCTATAATTTGCTGTTCGCCGCCAATACTAGTAAAAATAAATGAATAAATAAAAATATCCCATAGTTTGTAGACACTTTAACTTTGCGCAAAGCAACCAATATAAGCTTATTGTTTTTTTTTTTTTTACCAAAAATATGTAGCAGAATTCATATTGGCCTAAATTGATGAAGAAATTCGATTTTTTTATTTTTTTTTATTGGATATGTTTTATAGAAGAAAGTAAAAAAAATATATTTTTTTTTTCAAAATTGTCTGCCTTTTTTTTTGTTTATAGCGCAAAAAATCCAAAACACTGAGGTGATCAAATACCACCAAAAGAAAGCTCTATTTGTGGGGGAAAAGGAGCAAAAATTGTATTTGGGTACGCATCACATGACCCCACAATTGTCAGTTAAAGTAACGCAGTGCCATATCGCAAAAAAATTCCTGATTGGGGGGGGGGTAAATCTTCTGGAGGTCAAGTGGTTAATGAAAGTTGCAGATTCAAAAATATTAAAAAATTACTTTTAAAAATGACATTGAAGTAGAACTAAACTCTATATTTAAACAAAGGATTTGTAATCCTATCCAGCCTCTTTTGTGATTCATACACCCCTAACAAACATTACTGTGAGGAAGGGGATGACAGCTTCTCCTGTTACAGGTAATTAATACTGTGATGTCACAGCTCTGCCCCCAGCCTCCTAATTGGATAATGGAGGAGAAGATAAACGCTAATACGTCATCAACTCTGTTCTCTGTCTGCACATGTGCATGAAGCAAGACCTGATTGGCTCGTAGTACTGCCCACCACCCAGTTCAAGTGCTGCTGTGCAAGAGATGACAGTAGCCTGAAATCAGGGCAGATCCAGGTACAAATATTAGGAATATGAAATAGTACAAATAATTATTTTTGAACAGAATTGAACAGACCTGCAATAAACAGTCTTTTCTATCTGCCTGAAGTTCACCTTTAAAGGCTAGGTTCACCTTTATAAAAATAATAAATGCACACAATTTTGCAGTCATTTTTTTTTCCACAGAAGCCTGCAAAGCATTGCACCCATGAGGAGGGTGCAATATCAGTCTCCTGCAAACTCTTCCTCCACCTCCATGCCTATAATTCTGTACAGGCAGTCAGCTGGAGAGCCAGTGGACTACAAGTCCACTCCTAGTCCATTGTGAACTACAAAACCATCTGCCATGGTGGAAGATGGGACTTGTAGTACATTCATTCATAGGTTCCTGTAAATGAATGGCGCAGTGGTGTGGGTGCAGCCAATTTAAAATGTGACAGCAGCTGAGAGAGAGAGAACTCCTGCCTGTTGTCACAGGAAGGTGGGGGGTTTGAGGGTGGAGGGAGATTTGCACCTTGTTACATGTTGTAGCCTAAATACGGGTGTAACATGTAACATGGTGAAAAAGGTGAACTTAGCCTTTAAACTACACTCATGTTTATAAAACATTGCTAGTGAGCAGTTTTTGATTGCAGAAGAGATGCGTGTTTTTTTTCCAAAAAAATCGTTCTTCCTGGTAGCAATGTGTTTTTTTAATGTACACTACACCTAATGCCAGCCAATCAAGATGGCTAAAGATGCCCTACCCGGATGAAGACATCAGCTGCTGTGCTGAGGTGGGGCACTTTGGCAGGTTAGTCTGTTATAATGTACAAATAAGGTCTGCATGCTTGCACATTATGGCAAAAACCCTGGGTGCAGGGTTGAATACCGCTTTAGAGTTTCCTAAAAAAAAAAAAGTTATGTGCACAACTTGTCCTACACAGTATGTATGTTGGCTTCAATATTCTATATTTTCTGTTTCTTTGAAGATACTGGATATGTTCACTATAACTCATCAGTGGAGATGGTTTTGTGGATGCACAGCCATAACCTTGCAGGCTTATTGGACATATTTTATGGTAGATAAAAAAAGATACAAAAAAAAAAAATGTAACTAAATTAAACATTCCCTGAGTATTCTTAGGCATATTGATGTCCCTGCTCGGACAGAACACAGTGACTTGCTGTAAAGCAGATATTTAAGTCTAGTACACAATGCTACTTTTTTTTTTCATTTAACCCAGCGGGCTGAACAAAAAAAAGATGACAGCTCAGGTCGGAGCTGCTGTACTAACAATCTGAAGTTAGTACAGCTATCTCCCCTGCTGTTCTATTGTGTTCTGACAAGGAGACAGCCCCGCCACTAGAACACTTCAGTCAGTGCTCTCAGCCAATGGCTGGGTCGGAAGACCTTTTTCGGTCATGACCCTGCGACAGGAGCTGGCTGAGAAAGCAGAGCAAATAAAAAAATGTCAGAACAGTAGAAAGGGCCCCAAAACTACAACTTTTTGGAAAGTAGACACCCCAAGGTGATCATTTTTGATGAAACATGTTGATATCGGAAGGGTTAAAATATAGATACATTAAATGTATAGGTTATATACAGAGGGAGGAGGAGGTGAAGGGGTTATTGTACATGTCACATACAATGGAAGGATGGAGAAAAAGGGGTTAATGTGCAGATGTGCATGATAAGGGAGGTGAGGGATTAATATACAGGTCAGATCAGAGACAGGATGGAGTTGGCATATACTTTAGAAGGGTGCGGTGGATGACAGTGTTTTGTTGCTGGATGACACCAGTACTACACTGGGTACTGACTACAATCAGGAAGCTTTTGTATCAAGTGAAGCCCATCTGCTAACTACAGCCATTGTTTACATTGTTTGATGCTTTGATTGGTCACAGCAATCACATGGTACAGAAACAATTTCATTGGCTTCATACCTTCTGTTTGTGAAGTGGACTTTCCAATGAACAGTGTGCTCACAGGACAGTACTTGCATGCTCCTTAAGGGGCAAGAGAAAATTATGTGTTAAAATGCTGTCCCTTCCTCAGGAGTGCACTGTCCATCAGTTTATGCATAACAAGCTGATGGAGAGTGTTACGTAAAGGTTTGCTATAGGGACCATCTAGAAATGTTAATAGTGCCTAAGCAGTACCTTGAAAAAATAAATTTTGTCTTAATTTCCCACTGCAAATTGGCAGTACAGTTCCTGTGCATAAACACTTCTATTGCTATATTCTCTGTATACCTACTGTATGAAATTTTCTACGTCTGAGTCTGTGTCGGCCACAGGCTGATTTAATGTGAGATTTGGTCATTTCACTACTGTTCTGCTCACTCTTCTTGTTGGAAAGGAAGCTAAACCTAAGGACCTGCAGAGAGAGGACTTCCCTTTTTCTGCTTCATTTGATCAGTGCTCTCTTGCTGCTTCTTGAATATTACCCCACTAGTCATCAGACCACCAGTCATCAGAGGGGCAGCTCTGATCTGAGAAAGCAAAGCTCCATACTTCCACCAAAACTGACGCCTCTATACATAAACACATTGCAAAATACAGCTTGAAAAGTCAGTAATGGGTAACAATCAGCTGCTGGGAGTCTACATGCAATACTGGTGACTAGAGATGAGCCAAACACCCCCCTGTTTAGATTGCAGCAGAACTCCTGAATAGGGGAAAAGTCCTTACCCGAACGGTGAACCCCATTAAAGTCTATGCGAGCTGAAAAGAAAAAATCAAAAGTGCCTGTTTTGAAGGCTTGTATGCAAGTAATTTGCCATAAAAGGGGTATGGGGATCCAGGTACTGCCCTGGGGGACATGTATTATTGCAATTTTTTTTTAAACTATCATTTTTAACCACTTCAATACAGGGCACTTATACACCTTCCTACCCAGACCAATTTTCAGCTTTCAGCGCTGTCGCAGTTTGAATGACAATTGCACGGTCATGCTACACTGTACCCAAACTAAATTTTTATCATTTTGTTCCCACAAATAGAGCTTTCTTTTGGTGGTATTTGATCACCTCTGGGGTTTTTATTTTTTGCGAAACAAATAAAAAAAGACCGAAAATTTAGAAAAAAATAAAAGTTTTGCTTTTGTTTCTGTTTAAAAAATTTTGTAAATAAGTAAGTTTTCTCTTTCACTGATGGGCTCTGATAAGGCGGCACTGACAGGCACTGATAAGGCGGCAGCGATGAGATGGCACCAATGAGCGGGCACTGACGGGCACTGACGATGGGCACTGATATGAGGCACTGATGGGCACTGGTAGGCGGCACTGATGGGTGGCACTGATATGCAGCACTGATGGGCATTGATAGGCGGCACTGATGGGCACTCATGGGTGGCACTGGTGGGCACTGATGGGCACTGATAGGCGACACTGATGGGCACTGAAAGGCTGCAAAGATGGGTTCTTATGGGTGGCACTGCTGGGCACTGACAGGCGGCACTGCTGGGCACTGATAGGTGGCACTGATGGGCACTGATAGGCGGCACTGATGGGCACTGATACGTGGCACTGATGGGCACTGATAGGCATCCCTGGTGGCACTGGCAGTGGTAGGCATTGGAGTGGGCACTGATTGGCAGCTGCCTGGGCATTGATTGGCAGCTGCCTTTGCACTGATTAGTATGTCCCTGGGGGTCTAGGGGGCATACCTGGTGGTCCAGTGTGACTGGTTTCCCTGGTGGTCCTGGGCGGCTTCCCTGGTGGTCCTGGGCGGCTTCCCTGGTGGTCCTGGGTAGGATCCGAGGGGGGGGCTGTGCTGATAAACAATCAGCGCAGACCCCCCCCTGTCAGGAGAGCAGCCGATCGGCTCTCCTCTACTCGCGTCTGTCAGACACGAGTGAGGAAAAGCCGATCACCGGCTCTTCCTATTTACATCGTGATCAGCCGTGATTGGACACGGCTGATCACGTGGTAAAGAGTCTCCGTCAGAGACTCTTTACCTAGATTGGTGCTGCGGGGTGTCAGACTGACACCCCACAACAACGATCGCCGCAATGCGTGCCCCCGGGGGCGCGCAGCGGCTCAATATCCTGCGGACGTCATATGACGTCCAGTCAGGGTTTTGAAACCACTTTGCCGCCGTCATTCTGCTATATGGCGGGCGGCAAGTGGTTAAAAGAGCAGTGATTATAATGATGTTTAAAGTGCAACAACAAAAATGAAAAATTCCTTTAAATATAGCGGCTGGGGTCCCCTTAGTCTGTCTGTGCATCTGTAGCATGTATAGAACAGTTACAATGCTGCAGTAAAAATTACATTTCTAAAGAAAATAAATCGAGTCAAATCACATTTAAATTGACTCACAGTTGCAATTTCCAGCACCCAACTACTTAAAAAAAAAAAGAAAAAAGCGGCCAAAATATATAGTACCCCTACCCATTCAACAAAAAAAGTAATAAAAACACAGAGACAGTTTTGACAATTCCTTTATTAAAAAATTTCAAAAATGTCCTCCGATGTAAATCCATGGTCAATCACAACGCCCGCTGCACTGCCGGAACCCGAAAAAATAAAAAAATAAAAAACGCCCCACACTCATTAACAGCTGATCGTCGAATCCCTCCTCTGCCATTGGACAGTTCTTATATCGGTAAGGGTGGGGCCACCTGGCGACGTCACCTGGTGGCACTGCCCCCTTGTGATGTCACCGACCCAGCAAGCACGGTCCGTGACGTCACAAGGTGGGCTGTTACCTATATAAGAACTGTCAAACACCAAGCCAGCCTTTCGGCGGTTTGCCTTCACAGCGGGCAGATCAATTTTTTTTTGTTCTTTTTTGGGCCCGGCGGTGTGGCCACATTGTGATTGACTATGGATTTACATTGGGGGACATTGTTTTTTTATTTTTACATTTTTTTTAAAAGGAATTGTCAAAAACTGTCTTTGTGTTTTTATCATTTTTAACACTAATTTGGTGAATGGGTAGGGGTATGTACCCCATACTTGTTCACATAGGGGGGGCAGGATCTGGGGTCCCCCTTGTTAAAGAGGTCTTCCAAATTACTTTAAGCCCCTGCCTGCAGAGCCCCACAACCACAGCTCAGTGTTGTGGGGAAGAGACCCATGTCCCCATCAACATGGGGACAAGGTGCTTTGGGGCGGGGGGTTATGTTGAGGGCATGTGGCCTGGTATGGTTTGGGGGGGGCACTCACTCGTCCTCATGCTCGGGCCGAACTGTTCTCCCAAAATTATGGGTGACTAGTCTTTTGCTCTCTGCTTGCCATTCCAGAGTTCAGGTCCCCTTTGATGGCCCATACACACGATCCGAATATCGTACGAAAACAGTCGTCCGAGGAAGGATCGTACGATATTCGGATCGTGTGTACACTACTTTCGACAGCCGATCACGACCGTTCATCCGATATTATTCGATCGGACATACACGAGAATTTTCCTCGTACGATTCCAGATCGTACTATTTTCGTTTAGTAAGTATAGTTGTCGTCCGAAAATACAATTCAAATACATTACAACACATGACATCACTTCCGATTTTTTTGTCTCTCGTACGAGAATTTTCGTGACTTTATTAGCTATTCAATTTCTACTTGCGACTATTTAAGCGAGAACGGTCGTACGATCGGTCGTACGATATTCGGAACGTGTGTACGAGGCATTAGGCTGTTTGGTGTGAGACTGCGATACAGTGTTTGCATCTATGCAACATAATTACTTAGAACTTATTATGCAGAATGAGAGTCAGCACAAGCAGTTTAGTACTTTGTGTCCTGACTATGCTGCCTACCCATTTCCAATAGGAAGCAATGTGTGACTGGATCAGCACAGTTGTCTCTCTGGACCTAAATCATAGTGGAAACAACTGTCAGGAGCTGGTGGGTGGGGGACCTGCACAGCATGAAGCCTATTTGATAGGTGCTTTGAACCCTTGGGATTGAGCACATCAAGCAAGATATGACAAATGTCACATTTTGTCACTTGTGGGTGAACCCATTTGCAGAATAACACATTTAAATTTAATTTTAATGGTTTCTAATGTAAATTAAGATAGATGAGATAGTTGCTTCAAGTAATTTAACCTACTGTCTTACTTCTCTTATTTCAGAAAGATTGTAACTGAATCCATGGAAAATAATGTCAGGAGATACAAAGGATTATGGAAATACATCAAAGACAAGCAGCTTTTTTTTTAATTATTATGAAAAGGAGGTTTGCGGCTGAACAATATCTTAAGATTGTTTGATCATAATTATGCATGTTATAATTTATGTTTTACATTTACTATAATAAATAGCATTGTTTTTTGAAAGGGTAATCTGGAACTTTGTACAGTAATAAAAATCCTTCCTAGATTTTTAATGCAATGCAGTAACACGGAACAAGCAAAATGCAGTAACCAATTGGAATTAAAAATCATTTAGGGCCTTTTCATGCAACAGTCTGAAATCCAACTGTCGGTTTTTTAGAGGGATCCAGGCTGGGCCACAATGTATGTCTCTGGGCTGGCGTCTTATGTCAGCAGGAAAAAAATTTAAAAAGTTTGCATTCCTTTTCCATTTTTGTGGACATAACCAGATGTAACTGGATGTCATCTGTTTCCATCCATTTGGTTTATGTCCATTTTTATGCATGACATATACCTTTGTTTTATACTTTTGTCCCAGACATGTTAAAAAGAAAAAGCTGTAAACTAAACTGAACCTAAGACAGATGTGAAAACTGATATAAACTGATGCAACCTTAATATGTCTTCATCAGTTTTTCTTAGCAAAAAACATCACTGAACTGATGCTGGCCATGTGAAAGGAAAGTTCAAATCTGATCAGTTGCTATGAATTACCACTCCATTTACACTCGATATGCTGCCATGTGTGTTGTTTCTAAAATAAAAGCATGAAAATGCTTGAAACCAAATTTTATATGCAGATGTACTAGAGCATAAGCTGACCAGTCTGTTGGTTGCCATGGTTATGTTGCTCCAGAAAAGAAAAGGCGCAGACCACAGAACACTACCAAATCCTGCGAGGAACTCTAATTTTTGACAATTAAAATGAAAAAGGGACTAGATAATGGTTATAATCTGCACGATTACCAGCATTTAATGCATAATAGGTCTGGGTAACAATCGATCTTCAGGAGATAGCACACAATTTACAATTAAGCTTCAATAGAATTGTACACAATTACTACATTTGTGTAGGCTCATATGGGATCCAATGTACTAGTATAAACTGGATAAGATATTAAAAAGTGGTTGCATACATTAGAATGTTCTAATTTTAAAGAGACTACATAGCTGGCCACACATAACAATCTTTTCCAAATCACATTTTCATACTGTTTAGCTGCTAAGAGATCTTTCTTTGGGCAGTTCCACTTGCTAAACATTTGTCCAACACTCCTTGTATCTATGCCCTTTTATAAATTGCACTTTCATTTGCATTCTTGATGTTATGAGCAGGTTTAGGGGAAAAAAATCATTCATACATTTTCATTCAGGAATTCTGATACTTTGTAAAAACTGAATTAATACCATGAGTTAGGTCTAACGAGGTGTCTGCTACCTCGTAGACATATCACTATTATTCAAATCTACACAGGTTTATTATGCTCCTGGAAGATAACTTCCAGAGCTCTGACACTGTTCACTGTGGGCTCAGTTCCTTCAAGAGTGGAGTTGATGGAACTGCTATGCTCGCCTCTCTTCTCCTTCTGCCCATTCACAGAAGCCTATGTATTATGTGAACTCATTCACAAAATACAAAGGCTTCTGTAAATGGGCAGCAGAGGGAGGGGGGGGGCATTTATAGCTGCTGTGTGTACTTTTCTCCTCTCACAGCTGGAGTGTGTCCTCCAGGAGTGCAAGGAACCTGCCACATCTAAGTAATAGAGAAAAGTTTCTGAGGTGACATGCACCTTATTGGACTTAACCCATAGTGTACCTGCACTTTTATGGAGTCCTGAAGACTCCAGTAGCGGTGATGTCATGAAAAAGGCTGAGTACAGCACTGGATCACTGGTCTCCACCCTGGAAGAGGTGCCACAGAGAGTCACATGGTTGCAGATTCAGGTAAGGTTGCAAGGATTTTTTTTTTTTAATTGTGAATACGCAAAGCAAGACAACATGTTCACTGTAACTTAGTGCACCCCCGTTAGCATATACTCAACTTGCTTTTGCTCACCCACTACTCTGTTTAGGTGGGAGTGAAGGAAAGTTCTGTGTAAAATACAAGTTGCTAGAGTTGTAGCTTACACAGGACTTTGCACTTATTGCTGATTGGCCCAGAGTTGTCACATGGAGGGAGTCACCTGCCCCTCCATATAAGTATTTCTTTCGGCTCCCAGTGTGGCAGTGGAGCAGGGAAAAGGTAAGTATATACTGATAGGACGTAAAGTCCAATTGTACTTTCTATTTAACAGAGTGTTTGTGAATGTTGCTAAAAAAAGAGGCACAAAAGGCTTGTCAGACCACCATTAGAGATTGGTCACTGCGCTCACATAGACCGGGACAGTCTTTATATTCAGCCTGCTGTTAGGAAGTTTAGAATGGCACTACAGCACTATTACATGAAAAATATAGTAGGACCTTCAAAACGTTTGGATTAATACACCCGTCATGAAAGAGCCCTGAAAAGTTGCCCTGAAAGAGCTAAGCAAAGATTTGCTTTAACATTAATCTCCAGGAAGATATAAAAAAACACTTATGCATTAATAAAAAAAATGTATTAAAAAAAATTATATACATACACACACACACACACACACATCATATTGTTAAAAATATTGGGACACCTGCCTTTACACTCACATGAATTTTAAGGGCATCCCAGTCTTAGTCCATAGGGTTCAATATTGTGTTGGCCCACCCTTTGCAGCTATAACAGCTTCAACTCCTCTGGGACGGCTGTACACAAAATTTAGGAGTGTGTCTATGGGAATGTTTGACCATTCTTCCAAAAGCGCATATTGGAGGTCAGGCACTGATGTTGGCCAAGAAGGCCTGGATCACAGTCTCTGCTTCAATTCATCCCAAAGGTGTTCTAACGGGTTGGGGTCAGGACTCTGTGCAGGCCAGTCATGTTCCTCCACCCCAAACTTGCTCATCAATGTCTTTATGGACCTTGCTTTGTGCACTGGTCCAAATTGTTTGGTGGAGGGGGGATTATGGTGTGGGGTTGTTTTTCAGAGGTTGGGCTTGGCCCCTTAGTTCCAGTGAAGGCAACTCTTAAGACGCCAAAACATTTTGAACAATTCCATGCTCCCAACTTTGTGGGAACAGTTTGGTGATGGCCCCTTCCTGTTCCATCATGACTGCACCCCAGTGCACAAACCAAGGTCCATAATGACATGGATGAGCGAGTTTGGGGTGGAGGAACTTGAAGGGCCTGTACAGAGTCCTGACCTCAACCCAATAGAACTCCTTTGGGATGAATTAGAGCAAAGACTGCAAGCCAGGCTTTCTCAGCCAACATCAGTGCCTGACCTCACACATGCACTTCTGGAAGAATGGTCAAACATTCCCATAGACACACACATACAACTCAAGAGTTGAGGCTGTTATGTGGGCCAACTCAATATTGAACTCTACAGACTAAGACGGGGATGCCATTAAAGTTCATGAGCGTGTAAAGGCAGGCAACCCAATACTTTTGATAATACAGTGTAATATATATATATATATATATATATATATATATATATATATATATATATATATATATATATATATATATATATATATATATATATATATATATATATATATATATATATATATATATATATATATATATTTTTTTTTTTTTTTTTTTTTTTTTTTTTACTTCGAGCTATCATAGGTACCAGAATCTGTTTTGATATCATTCTCCTGTAATCTTCCATCTAACAGCACTCAGACTGGTAGAGTGAATATCAGCAATCAGCCAGCCAGGGCCATTTTGCCTTGCATAGTGAATACGCTTGCACAAGGAGAGTACACAGGGTGACCTCACCAGTGGACTGCTTCTCGTTCACTGTCCAATTACAGAGTCAGGACAAGCTGCTAATTAAACTGCATTATTTAATTGCAGTACATTGAGGTCATAAATCTGGCTATGAGTCCTCTCAGGGGTGCCTGGATTACAGGATTTGCTGAACAAATTACAAATCCTTTAGCAGGTATAACATGCACTTTCATTTTGTCTACTTTGCACGGAATTCATACTAAGCCATACAAATGCACGCCTCTTTGAGCTCAGGAAGTGATTTTTAAATGAACAGTGCTTTAACTGGATGCTGGTTATGTTTATGAAAAAAAGGAGGCCCGAACCAGAGACAGTGAAAAAGGAAGAAGGGACAGCAAATACTTCTAGTGAAGTGCTAGTGTAAACTTTATGTATTTTAAAACTATTGTCATTGATGAAGCCTTATATCAGAGTATATATCAGAGTAGCTACAGCTTATTTGACTGATGTAAAGATTATTATGCCCATAGCAACAATTCTAATATCCCATTGCAAAACTTCAGGCAAACAATTTTTCACAGGCTTGTTGCCAGTCCACGGTAAATGTTTGTCCCTAGAAAACCAGGACAGATGGGAGCTATATTTTATAGGACACATATGGTGCTGAATTTCATCTAAAATAAATCCCCTGCGTGGTGAAATGTTTGTAGATCAGTTATTACTAGTGAAATTTCAACAGTTAAGCTTACATTTACAAAGAGATAAAGAGATATACATTGCAAATAAATGTACAGAAAACATTTGATCCACTGTATTATGTAATGCCTCTCATTAGTCATATATGTTGACATGTTATAAGCCCCTTAATTAATAAAGTAGTTGTCTTTGTTGATTATTAATGTTCATACTAATTTGAGAACATGAAGCTAACGTCAACCTGACACACTGCTGTGTAATTCTTGCGATTTTTTGCTGCAGTATCTGCAGGGGAGGACTGGAAACTTTTGGCCTGGAGGCCCAGTAAAACCAACTAGCATTTTTACAGTAGGGACAGATTTCTGTGGGCTAAAAAAGTGTAACAAGCAAAATGTTATGTCAGGACTATTGAGGGTAAAATAATCCATTTAGAAGGCCAAAATCATATTATATGTTTTTGTGGTTTCATAAACAGCTTAGGAACCATTTTGTTCCTATATTTTTTTTTAAGAGGTTAAACTAAGTTCATTGTCTTTAGAGAAGAAATCCTCACAAGAAGATTTTAAGAACTTCACCATATATTTTCCCCCGATCGTAAGTTAAGAGTCTCAGACTCTTAAGATAAGGTGTGAAAAACCAAAGTGTAGCGCTAAAGATAATATGACAGCAATAAACTGAAATAATAAATGTGTAAAAACATATAAACATGTGTTATTAACATGCAAGGTGAAAGTCCGATGTTCACATGTGTGAACAAGATGTACCAGTGATATAAGAATTCAAATAACCATAAAAGGTACTATTGAGAAGCGTGTCCATCTAATAAATGACTTTTGAGTCCTCAATGGAATTGGATGGTGATGCAAGCAGTGTATAAATAGCTGTGAAGCTGTTAAAACAAGGGAATCCTCTGTCACAAGAGTAAAGATGGGTACTCTTACCGAATAAGGTGGACCCACTTACCAGCGGTAGTGGGTCAATCAGGCTTGTATAGGCCGAACGCCTCAGGATTAAGAGTTGACAGGAAGGAGGTCACTCCAAACGGGGTTGTTTTGCTCCTCGACAGTAGTGATCCGGCCAGGGTTCCTGGATTCAAATGGCTCTCAAAAAGCATGGAACCTCCAGCCAAAAAGAGAGCCATCTGGAGGCCGATGATGTGTGCAAGGTAGGCTCAATCAAACCGGGGTAGAGATAAGAAAAAATGGAGAAGCTCCATATGGTGCAGATCAAAAACGGAGAGGTTTTATTTTAAAAGTACAATACATCACAGTTGATGGGTACAAGAATACTGGTGATTATGAGTTAAAAGATTATAAAAAGCAATGTGGGGAGCAAGTGAAGCAAGCCTAACGTGTTTCGTCCTAACAGACTTCAACTGGGGCATGCTTTTTATAATCTTTTAACTCGTGATCACCAGTATTCTTGTACCCATCTTTACTCTTGTGACAGAGGATTCCCTTGTTTTAACAGCTTCACAGCTATTTATACACTGCTTGCATCACCATCCAATTCCATTGAGGACTCAAAAGTAATTTATTAGATGGACATGCTTCTCAAAAGTTCCTTTTATTGCTATTTGAATTCTTATATCACTGGTTCATCTTGTTCACACTTGTGAACATCGGACTTTCACCCTGCATGTTTATAACAAATGTTTATATGTTTTTACACATTTATCTGGTTTGGACTTTTTTTCTACTTAAGATAAGGCACTAGCCAGAAGAATGTGATTCCAAGGTTTCATATAACACTGGACAGAAACACGTACATTTTTTTCCTCTCTTTTCATGATTGAGAATAGAAAAAGCGATGTGTTTTGTGCAATGCTCTATATAAATGAGTGTAAATAATAATAATAATAATTCCCATTATATTCTTACATTATAGTCTTACATTATATTGAAGATATTATATGCTATTGCATGAATAATTTTACATATATCTTTGGTTTATATATTTTTATATATTTTTTTATATATTGATAATATATTGTTTGGATATTTTGGATATATTCATAAAAATGTATTGGTATATCTATATTAACATAAGGATCGCAGGATTGTAACATTATGAATATTTTTAAATGGATGGGAATTCTAGGTGTAAAACTGTGTGTATAATGGTTATTGTAGGTCCAGCCACAAACATCTCATTCTCTACAGATGTGAGGGGGGAAGTTAAATATGTGCATTGGACATTTTAAAAACCATATATCTGAGTTCCAGACGGGAATCACACATGTTGAATCAACACCTAGTTTTTTTTCATAAGTCTGTAAAGCCACCGAAAGCTAGTTACTAAGCCATCAGAAAGTGTTAAGACATGATATTTTTTGTAACAAGAGCTTGTGGTAAAATTCCTCATCATCTGTATAACCCATATATTTGATATTTAAGATTTATATTCTTTGTATCATCACAAATCACCAATTATATTTGATATTATTTTGCACTGAATTTTTAGTTAATATATATATATATATATATATATATATATATATATATATATATATATATATATATATATATATATATATATATATATATATATATATATATATATATATATATATATATGCAGGGCTTTTTTTCTACAAAACCCCTTCCCCCTACACACCCTCCAAACCACATCAAATAGTGGGTGTGTTCAGTCAAATTTCACGAAAACAGTAGGAGGGTTTTAAAGGGGCATTAAATACCAGGATTGCATTACATACAGAGTGCAGATCTGTCACTTACAGTAACCAGACTTCTGTGTTTACAAGTGATTGTGGTGAGCAGGCACCAAAGGGTCAGAGCCAGAGGTGGTGTAACTGAGTTCCACCAAGTTCCCCCTGAAAAAAAGCCATATATATATATATATATATATATATATATATATATATATATATATATGTATGTATATAGCACACCACTGTATTCCCTTTTTGTCTTCAAACTAGCATGGATAAACAAATTTGAATTATTTGGTTGATTTGTGGAAAGACGTGAAAATCTCCTAAACCATAGATTTTTGCATATTTCCATTAATATAATTTTGTTAATATTTCAGTATAAACATCTGACAGTTACATGATATCTCACAGCAACAAGGTAAGTTTGCGCTGGAAGATTGCTCTTTGTTAAACACCGATGGCAGGTCTCAACAAGGAGAAGGTAATGCCAAGGATGTGTAATTGACTATGAGTACTGCTCTGTTTGATGTCTGAAGAGCGAAGGGCCAGCAGTCAAACATACAGTATGTCACTGTCCTAGAAGTAGGCCCTAGCTCAGTTTTCCCTGAGTGTCTGGCAGTGGGCTAGCTGGTGGTAGAGCAAAGGAAGGTCTTAGCTCTGTCTATACATGGAAGAGTCTGGTGTTTCAGGATGCATGATCAATCCCTCACCTTTTGGCTAAGATCAAGTGTAGTACCTGTTCTTATCGGTTGCCAGGAGGTGGCGCTTGCTTCTGTCCCTGATCTACAGCGAGGTGGATTAGAGGTGGCGGTGGCTATGCAAAACCTGCTGGTGTAAAGGCAACCTGGAGCGGTTAGAGATAGCCAAAAGGGAAGCCTTCTGATGGGGATGGAGAACCACTGGGTCTGGCTGAAGGGCTGGGTCCCTGGCCTTCTGGCCTAGATTTATGTGGTTTCCGCCCCTTTCAGTCTTTCGGTTAGGAAAGCCTGCCCCTTTTCGGTGTTATTGAGGGGAATTAGCCGGTACTACCGAATATAAATAGGTGGGAGCAATGGGAGCGATGGTGGAGACTTTGCCAATTTGGTCTCTCCATAGGCTCTCAGTGTTCTGATACCTTCCTGGCTGGGGTGGGGCTGCATCGGTCTGGGCTGTTGGTCAGGGTTGAGAGAAAAGCCTGTGGTGAATGTGCCCCTGAAGTGGAAGTGCAGGGGTGTCATAATCTCACAAGTGTTAAGGAGCACTTTGAGTTTGGCACCATGGTCACTTCACTACACACACTTTTTCACACCTGTCTCTAGGGCCGAGCCTTTTGGCTAGGACCAGGGGAAATTTTTATTCCTGGCCGAAGGGCCGGCCATTGTATTGCACAATGGCCACTTTCACTTCTCCCACTTTCTCCCCCACTTTCTTTTTATTTATTGCTTTGTTTGTCACTTTTTTGTACTCTTTTTGTTTGGTGTATACACGTTTGTCACTGTGTGATGAGTAGGGTGTGGGTCCTCTGGCCTACCTTGAAAGTCTTGGGATGGGAGTGGACATGGCCTTCTGGCTTAGTTCACCCTCTCTCATGGGGTCTCCCTTCGGGGGAGCCCCACAGAGTACTTGGGTGGGTCTATTTCGACAGACCCCAGTGAAAGGGGACCATCTGGTTTCGGCCAGATGGACCTAGTGAAGTACCTCAGTCCCTATCAGGAGCCTAATGCCCGGGGGATCAGGGTAAGGTCCTTCATAGTGGAGGACAGTGTAACACCCGTTGCATTTTTTTAGCACCGGGTGGAGTTTTTGGGTGTGTTTCACATGCCAGTGGCTTTTCAAAAAAAAAAAAAATCAATCCCTCATGCACAGCCAATCTCCCTATTACTGGCTATGGGGCAGCTTTAAAGAGTAAAATGTTTCAGAGCTCCAACAAGTGAGCACATTTAGTGGGGTGAATCAGTTTAGGATTAGCTTCTCTGACATTTTGTTCGCAATCCTTTCTCCTAATTATCTCTAATCCAGTTACCTACTTTTCCCTGGATCTTGGACTTGCCCATCTCTACCCATCAGCAAACCACAGTTTCTTTTGTTTTCTGTGCCCTTGTTTTTACTATCAGTCCAAGATCAGTTTATTTACAGTTAAATTGGTTGTAAACCCTTACATACAGTATAACTAGTGAAGTGACTGGCCTCTTTTTTTTTTTTTTTTTTTTGCTCCAGGCCGCCCTGACTAAATGAGTTTAGAATAATTTAGGATTCACCTTATTTTAATTTTTATGCTCTATTATATTTTTATGCTCTATTTCTTTTTTCACTATGTGTATAAAATCTTTAATCATTTAGTACAGGGTGCACCCATAACACTGGATTTACAAAAGGTTAACTGTTTCATAAAAGCAGAAGCTGGTTGCTATCTCTGTCTGATTGAAACCAAAGCAGATAATAAAGCTGGTAAGTTCCTTTTAGGTAAACGATCAGGAGAAGATTGATTTTTTTTTTTTTTTTGTCACTGAAAAAGTAGAGATTGTTATAAATATTTTGCTGCATGTATATAAATACAGCAATTAAATATTAAATCCATAGCATTTATACTTTTTTCTTTACCAACATTCCTACAATTAATCTCATACTTCTTGAATAAATTGGGCTAAAACACTTTTTGCAGTAGTTGATTTTATTTTATTATTTACTATCTCGCACTACACTGCATGTTTATTTTTTTCATGTTTATTTTGCCTGATGAAGCCTAAATCATACCTGGACATCCATAGCACATACTGTCCCCATATAGGTAAAAACCTGCATTGTTAGTCTAACTTTAAAACTGCAGAGTACAGAGTACTGGTTGCCTGTCTATCTTCAATAATTTCTCAGTCACTGAGCCGCGAACACATGTACAAGTGAAGCCAAAACCTCTAATCTATATGTTTGTTCTTGGTAAATTACCCATTGTATTAAAGCCGTTGGATCAACATAACATAGTTTTTCAAAAGGAGAAGTGCGCACTGATGTTCATCTCAAAGTTGTAAATAAAAATGCCATCAGCAAATCACAGTTTCCTTTGTTTTATATGCCCTTGTTTTTACTATCAGTTCAAGAGCAGTTTCTTTACAGGTAAAGTGGTTGTAAACCCTTACATATACCTAGTGAAGTGACTGGCCTCAGGTGATACACAGAGATGAAACAAACCCTCCTACAGAAATTGTACCTGTTTATCTGCAGTCTTCTCTTCTTTACAACCGTTCAAAGTGCTAAATTTCTAAAGCTTATCTGAGAGCTCAGAAAAAAGGGGGTGGAGAGTTGAAATTACACTCTGCAGAGTTCAGTGAGGAGAGCACAGAGAGCTGATTGGAGAGAAGGGTCACACGTCCCTCCACACAGCACACAGGAACAGAGCTGAGGCTGTCAATCTGCTGGAGGTCCCTCCCCTGTCATAATTTTTCTCTTGGTGTGTGGGAAACTGATGTGACTCATGCTGATAGCAGAGGAAGAAGGCAGCAGATAGAAGTGACACTTAGTGCTCTTAATTGAGACAAGTACACACTATATAATGATATGCTTTGTTCATATTTTATTTTTGATATTTGCAACCACTTTAAACTGTCTATACATCTATAGATTTCTAGAATTCAGCCTGCAGTGCAGATCGAAGAATCTATCATTGTGGCTATTGTATTTATACAGTCAGCGCTTCTTTCAGAGCACTTAAACAGTGCTTTCCAAAAGCTTAACAAAAGCTTTCCACCTGGACATACCCATGAAACATGTAGAAGATTTGATTACTCCGGAGGTGTTGTTTCTCTACAAGCCCAAGCATTGGTATTTGAGACTTGAGATTTTGGCTACAACTTACGAGTGCATATGTCTGTTTGTAAGCCTTTGTAATAAAAGTTTTTTAAATTTTATAATGTTGTATTGTGTGAGTGGGGTATCGATAAAGTCCAATTTTTTGCTGTTGATAGGATGTGTTAACCGCCTTTTTCTTTTCTTATATTGTCACTGTCCCCATATGTGATAGTTTAGTCTGAATATTTATCGGGTTCCAGACAATCCCTGGAGGGGAAGTGTGCAGAAGAGAACCAGAGTGTAATTATAAGTCTGAGACATTGGAGAGCAGGGTTCCCTCCCCCCAGGAGGGTTCCGGAGGTGCAGGGGCTGCTGCCCTTAGGCAGACAATGGACTCTACTACTGCTCCAGAGGCTGCAAAGATGCCAGGATGGAGGACTTGAATGAACTTTGCTCAGAGTTGATTGCAGAACCACACCACACCACAAGGGATCTGGTCCAGAGAGGCACCATCTCACTCACTGGGTAGTGTCCGGAGGAAGATGGAAGGAGCCAGCTATCTTGGTGACTTGTGAGTAGTGACCTTAAGCTTATCCCTGAGACTGTGTGCTGGAAACTGCACTGGGTGCTGACAGTTGCGTATTGACATAAGGTAACCAGATACCCAAAATGTTGCTCTATGGTCTTCAGACTGTTTACTATTAGCTACTACTGCTATTAGAAGAGACTGTCCTTTAGCTACTGCTAAATGTTTTGACGTATCCCATGCCCTAACACCTCCTTTTCCTTCAATCAATAAACTGTAAAAAGATTGTTTATTGGAGCCAGTATGGATGGACTGTTGCTTGTGTGGAAGGACAACTTCTATACTTATTGGGGAAGCACCGGTTAAAATCGGAAGTGCTTGTGGGAGTAACACTACAGTAAGCACCCTAATCACATCCTGTAGTCATTGTGAAGATTTGATTTTATCATATGGTTAAGAAGGGTAAGAACTTGTGGCGGAACTCAGATTTTGAGAAACCAGCGCATATAATTTTCCATCATTACCAGGTACAAGAAAAGACGTCATCATAACTCCAAATATGTAGCGGTACATGAGCTATGGAAATACACTCAGACAAAAGTAATGATTTGGCAAAATCACAGAGCCAAACTATAGAGAGACCATAGTGAGTCGAAACTGAAGTAGGGCCTTCAGGAAAAGAAGCAGTGGCTATGGGGGCATTCAAAAATGAGCCAAAGATAAAACAAGAACAAAAGCCAATTGTGTTAATGTTAGACCTTATAACAGATGGTATAGTTTGAGTATCTCTAATTCTGGTGAAATTAAATATACCTCAAAAGAAAAAATATATACAAATGGGGAGATGGGAAACCCTTTATGACTTTTCTGTGCTGCAAACTGACAAGGACTGCAATGTAGAAATCTAACATGACTGATAATAAATTAGCGGGGCTGTTACCAGGAAATGGAAATGGGTGAATTTAAGTAACAAATAAGGGTGATTTTACATAACTAATTCTGGCTATACATGGAGTGAATTTTAGTTATTCCTGATGAACTGTCTGCAATTCTAGCATTAGGTGGCCCTATGGCACCCTCAAGCTCGACACCCTTTAATCTGCAAATCGAAGAAACCAGGTGGAAAATTGTCTGCTGAACAGCTGCCGCACCTAGGCGCAGCAACTTTTCTGATATTCTGACAGTCATGGGTGCAGGCTGTCAGAATATAATAGCCAGCAGTGGAGATTCATCCATTCTAGTTGTGTTTGGCCGTCTTGAGGGGTGGGCTCTCTTTAGTCCATCTGCCCTCTATCCATCAGAATGCATGTGCTTCCACTGTGGAGTCACTTATAAGTCAGTGATAGGATTACAGATACCAGGCTGCCTTGGCAGGGCCTGTAGCTTACGCATGTATTTGCAAATGTGTGCAGACTAAACCCCTGTTTTTAACACATACTGTTAGACAGGTTAATTTGGTTGTCCGCAAGCTGGTCGGTAAGGGAGCTTGGAATTTTCCTTGGATTTTTCCTTGGCTTTTTTCTAACATATGTGGCCCTCCATTGCTCCTTGCTGCAAGGGCCAGTTTTAGGTGGGGGCAGTGGCTTACATTTTTGTGCCATCTTGAGACTTATTTGTCACCCGTGTATCTAAATTTCATATGAGATAAACACTAAGTTCTGAGTCCTGTGGCATACACTGATAATGTCCCAATCTACTTGGAGCTGACTAGCTTTAATTTACTGTGCGTGCCAA
The DNA here is from genome assembly GCF_042186555.1 of Aquarana catesbeiana. Lineage (NCBI taxonomy): Eukaryota > Metazoa > Chordata > Amphibia > Anura > Ranidae > Aquarana > Aquarana catesbeiana. Next base: position 294,115,855 of record NC_133329.1, read on the forward strand.
AGTGGATTATCAATAAGAAGTTCATCTATTTTATTGGCACAAGGGAATAGCTTGTGATTTTGCTCTAAGGAAAAAACATAGGCATGTGCAGTACTTCATAGCCACTCTCTATTTCTGGAAAGTGCAGTGCTTCACAGCCTGATGTTAGTTGCTGCACACAGAAGACAGTATGAGTTCTATCCACTGATGTATACTTTGATGCACAGGGCATGGGGGACACCAAAGAAGGACATGAATGGGGGCTTCCATGGCAGAATTATTGTAAAGAAAATCACTAAAGTTATATATGCAACAATTAAGATAATAATAATGTTGAGGAAATTGAGATCCCCTACTATTAGCCCTTAAATAGGGGCTATAAAAAATAAAGGAAAATAATTTTTTTAAAGTGTTACTAAACCCACAACAGTAAAATTAAGTCTGTATATGCAGTAAAGCATGCTTGTTATACTCACTGTGGAACCTAAGGGGTTAATCCTCTGCATTGTGTAAAAAAGCTGTTTAATCCTGTATGCACAGATCCTCCCTTCCTTGCATTGCCCCTAAAACATGTCTGGATAAGACATATTTAGCGGAGTCAGTCTGCACATGCTTAGTTGGTGTATATTACTAGAGAGTATTTTTTTTCTTGGAAGAATGAATGTGATCAGCACATGGCCAATCAGCACTGTCCAGACGGAGGGTCAGGGATCCTGCATCTTGATAGGACAGCCAGTTCAGTATGAAAACTGCTCCTACAAGCTTTAACCAGGCACTGATAGAAATCACAAGACTGCTATATACTGCCTATAAGAACAGGGATTTAGACATTTATATTTGCTAAAATGATTGCATTTCCATGTTTTGTGTACTGTGGGAGACCAGATATCGGGAATGCAGGGTTCTGGGCTTAGTAACACTTTAATAAAGCATAGACAGCCGAGTTAATGCAAAGGAGAGCACAATAACATTGGGTATCTTTGTCTCAAGGAAGGATCATCCCTTCATTTCTTATCCTAGCTTCAAAAGAGTAGGAAGTGAAGAGTAATCTCTCCCCAGTACTACTCACTGATAGCAATAAAACTTGACTGAGGTTCTAACCTTGCTCTACTCTTTCCAAAACTGAAAAATAACGTTTTGGCAGGATTTTGACTTTCCCCAGATCAAAATATTAAAATAACGTATACCATTCTATTTTCATTTTGATGAAATTATTAAAAATTGACATTTCTCTTAGAGGAAAACAAAAACAGTGCTATAATTTGTCTAAATCCTATGAGTCAGACATGACTGGTAGATCAGTTGGTACAGATAGGAAAGCAGCCACAAAAGTGAGCATTTTTATTTTCTGTCTTTTTTTACAGTAGCACACATATACCCAGAAAAAGCTAAGAAATGGATAGATTCACTCATAAATTGGATGTCAGATAAACTTATTGACAGATGAAAGCCTAGATAAAAGTACTGTGACTAAGTATATTAGATGCCAACAACTTATAACCCTTACCTGCAAGACAATCCCAAACCCAACCTCCTCAACGATCCCACCAATAACAGGCCACACCAAAACTTGGAGTCAAAATAGCCCCTGCAGCCTTTTAGTAACGTATAACTAAAGGTTTTTCATTCGTTTTGCACATAGTATAGAGGGATTAGAACAACCATTAGTTTTGTATTGCTGTCTGTGCCCCCTTTAGGAAAATTCACCCTCTCTATTTGTCCTGTTTACCATTATAATTAAAAGTGAAAGAAGAAAATCCCACATTTTCTGTTGTCCCCAGAAATGCAATAGAAGGGAAATCTTCCAATGGGGGCACTAGTTCTGGTGACCTGGGGAGGGGGACAAAGGAAAATCAACAGGGGTTATAACCATTCTTTATTCTTTTCAAAATTAAAAAAGTTTTTCCTTTAGTTCTAATTTAAATATGTAGCAAAAAAATTATCAAAAAATTCCTTTAAAACAGAAACAGGCACTGAACACATTTCCAAATATTTTATCTAAAGAACTATTAATTTGTACATAGGTCCCCAGCTGCACGCAACACACCCACTTGGTGACAAATATCCCAACTATCCACAAACCTCTCCATGTCTCAAATTCCCAGTTACCTAACAGTTAACCAGAATGGGTACAGTTTACCATGGATGGGTCCCCTACCATTAGACTAACCCTGAGCTTTTAGGCCACCAAAGATCCAACATCAAAGACACTTTAAAAATCCACCACCTTCTGAACACAACAAAACCTTCTGTTGGACCACCGTTGACCACCAACACATTCGGCCCAAACATTAGCCCTTTCTACTTATATCCACTAGTAAGCTAGTCATGTATGCCCTCTACTTATTACACTTTATTTTACTTTTATGCTAATGTCAATTTTTTTTTCATTATGTGTATACCATTTTTATTAACTTAGTACAGGGTGCACCCATAACAAAAAGCAGAAACTGTTTGTGATCAAGATTTTTGGATAAACGATCGGGGTGAAATTGATTTTCTTATATAAATGTTTAACTTTGCTGTATGTATGTCATACCAGGAACTCAGGAAATGCTGAAAATACATTACCAAGGCATACCGTACATTTTTTCATGGTCAAGTCATGGTCAAGTCAGACATGCTAAGACAGAATCCTAACAATGGATGGATTATCTGATCTAATTGCATTGTGATGTCCGACAATGTGTTAATTAAACATATATTTCATCCATAATTTATAAGTAAACCAACATGTTCAGCCCACACTGAATTCTACTTAACTACAGGCAAGCAAAATTCATTAATAGTTGAAAACTTGCACTTGCACGTAATCTGTCATCACCCATCTCCTTCGGAAAATGCTTGTTGCTTGGATGTCATGGCAATTTAGTTTCTTCAATACGTTAAAGAGGAACTTCAATGCAAACTTAAAAATGAAAAAAAAAATGACATTTAAGGACTTGCTAAAGATGGAAGGTTTTTTATCTTAATACATTCTGTGCTTTAAGATAAAAACCTTCTGTGTGCAGCAGCCACCGCAAGCCCCCCTATTACTTACCTGAGCCCCATATCGAGCCAGCCGATGAGGGATCCAAGATCGGGCTGCTCTGTGCAAAACCACTGCACAGAGTAGGCAAGTATAATTTGTTTGTTATTTTTAAAGAAAAAAAACTAGACTTTAGTACTTTGGTTACTTTAATTTTGCTCGTTAGGCTGTATTTACCAGTGAATCAGTTATTTTCACAGCACTCACCTATGTTCTGTTGTGTGGACATTTAGCCAGCGCCTGTTCTCTTCCTGGTTCTCCAGCAGAATTAATCAGAACTCATCATGCCCTGCAAACTCACACATCTGCGCACAAAGCACACAGTGTGGCAAATAATTGTTTACACAATGCTGTAGTTCACTCCCGCAGCTATAGCAGCCAGGGCATGCATGCGTAGAGCAAAGGAGTGGTGTAGGAGGAGCTGTCTGTTATTCAAGTGACAGGAAAAGGTTGTCGTGGGAATGCATGATTCAAAAGGGGGCAGGACAAGTAGGGCACCTCTTCTTCTGATGCTTTGCTTTCTCTCCCAAGGACAGTAATCTCCCGCTATAAAAAAAGGTGCCCAGAGGCTCTTGGTATTTGTGATGATGCTATCCCAGGAGGCAACAGGACTAAAGACTATGTCATTTGCCTAAGCACAAAAAGAAGGAAGTAGAGGGGTACAATCAAGAATTAAGGTCTTTAGAGTTAAAAAAAAGTATTTTTTCCAATTATGTTATAGGAGGGGATGATAATTACAATTAGAGGAACTTTAAAAACAGGGTGAAGGCCCACTTATAGGTATTGTCCCGAACAAGCATACAGGTCAGGAAAGTCAAAGTGAATTCAAAATCTCTGATGTACATACTCGTTCAAGGTTACCGAATCAGAAAGAACTGAAACCACTGATTAAGCATAATGACCTGGCAACTAGCATTTTCAACAGGAGAAGTTAGCCAAAAGGACTTAGTACCTTGAGCAGTTTTAATCTTCTGCTACTGACAGATTTTATCCCTTCCTGACAGTCGCCTCTTTGGGTGTTACACAAGAGATTTGTACCAGCTTAGTTGTGCTACTGAAGCCACTAGCAACTAACTGATAAACAGATAGAACAAATGGCTATGAAATAAGCTACACAAGTATCATGCAGTAGCATTTTGTAGCACTCAATTGCAGATTGTGATTGGAGCATTGAAAACTCACGCAAAATGATTTCTACTACAAGCTTCTGCATGCTACCTGTGTAGCTTATTCCATAGGGGGTCATTTTCACTTTCAGTTTGGCAGTCAATTGCTACAGTTAGGCGCCTTTCACATGGGCTGTGGTCGCGTTTGGCTGTGGCTTGCCATTTCCATGGCAACCCGACAGGGTGCCGCCTCGCACTGTTTGGTATGACTCTTGAGGGGGAACTCCACGCCAAATTTTAAATAAAAAAAATGACGTGGGTTCCCCCCCAGGGGCATACCAGGCCCTTCGGTCTGGTATGTATTTTAAGAGGAACCCCTGCGCCGAAAAAACGGCGTGGGGTCCCCCCCAAAATCCATACCAGACCCTTATCCGAGCACGCAGCCCGGTCGGTCAGGAAACGGGGTGGGGACGGACGAGCGCCCCCCCTCCTGAGCCGTACCAGACCGCATGCCCTCAACATGGGGGGTGGGTGCTTTGGGGGAGGGGACACCCTGCGGCCCCCCCGCCCCAAAGCACCTTGTCCCCATGTTGATGAGGACAAGGGCCTCTTCCCGACAACCCTGGCCGTTGGTTGTCGGGGTCTGCGGGCAGGGGGCTTATCGGAATCCGGAAGCCCCCTTTAATAAGGGGGCCCCAGATCCTGGCCCCCCACCCTATGTGAATGAGTATGGGGTACATGGTACCCCTACCCATTCACCTAGGGAAAAAGTGTCAATAAAAAAAACACTACACAGATTTTTATAGTAATTTATTAGACAGCTCCGGGGTACTCTTCCGACTTCGGAGGTCTCTCCGGTTCTTCTCCGCGCTCTCCGGATCTTCTGCCAGGCTCCTCCGCTATCTTCTGCTCTTTTGCCGCTCTTTTGCTATAGCGGAGGAGCCCGGTCTTCTGCCTTCTGCCTTCTTCCCTCTTCTCTTCTTCTGATGTTGACACGACGCTCTCTCCGGCCTGAATGCACTCTGGGCGCTCCACTCTGACTTATATAGGTGGTGACCCCGCCCCCTTATGCTGTCACAGTCCCTGGGCATGCTGGGACTGTGACGGCATAAGGGGCGTGGTCATTGGGTGGATCTTGGGGGGGACCCCACACCGTTTTTTCGGCGTAGGGGTTCCTCTTAAAATCCATACCAGACCGAAGGGCCTGGTATGCCCCTGGGGGGAACCCACACCCTTTTTTTATTTAAAATTTGGCGTGGAGTTTCCCCTCAAGAGTCATACCAAACAGTGCCTGTCGCTCATTGGGAAAGGAAAAATCATTTTTCCTTTCCCGATGAGCAGCTCGGCGCTGTTATCCGCAGCTGACACAGTGCACTGCTGTTATGTGCGGATAGCTGCGCTAAATCGCTCCTGGACGCAGTCAATTCTATTTTTTCTATCCACACAGAACCGCATGTATCTAATTCGCAGCTAAACACAGTGTGTGAATGGGGCCATAGGAAAGCATTGTGTGCTTTTAGCTGCGGTAGAAAATGAGAAAATCCACAGCTAAAAGCACCATTCTATCCGTCCGTGTGAAAGGGGCCTTAGAGATTAATTACCTTCAATTTTAGTAGCACGACTTAGCTACTAAAAAAAACCTCCCATGTAGATTCAGCTTAATGAGATGACTGCCAACAAGTGTATAAATCTCTATGTAGCAGGAGATTAAAATCACCCATGTAGCTCTAGCCTAAATAGTTTCTCAGTACAGGTTTCTTTTATTTATACTAACATGTAAAATACCCAATGTTCAGTTATCATATGGAAAACTATACATGACCCATGATGTGATCATTTAAAAGAACTAAGACCCATGCTCTCTGAAGTGGCCGGTCCTTAAGCGGGGATGCATGCGGGGCGCTGGACTCATAGGTTTCTATGATTTTTTTTCTTTCTTATCAAGCCACATGATTTGAGCCGGAGGCTCTAATTGGCTTGAAAAAGGTTGGGCTCGGGGAGAAGTGCTCTGTGCATCGAACCCACCCATTTGTGACACTAGCGAATCAATATTCGCTATTGTCTTCAGGCTTCTCCTCCCAGCTAATCATGACAGGAGGCGGATAGGGTTGGCCGGGAGGAGAAGCAGAGGAAGCCGCGGAGGGGCTAAGTGTGGGGACTGTGAAGGGGTGAGTGCGGGGGGACTGAGTGTGGGGGGGGGGGGGCGTGGAGGGCTGAGTGAGGACCTAGGGGGGTTGTTTGCTGCCACCTTCCCCCAAAAAAGTTTAACACCAGCCACCACTGCCTCCTCTAGTTCATGAGAGACTCATAGTGATTCAATGATATAGCTGTGACATTTCAAGAAGCCTTGGAATGATGTATGGCGCCCTGGATGATAGAGCAGGTGGTTGCAGCCTTGGATCAAAAAGCCTTGAGGTTCAGGAAAAGTTGTGCCAGTTGCAGTTTCACCTATTCAAATATGTTCCTACTCTACAGTTTGTAAAGGTAAACCACTGATGCCAGCGAATTCAGTGATGACTTTACCTTACTGCCCATTCCCCACCTATCCATTTCTATTGCTGCTTATTCCTAGCAAAACAGCTCACAAAAATATCAAGAAATAGTAATTGGTTTCCTGATGACAGAAAGGAAAGCAGAGAAGTGGAGCTGAAGAATCTTGCCAAATCCCATTATTTTCATATGATTTACTGATCTGTTTAAGCTTTTATTAACTATCACAATGCTCAGTTCATGTGTTTTGAAGAACTTCCTGCACAAAGTCTGTATTGCTGTGTACTGTAATATTGTGAAAACTGAATGAGCAATTCAATTCCTAATATAAAATTAAACTCCATCACTCATATCTTACAGGCACAATGTACGTTCTCTTTCCGGTTGGGGACACGGATGAAGCTCTTGTATTTTGCATGTGTGTTTATCAAATTGCTATGTTAGAGAACATATAATCTAAGACTGGGAGAAACATGGCTCCCAGACCCAGCATGTAGGCAAGTAGAGTAATGTAATAATGGCATTGTGGAAATGAAAAGTAATTAAATTTAGACTGCAGCCCAGCCACTCCTGTCTCCTCATACTATATGTTTTAACCTCTGCACTGCTGCAGTGAAGTACGATGTACAGTTTAAGGGCTTACACTGTAATTCTCAAGATGATCTGTTTTTAATAATACAATACAATGATCCCCAATCCACACTAGCAAAGGTAATGTAATATTGCCATACTCTGATGGATTTTGACACAAATGGGTCCTTTTTATACAACAATGAATGTGGATTTCATTGAACAAGTAGTGAATCAATCATGGCTATTTAAAACACATACATCTGGAAGATTCACCTGCAGTAAAGGTTAGTGAATGTCAGATTCTGTTTTATAAATATGCCCCTAGATTAGAATTAAAAATAGATCTGTGCTGTACAGTATCACTCAAACCACTGTGCAATATGTGCTTCAAACCATGCATTAAATAAACTTCCAAAAACATTTTTTATAATGTCCATTTTCCATATGTGTGAATAAAAATAAAAAGCATAATTGGTACAAAAATCACTTGTCAATATGAAAATCCCAGTTCTGTCCCTACTTATATAGAAAGTGCAATTCATATACTGTACAAACAATCCTTAAAAAATAAACATATGCAAACTGTGCCGTATTCTGCACGGTGCAAGTGATAAAGTGCCAAGCTATTGACTGTGAGTGGAAACTTTTTACACTTTTTTTACCTTAAATAAAAATGGTTTTACACTATGGAGATTTTCTTGTGCTGAACGAGAGAAAACTACCAAACCCCGGCATCTATCGAGTGGAGCAGAGGAAACAGAGGATCAGCAGCATTAGACGGAAAGATCTAATAGACTCTAATAGAATAGACTCTAGATATAAAATCATTAAATGCTGGTGAGTGAGGGCACATAGAAGGGGACCACGGCACTTTATCACCTGCACAGTGAAAAATACAGCACTATTTGCATTTTGCACTTTGAAGAAAAGCATGTTTGCTCTTTATTTCAAGGACTTAAGTTTTTTTCATGTTTGGAATGGACCTTATAAATAGCACTACTGCATATGTTCATTATTTAAGGAATGTTTGTATATGAATTGCACTTTCTATATATGTAGGAACAGTGCTGGGATTTTCAGATTGACCATTTAGAAAGGATATTTATGCCTTCATTTAATCAGCAGTCCTCATACTAGATATTGATATACAGTATCTCACAAAAGTGAATACACCCCTCACATTTGTGTAAATATTTTATTATATCTTTTCATGTGGCAACACTGAAGAAATTACACTTTTCTACAATGTAAAGTACAGCTTGTATAACAATGTAAGTTTGCTGTCCCCTCAAAATAACTCAACACACAGCCATTAATGTCTAAACCGCTGGCAACAAAAGTGAGTACACCCCTAAGTGAAAATGTCCAAATTGGGCCCAAAGTGTCAATATTTTGTGTGGCCACCATTATTTTCCAGCACTTCCTTAACCCTCTTCGGCATGGAGTTCACCAGAGCTTCACAGGTTGCCACTGGAGTCCTCTTCCACTCCTCCATGACGACATCACAGAGCTGGTGGATGTTAGAGACCTTGTGCTCTCCCACCTTCTATTTGAGGATGCCCCACAGATGCTCAATTGGTTTTAGGTCTGGAGACATGCTTGGCCAGTCCATCACTTTTACCCTTAGCTTTTTTAGCAAGGCAGTGGTCATCTTGGAGGTGTGTTTGGGGTCATTATCATTTTGGAATACTGCCCTAGGGCCCAGTCTCCCAAAGGAAGGGATCATGCTCTGCTTCAGTATGTCACAGTACATGTTGACATTCATGGTTCCTCAATGAACTGTAGCTCCCCAGTGCCGGCAGGACTCATGCAGCCCCAGACAATGACACTCCAACCACCATGCTTGACTGTAGGCAAGACACACTTGTCTTTGTACGCCTCACCTTGTTGCCGCCTAAAAACGCTTGACACCATCTGAACCAAATACGTTTATCTTAGTCTCATCAGACCACAGGATATGGTTCCAGAAATCCATGCCCTTAGTCTGCTTGTCTTCAGCAAACTGTTTGTAGGCTTTCTTGTGCATTATCTTTAGAAGAGGCTTCCTTCTGGGATGACAGCCATGCACACCAATTTGATGCAGTGTGCGGCATATGGTCTGGGCACTGACCGGCTGACACGGCCCCTTCAACCTCTGCAGCAATGCTGGACGTCTATTTCCCAAAGACAACCTCTGGATAGGATGCTGAGCACGTGCAATCAACTTTGGTCGACCATGGCGAGGCCTGTTCTGAGTGGAACTTGTCCTGTTACACCGCTGTATGGTCTTGGCCACTGTGCTGCAGCTCAGTTTCAGGGTCTTGGCAATCTTCCTATAGCCTAGGCCACCTTTATGTAGAGCAACAATTCTTTTTTTTTCAGATCCTCAGAGAGTTCTTTGCCATGGGATGCCATATTGAACTTCCAGTGACCAGTATGAGAGAGCAATAACACCAAACTGCTCCCTATTCACACCTGAGACCTTGTAACACTAACGAGACACCGGGGTGGGGATGGCTAATTGGGCCCAATTTGGACATTTTCACAGTATACTCACTTTTGTTGGCAGCAGTTTAGACATTAATGGCTGTGTGTTGAGTTATTTTGAGGGGACAACAAATTTACACTGTTATATAAGCTGTACACTCACTACTTTACATTGTAGCGAAGTGTCATTTCTTCAGTGTTGTCACATGAAAGATATAATAAAATATTTACAAAAATGTGAGGAGTGTACTCACTTTTGTGAGATACTGTATATACAGTGGGGACGGAAAGTATTCAGACCCCCTTAAATTTTTCACTCTTTGTTCTATTGCAGCCATTTGCTAAAATCATTTAAGTTCATTTTTTTTACTCATTAATGTACACACAGCACCCCGTATTGACAGAAAAACACAGAATTGTTGACATTTATTAAAAAAGAAAAACTGAAATATCACATGGTCCTAAGTATTCAGACCCTTTGCTGTGACACTCATATAGGTGCTGTCCATTTCTTCTGATCATCCTTGAGATGGTTCTACACCTTCATTTGAGTCCAGCTGTGTTTGATTATACTAATTGGACTTGCTTAGGAAAGCCACACACCTGTCTATATAAGACCTCACAGCTCACAGTGCATGTAAGACCCGGTTCACACTGAGGCAGCACAACTTGCAGCGCAACTGCCTCAGGCGACCTGCACACGACAGCAGCGGCGACTTGCAAAACGACTTCTATATAGAAGTCAAAGCAAGTCGCCTCAATTCGACCCCAAATTAGTACAGGAACCTTTTTCTAAGTCAGAGCGACTATTAGAACGGTTCCATTGTACAGAACGGAACGCGACTTGTCAGACGGCTAATTCACCTGACAAGTCGCCCCAGTGTGAACCGGCTCTCAGAGCAAATGAGAATCATGAGGTCAAAGGAACTGCTTGAAGAGTTTAGAGACAGAATTGTGGCAAGGCACAGATCTGGCCAAGGTTACAAAAAAATGTATGCTGCACTTAAGGTTCCTAAGAGCACAGTGGCAGCCATAATCCTTAAATGGAAGACGTTTGGGATGACCAGAACCCTTCCTAGAGCTGGCCGTCTGGCCAAACTAAGCTATCGGGGGAGAAGAGCCTTGGTCAGAGAGTTACAGAAGAACTCAAAGATCACTGTGGCTGAGCTCCAGAGATGCAGTCGGGAGATGGTTGAAAGTTGTAGAAAGTCAACCATCACTGCAGCCCTCCACCAGTCGGGGCTTTATGGCAGAGTGGCCAGACGGAAGCCTCTCCTCAGTGAAGACACATGAAAGCCCACATGGAGTTTACTAAAAAACGCCGAAGGACTCCAAGATGGTGAGAAATAAGATTCTCTGGTCTGATGAGACCAAGATAGAACTTTTTGGCCTTAATTCTAAGTGGTATGCGTGGAGAAAACCAGGCACTGCTCAACACCTGTCCAATACAGTCCCAACAGTGAAGCATGGTGGTGGCAGCATCATGCTGTGGGGGTGTTTTTCAGCTGCAGGGATAGGACGACTGGTTGCAATCGCGGGAAAGATGAATGCGGCCAAGTACAGGGATATCCTGGATGAAAACCTTCTCCAGAGTGTTTAGGACCTCAGACTGGGTCAAAGGTTTACCTTTCAACAAGACAATGACCCTAAGCACACAGCTAAAATAACGAAGGAGTGGCTTCACAACAACTCCACAACTATTCTTGAATGGCCCAGCCAGAGCCCTGACTTAAGCCCTGACTTAAACCCCTTGTCCACCAACGTTTACCATTCAACCTGACAGAACTGGAGAGGATCTGCAAGGAGGAATGGCAGAGGATCCCCAAATCCAGGTGTGAAAAACTTGTTGCATCTTTCCCAAAAGGACTCATGGCTGTATTAGATCAAAAGGGTGCTTCTACTAAATACTGAGCAAAGTGTCTGAATACTTAGGACCATGTAATATTTCAGTTTTTCTTTTTTAATAAATCTGCAAAAATGTCAACAATGATGTGTTTTTCTGTCAATATGGGGTGCTGTGTGTACATTAATGAGGAAAAAATGAACTTAAATGATTTTAGCAAATGGCTGCAATATAACAAAGAGTGAAATATTTAAGGGGGTCTGAATACTTTCTGTCCCCACTGTATATATATATATATATATATATATATATGTATATACATTATACAACACATTACTATAGTGTGGGTACACACCTATTAAGAAAAATCACATCTCAATATGTGTCAGTGTTCAATAATTCTATTATTTTCTGCCCATATATTAATAATATACACAGTGTCTAGCAGTTTCCAATATCCTTGTCAGTCCACCGGAATTTCCACCATGCACTTTATATATAGTTACATAGTTACATAGTTAGTCAGGTTGAAAAAAGACACAAGTCCATCTAGTTCAACCGTGAATAAAAAAAAAATAAAATAAAAAAACATACAATCCCATATACCCAATCCTATACCCACAGTTGATCCAGAGGAACGCGAACCCTACAGCAGGGGAAAAGATTCCTTCCTGATCCCAGAGATTTTCCTAGATCAACTTTACCTATAAATGTTAGTACCCAGTTATATTATGTACATTTAGGAAAGAATCCAGGCCTTTCTTAAAGCAATGTACTGAGCTGACCAGAACCACCTCTGGAGGGAGTCTATTCCACATTTTCACAGCTCTTACTGTGAAGAAACGTTTCTGTATTTGGAGATGAAATCTCTTTTCCTCTAGACGTAAAGAGTACCCACTTGTCCTCAGTGTTGACCGTAAAGTGAATAACGCAACACCAAGTTCACTATATGGACCCCTTATATATTTATACATGGTGATCATATCCTCCCTTAATCTCCTCTTCTCAAGAGTGAATACATTCAGTTCCTCTAATCTTTCATCATAGCTGAGCTCCTCTATGCCTCTTTTCAATTTGGTTGCCCTTCTCTCCACTTTCTCCATTTCCCAATATCCTTTTTGAGAACTGGTGCCCAAAAGTGAACTGCATATTCCAGATGAGGTTTTACTAATGATTTGTACATTGGCAAAATTATATCTCTCTCTGGAGTCCATACCTCTCTTAATACAACTTTGCTCGCTTTGGAAACCGCAGCTTGGCATTGCATGCTATTATTGAGCTTATGATTCACCAAAACCCCCAGATCCTTGTCCACCATTGACTCCCCCAGTTGTACTCCCCCTAGTATGTATGATGCATGCATATTCTTAGCCCCCAAGTACATAACTTTACCAACATTTATCAACATTAAACCTCATCTGCCACATTGTCGCCCAATTAGACAGTGCATTGAGGTTGGCTTGTAAATTGGAGACATCCTGGAGGGACGTTATTCCACTGCATTACTTAGTGTCATCTGCAAAGACAGAAATGTTACTTTTTAAGACCAAATATCATTTATAAAGGTATTAAAAAGTAAGGGTCCCAGAGCTGAAACTTTTATTATAACACTGATAACCTTAGACCATTCAGAGTAACCACTCTAATGCTCTCACCTTACTTTTTGACCTAAAAAACCTTTCAGGTCAAATTAGTTTTTCCCTTTAAGGGGGTCTATCTCCTCACGACTGGACTCCCTTCACAGAATCATACTGAACTCTCCATACATGTCTATGACAGGTACATGAATTGGTCGCAAGCGCTAACATTTCCTTGATGAATTCAAAAGGGTGTCTAGGTATCTAACATTATACAACCATCACTAACTGACAGAAGCCCGATTCACATGAATTATGCTATTGATTTGCTTGATAACCTGCTTGCTATGTTTTTAGAAATGTGATGACATTGATCCAAAAATAAAAGCAAAACCAGTCATAAATTAATTTCTGCTCAGAAAAATTAGCCTACAAAAAAAAAAAATCAGACTTTATATAAAATCTGGACCTGACAAGAAAATATGATTGAAAGCTTTACACATACATATTGAACTATATCACTGAACATACTGTATACTGTTGAATAAAACTGGTAGCCTCTGCTTTTTCAGTACAGTTAGATCATATCTGCATATCCCCACCATAAGAACAAATCTAGGAATAATTCTGATTTATCTTGCAGCAGTAAAGTAAGAGAAAAGTGAAGCTTTTTGTGGTACTTACAGCATGAGGGTCAGCTTGATCTTAGATATCATGCCTTGCCACGTTTCTTTCTGAATGACTTACTCAATGCAATACCCATGAGTCTTAGCTACAGCTCTTCAGATTAATGAAAGCAAATGTTATATACCCTCAGGTGTGTGAAATGAAAAGTTAACACAGCCAGCTGTTAAATATGCCCATTTAGCACAAAAGTCACTGTGTTACAATGCTTTAGTGAATGTAAAACTACACATCAGTCAAGTAGGGGAAGGCACGGTATATATTTTAACAGTATGCTAGAAAATGATAACTGTTGTTTTTTGCAGGCATAGGAAAGCCTCCCACCTGCCAGATACTTTCAAACTTTACATGTTCCACAGAGTCTAACATATATTAAATGCCCTTTCTAGAAAAATAATTGACCTTCTGGCACCGTTCGTAATCTGAAAGTAGTTAGTTAATATGCAATATATCTATCTATCTATCTATCTATCTATCTATCTATCTATCTATCTATCTATCTATCTATCTATCTATATATATATATATATATATATATATAGATAGATATATATCTATCTATATATATATATATATATATACACTATATACAGTATATATAGATATATATATATATATATCTATATATCTATATAGATATATAGATATATAGATATATATATACATACACACACACACACACACACACATACTATAATAATTTTTGGTATATTAAGTCGGTTTGAATATTTATGGTTTTTCTGAGTTTTGTCTGAATCTGTGGAGAAACTCAAAGCTCTCTTTCTTTATAGTGTTTTTAAACTTCCTATGTATAACGTAGTGCTGGAATTTGTGCTGAAAAAAACTCATCCTCTGCAATATAGCTATTATGGAAGTGTCTTTTATTAAATGTTTTATAATAACATGAAGATTTATTATAAGTAATTAAAACACTAAAAAGTGTATATATACTGGACACAGGCACAATTGTCATACTTTCGGCTCTGTATGCCACCAGAATAAACTTAAAAGGAAACAATCCAAATGAAAAGTGCAGACTTTCAGCTTTAATTCAAGGGGTTGAACATAAATATCAAGTACAAATTTTAGGAACTGCAGCTATTTTATACATTCAACAAATGAATATAATCATGTTTGTTTTTAATATTTTGTTGAGGATCCTCTACTGGCAATGACTGCCTGAAGTCTGGAACCCATGGGCATTACCAAAGACTGGGTTTTCTCCTTTCCGATGCTTTGCCAGGCTCTAACTGCAGCTGACTTCAGTTGTTCTTTGTTTATGGGTCTTTCTGCATTTAGTTTTGCCATCAGAAAATGAAATGCATGCTCAATTGGGTTGAGATCAGGTGATTGACTTTGCCATTGCAGAATATTCCATTTCTTTGCCTTCAAAAACTCCTGGGTTGCTTTAGCAGTGTGTTTTGGATCATTGTCCATCTGTACTGTGAACACTATCCAATCAACTTTGCTGCATTTGGCTGAATCTGGGCTGATAGTATACCTCTAAACACTGCAGAATTTATCCGGCTGCTTCTGTCTTCTGTCACATCATCAATAAACACCAATGACCCAGTGCCACTGGAAGCCATGCATGCCCATGCCATCACACTGCCTCCATGATGTTTTACAGATGACCTTGTGTGCTATGGATCATGATCTGTTCCAAGCCCTCTTCACTCTTTTTTCTTCCTGTCATTCTGGTACAGATTAATCTTTCATCCGTCCAAAGAATGCTTTTCCAGAACTGGTCTGGCCTTTTTAGATGTTTTTTGTGAAGTCTTCTCTTGATTGTAGACTTTGACAATGATACGCCCACCTCCTGGAAAGTGTCCTTCACTTGTCTGGATGTTGTGAATGGGTTTTTCTTTACCATAGAGAAGATCCTGCGATTATCTACCACTGTTATCTTCCATGGATGTCCAGGCCTTTTTATGTTGCTGAGCTCACCAGTGTGTTCTTCTTTCCTCAGAATGTACCAAACTGTTGATTTAGCCACTCCTAATGTTGCTGCTATCTCTCTGATGGATTTGTTTAGTTTTTGTTTTGTTTTTGAAGCCTTATGCCACGTACACACGAGCGGACTTTTTCGACCGGACTGGTCCGGCGGACAATTCGACCATGTGTGGGCTTCATCAGACCTGCAGCTGACTTTTTCGGTCGAAAATCTGACGGACTTTAGATTTGGAACACGTTTCAAGTCATTACGTCGGAACTCTGCCGGACCCAGTCCCTATCGAAAAGTCCACTTGTCTGTATGCTAGTCCGATGGACGAAAACTGACGTCAGGGCAGCTATTAGCTACTGGCTATCAACTTCCTTATTTTAGTCATCACGTACAAATCCGTCGGACTTTGGTGTGATTGTGTGTAGGCAAGTCTGTTTGTTCGGAAAGTCCGTCGTAAGTCCGTCGGATAGACCGCTCGTGTGTACGTGGCATTACAATGACCTGTTTCACTTGCATGGACAGCTCCTTTGAACGCATGATGTTGGTTCACAGCAATAGATTCCAAATGCAAATACCACACTAATGCCGCGTACACACGGTCGGACTTTTCGTCTACAAAAGTCCGACAGCCTGTCCGACATACTTCCGACGTACCTTCGGCGGACTTGCGGCAGACTTTCTTACGAACGGACTTGCCTACACACGACCACACAAAAGTCCGACGGATTCGTACGTGATGACGTACACCGGACTAAAATAAGGAAGTTCATAGCCAGTAGCCAATAGCTGCCCTAGCATGGGTTTTTGTCCGTCGGACTAGCACACAGACGAGCGGATTTCGGGGTCCGTCGTACTTACGACGTAAAGATTTGAAGCATGTTTCAAATCTAAAGTCCGTCGGATTTGAGGCTAAAAAAGTCAGTTGAAAGTCCGGAGAAGCCCACACACGATCGGATTACCAGCCAGCTTTAGTCCGTCAGCGTCCGTTGGACTTTTGTAGACGAAAAGTCCGACCGTGTGTACGCGGCATTAGAATCAACTCCATAGCTTTTACCTGCTTAATTGATGAATAAATAACGAAGGAGTAGCCCACGCCTGGCCATGAAACAGCTTTTGATTCCATTGTCCAATTACTTTTGGTCCCTTGAAAAAAGGGGGGTGGCTAATCTTAAGAGCTGTAATTCCTAAAACCTTCCTCCAATTTGGATGTACATACCCTCAAATTAAACCTGAGAGTGTGCACTTTCAGCCCATATCCATTATATAACTATAGCTTGAATATGTTTTGGTAAACACCTGAAAAAAAAAATATATATATATATATATATATATATATATTTTTTTTTTTTTCTGAGTTTTGATTGAATCAGTGGAAAAGCACCCAAAGCTCTTTTGCTTTATAATATTTTCCATTTTTGGTTTTGGATTCAGTTTTTATTCCCAACCCATTTAGGTAATACATTTTTTATGTTAATATTTTTATTAGTAGTTTGCAGAATTACATACAAAAAGCCATAATCTGGAACATTGAAATCCCATATATCAAAACAATATTAAAGCTTAAAAAAAAGACTATTCTTTCCAACGTTTTAAAAGTCAATATCAATATCTTACCACCCATTTATAAGAGGCATCTATACTTAAATTACCATTGCTTCATTTAGGTAAGAATCTGTTCAAATGTTTATGACAAAAGAAAGACAAACACACATAAAAAAGAGAGGAAAAGGACAAGAAAAAAAAAAGACAGTCCGTCCAGGGAGCCGCCACAATAGACCACAGCCGCATCACAAAGTAAAGACTGTTTATAAGAAAGTTCCCAACGTGCCAGAGCCCAAGAAGTCCATCCAGGGAGACCATACAGTCATATGCTTAGAATGGCATTCATGTATGCTTGCCATTAATTCCTCCATTCTCTTTAAATGGTTAAGCTCAACTACTCATTCTTTAATTGTAGGAGTAGCATCAGTATTCCAGGATCTAGGTATAAGTATTTGTGTTGCAGGCAGGAGAAAGCGTGTCAACCCCTTTTTAGTCTCTCCCTTAGAGTCAGGGTATATAGACAATAAAGCCATCTCAGGAGATTTCTGATTTGGCATGCCAGTAACTAAAAAGCAAATTTTGAAGACATTCTCCTAAAATGTATAATCCCGGGGCAGGTCCACCATATGTGGATTATTGTGCTTTCCTCCCCGCAGCACCAACACTTTTCAGGATAGTTTGAGGATATTCTGTGGGGCCACGTAGGGCATCTATACCACCTGGTTAATTGTTTGTAATTCTTTTCTTGTATATATGTTGGGAGACTAGATTTAAAAGTTAAAAATAATGACTTTTTCCAATCTTCTGTGGTGATACTATGGCTCAATTCCCTCTCCCACTCTCTGGTATAATAGGGCTGGTTAGGGAATGCATGTGGCTCAATTCCCTCTCCCACTCTCTGGTATAATATGGCTGATTGGGGAATGCATGGGACAACAATATATCATATATTTTTGAACTAGTGTAAGAACACTCTGGAAGTCCATTGCATAGCGATTCAAATGGAGTTAAATCCCTATGGGGTGAGCCCTTTTCCAGCCATTTTATATAAAAGTGGTGAAGTTGGAAATAGTGTAACCAGCGACCTGGATAGTTACACTCTGTAGTTGCTATTATATTAAACGACTGGAGTCCCTTAGTTGTAAGAGCTTGTTTACTTGGTAAGGGGGCCAAAGTTGTCCATTGTAAAAACCTAGTCGAGGATAAACCCGGCAGAAATTCTGGGTTGCCCATGATTGAAGTAAATGGGCCAGAGGTTGAAAAGCTACAGAATTTTCGAATGGTGGAATCCCAAACTTTTAATAAAGATAATGTCAGAGGTGAAAATGTTTGTCTAGAGGGGCGAAATTCAGGCTTAATCCATGAAAGAGAGATCAAGGGAACGGATGTTATATCCTGCTCTATAGTTACCCACTGTTTTAATTTACCGTGATAAATCTAATCCACTATTCTAGTCAATATGGATGATATATAGTATAATTCCATATGCAGTAAACACGCTACCCCCTCTGTTTTCCGCTTTACTAAAATGTCATAGCGGAGTCTAGCTGTGGAGTTTGGCCAGACATATCTTAATAAGCTTGATCGTAATGAACGGAAGAACACCCTTGGAAGTGGTATAGGTAGCGTTTGATATAAATATAAAAAACGAGGTAAAAGAATATATAAAACACAAAGCGCTGTGATGCTAAATAGCTGATAATTACACATAAAACCAAGTGAGGCTGCTATCAAAAGAGAGTGTTTTCAGAGTCACTTAAAAAGAATAAATAATGATATTTGAAGCGCTTCACAATGTGCATAAAAATGAATATATATGGATAAATATAAATAAATAAATACTCAAATAAATCCAGCGGTGAATAAAAATTCCTAAAAAATACAGCAATCAAAATAGTGTAAAATTAAAAAATTAGTGCCACCAAATGTGTAAAAAAATCCACATAAAAATCAACATAAAAATAAATATATAGGGATGTATTCAGAAGGTTCAATTATACAAGTGTAGAATCCGAAAGCTTTGATCCAGTCCCACTAGCAAAGCTGTTTAAAAACACCTGCTTAATTAAGGTGCTCATTGACATTTATAGTAACAATGTTTCTTTTGCTTCTGTTCACAACCAATGTGAGAATCATAGACAGATCTCATTTGACAAACAGATAAGAGAAAAAAACAATCATTGTGCAATAGTTAGGATACCAAGGTACACAGGCAAACTTCAATCCACTCACGTGTGCCTTAGGATGCCTGGCGCTTAGGAAGAGGTGGCACAGAGGAGACCAGAGGACGGACATCCCCGCCGCCACAGCTGCTTTGGTGGACTAAGGACTGATGGTAAGTGCTGGACCACCTGCGGGGGGGTGCTGTCAGAGAGCCGGGAGCAGGTTGAGGCCATCATGAGGCCATCAGAGCGGCGAGCAGGGGGCCATCAGAGCGGCGATCAGGGGGCAGGGGGGCCGTCAGAGCCGCAAGCGGGGGGGAGCCATCAGGGTCGCAAGCGGGGGGAGCCATCAGAGCCGCGAGGGGGGTCAGTGGGCACAGTGGCTGCATATGATGGGCACAAGTAGCTGCATATACTCGGCACAAGTGGCTGCATTTGATGGGCACAAGTGGCTGCATTTGACTGGCACAAGTGGCTGTATTGATGGGCACAAGTGGCTGCTTATGAAGGGCATAAGTGGCTGCATTTGACAGGCACAAGTGGCTGCATTTGATGGGCACAAGTGGCTGTATTTGATGGGCACAAGTTGCTGCATATACTGGGTACAAGTGGCTGCATTTGATAGGCACAAGTGGCTGCATTTGATGGGCACACGTGGCTGCATATGATGGTTACAAGTGGCTGCATATGATGGACACAGTGGCTGTGTTTGATGGCCACAATGGCTGCATATGATGGGCACAAGAGGCTACATATGATGGGCACAGGTGGCTGCATTTGATGGGCACAAGTGGCTGCATTTGATGGGCACAAGTGGCTGCATATGATGGGCACAGTGGCTGCATATGATGGGCGCAGTGGCTGCATATGATGGGCACAGTGGCTGCATGTGATGGGCACAAGTGGCTGCATATGATGGGCACAAGTGGCTGCATATGATGGGCACAGTGGCTGCATTTGATGGGCACAGTGAGGCTGCAATTGATGGGGAGTTTCAGTATTTTTCAGTTTGCGCCCCCAAAAAAATTTCAGCACCAGCCGCCACCTGTGCCATGTGAGATCAAACCTCCCCTCCATACACACTTCAATGCTTCCCACTTTATAGTGGATGTAGTTTCATCCCTGTTATCTATCAGAAAAGATTAAACTGTCTCCGCTATTGCTTGCTTTGTCATTGAGTGCTTCAGTAAATTCCCGTTTAATCTCCAAGTTGATTTCGTTAAACATGTATTTGGAAGTTTCACTGAGAAGTATAGTGGGGAGTGATCCGACCACACCTGTACACCTATAGCAGACCATGGCTCCCAGTCTAGCATATGATGAGTAATTAAAAAATAATCTGTCCTGCTATATGTATTATAAGAAGCTGAATAGTATGTGTGATCTTTATCGTGGGGGTGCAAAATGCGCCAAACGTCCACTAATTGAAGCGACTGAAACAAGCGCTTCAATCTTTTCAGACATAAGTAAGAGATTTGTGATTTACCTGTCGAATTATCTATTAAGGGATCCAGAGTTGTATTCAGGTCGCCACCTAAAATCAGTGATCCCTCCTGAAATTCTCTGAGCTTGTTTAATATAGAAGCATAGTTGTTTGTTCTTGATTTGGCGCTTAGATATTTATCAACGTGAATAGCTGGTGAAATAAGGGTTTCCTGTAGGAAAATAATATCTATCTTTTGCTTCTGCATCTCATATATTATCTGCGATCTCTTTTGTGACGTATTTAGACCTCTGACATTCAAAGATCCAAATTTAAGGGACTTCATGGCGACTGAAACACAAACCCTAAAGGGTAATCTCTGGTCAGCGGGATGGCTCCCCATGCAGACTCACACGGAGAGGCCAGAAAAAATACATAAACACAAAAAAATAAAGAGAAAAAAGAGAAAACAACAAAAAAAGAACAAGAAAAACATTTCCCTCCCATAAAAAGCTGAGACACAGTGGATAGCACTGACAGCTATTACGCCGGGGCTCACCCAGGAAGGCCTGTGTCTCTGCAATAAACAAATCTATTGGGGTTATTCCTCTCCCACCCCTCCTAAACAATGGGATGCACCCCAGCCCCTGACCCCACCCCGCTCCACACACAGTAAATCATTCCAATATGTATCCAGCAGTGACCAGACCATTTAGGTAATAAATAGTAGTAAATCACTGCTGCTTCTAGTTCCCCACTTGCTGGCTGACTACAAATTAGGGTAAGCATTATATATACAGTGGGGACGGAAAGTATGCAGACCCCCTTAAATTTTTCACTCTTTGTTATATTGCAGCCATTGGCTAAAATCATTTAAGTTAATTTTTTTCCTCATTAATGTACACACAGCACCCCATATTGACAGAAAAACACAGAATTGTTGACATTTTTGCAGATTTATTAAAAAAGAAAAACTGAAATATCACATGGTCCTAAGTATTCAGACCCTTTGCTGTGACACTCATATATTTAACTCAAGTGCTGTCCATTTCTTCTGATCATCTTTGAGATGGTTCTACACCTTCATTTGAGTCCAGCTGTATTTGATTATACTGATTGGACTTGCTTAGGAAAGACACACACCTATCTATATAAGACCCTATAGCTCACAGTGCATGTCAGAGCAAATGAGAATGAGGTCAAAGGAACTGCTTGAAGAGCTCAGAGACAGAATTGTGGCAAGGCACAGATCTGGCCAAGGTTACACAAAAATTTCTGCTGCACTTAAGGTTCCTAAGAGCACGATGGCCTCCATAATCCTTAAATGGAAGACGTTTGGGATGACCAGAACCCTTCCTAGAGCTGGCCGTCTGGCCAAACTGAGCTATCGGGGGAGAAGAGCCTTGGTGAGAGAGGTAAAGAAGAACCCAAAGATCACTGTGGCTGAGCTCCAGAGATGCAGTCGGGAGATGGGAGAAAGTTGTAGAAAGTCATCCATCACTGCAGCCCTCCACTAGTCGGGGCTTTATGGCAGAGTGGCCCGACGGAAGCCTCTCCTCAGTGCAAAACACATGAAAGCCTGCATGGAGTTTGCTAAAAAACACCTGAAGGACTCCAAAATAGTGAGAAATAAGATTATTTGGTCTGATGAGACCAAGATAGAACTTTTTGGCCTTAATTCTAAGGGGTATGTGTGGATAAAACCAGGCACTGCTCATCACCTGTCCAATACAGTCCCAACAGTGAAGCATGGTGGTGGCAGCATCATGCTGTGGGGGTGTTTTTCAGCTGCAGGGACAGGACGACTGGTTGCAATCGCGGGAAAGATGAATGCGGCCAAGTACAGGGATATCCTGGATGAAAGCCTTCTCCAGAGTGCTTAGGACCTCAGACTGGGCCGAAGGTTTACCTTCCAACAAGACAATGACCCTAAGCACACAGCTAAAATAATGAAGGAGTGGCTTCACAACAACTCCATGACTGTTCTTGAATGACCCAGCCAGAGCCCTGACTTAAACCCAATTGAGCATCTGTGCCTTGCCACAATTCTGTCTCTGAGCTCTTCAGGCAGTTCCTTTGACCTCATGAGTATCATTTGCTCTGACATGCACTGTGAGCTGTAAAGTCTTATATAGACAGGTGTGTGGCTTTCCTAATCAAGTCCAATCAGTATAATCAAACACAGCTGGACTCAAATGAAGGTGGAGAACCATCTCGAGGATGATCAGAAGAAATGGACAGCACCTGAGTTAAATTTATGAGTGTCACAACAAAGGATCTGAATACTTAGGACCATGTGATATTTCAGTTTTTCTTTTTTATTAAATCTGCAAAAATGTCAACAATTCTGTGTTTTTCTTTCAATATGGGGTGCTGTGTGTACATTAATGAGGAAAAAAATTAACTTAAATGATTTTAGCCAATGGCTGCAATATAACAAAGAGTGAAAAATTTAAGGGGGTCTGCATACTTTCCGTCCCCACTGTATATATAATGCTTACCCTAATTTGTAGTCAGCCAGCAAGTGGGGAACTAGAAGCAGCAGTGATTTACTACTATTTATTACCTAAATGGTCTGGTCACTGCTGGATACATATTGGAATGATTTACTGTGTGTGGAGCGGGGTGGGGTCAGGGGCTGGGGTGCATCCCATTGTTTAGGAGGGGTGGCAGAGCAATAACCCCAATAGATGATTTTAGCAAATAGCTGCAATATAACAAAGAGTGAAAAATTTAAGAGGGTCTGAATACTTTCCGTCCCCACTGTGTATATATATATATATATATATATTTACCCACAATGTCACGTTAATAGAATTAGGCACCGGACGCTTTTATTGTCTGGGCCGATATGGCATTGCCAAATTTCTACAGTGAGCTTCGCATGCGCAGCTCACTCTGGAGGGAACAGGCAGGTGGGTAATTTTAATGCAGAATAGACAAAGCGCTTGTCAGAAATTCTAGACAAATATAAAAAAGACTAGATCCTTATATTAAAGAAAAATGCTACATGTATGCTTAAACTGTAATTTGCCTATTTTGCAGCATGTGTTAGGTAGGGTCAGTTTACTGGTCTGTTAACTCCTACAGAGTAGGAAATGATGTTAAAGAGGAATTAAACCCATCAATTAAACAGTTTAAAAAAACAGTTACATTCCAGCCATGCCGGGAATGCTAACTGTCACATTTGTTTATACTCTTAACCAACCTGTCAAACCATCGAATGACTGGTGTGATAAATAATAACATGTGCAGCACCATGGCTGTTACAGATCAAACATAAGGATAAGATGGCAGATTCCTTAGCTGAAAATGACATGAGGGTTTAGTTCCACTTTTCATTTTTAAGACAAGGATTGCTTTCAGTATTCTTCAAAAGGTGAAAGTATATATATATATATATATATATATATATATATATATATATTACCTAATTATTATGTGTTACAGTAGCAATGTTCAGGCAATTTGGCAGTCACACTGTAGAGAGCTGAACAACATACAGTGAGATATCCAGTGTGTGGGAGGCAACTAAAATTTAATAGCCAAGAATTAATCAGATTAACATTAGACTAGAACCAGGGCAGTCTTTAATATTGATTGGACCCTGGGCAAACATTTTATTGCCCCCCCCCCACCCCAGCTTGACTCAAAATGATTTTACTGCAGCAGATCAGGCAGCGACTGTGATTGGCTGCCAGAGATTACAACACATCATTACAGCATACATCATAACCTCTCAGTGCAAATTGCGGGTGTGGCCAAACTGCACTAGCATTGAGAGGTGTGCTATGTACAGAGTGCAGGGTTGGGGGGTGCTACGTGCAGAGTGCAGGATTTAGGTGGGTGCAGAGTGCAGGGATGAGGTGGGTGCAGAGAGCAGAGGTGAGGTGGGTGCAGAGTGCAGGGGTGAGGTGGGTGCAGAGAGCAGGGGTGAGGTGGGTGCAGAGTGCAGGGGTGAGGTGGGTGCAGAGTGCAGGGGTGGGTGCAGAGTGCAGAAGTGAGGTGGGTGCAGAGTGCAGGGATGAGGTGGGTGCAGAGAGCAGGGGTGGGGTGGGTGCAGAGTGCAGGGGTGGGTGCAGAGTGCAGGAGTGAGGTGGGTGCAGAGTGCAGGGGTGAGGTGGGTGCAGAGTGCAGGGGTGAGGTGGGTGCAGAGTGCAGGGGTGAGGTGGGTGTAGAGTGTAGGGGTGAGGTTGGTGCAGAGTGCAGGCGTGAGGTGGGTGCAGAGTGCAGGGGTGGGTGCAAAGTGCAGAAATGAGGTGGGTGAAGAGTGCAGGGGTGAGGTTGGTGCGGAGTGCAGGCGTGAGGTGGGTGCAGGGGTGAGGTGGGTGCAGAGTGCATTATTTAAACAAAAATAAATAGCATTTAGAATGACTTTATTCCTGATTCTTCCCTCTTCTTCTGTGCACAAGAGGCGAGTTCCTTCTTTGGGTGTTCATGTCACTGCCTGTATTACTTGGATACTTCCTACTGGCTTTCCAACAATGGGGCTCTTTTAGGATACAGAAGAGGAGTCTTATAGGTGACATTGGAATAAGGGCACCATTGGGCATCCGCCTGCACAGGCACATCTAAATTACTGGATTGTCAGTCCCATGCACCTTGAAACAGTGATTTCAAGAACCTGGACAGTGGACTAAGTTTAGTAAATATTGCTTTAGAAGGTTAAAAGATGGGCTTTAATATATTTTTCTTTCTTTTACAGACTGTAAATTTCTTGGTGGTTGCCAACCCTATCACAGTGTTGAGGCACAGACTAAAATGTATCAGAAGGTAGAGACTTAACAATTTCACACTGCAGGATACAGCCACATTATGGGGTCATACGGATAGGCCAGGCCAGCTAAACAAGCAAGAAAATATTTTATTTAGTTAGATAGTGACCATATAAATGCCTGTAGAGAGATTGTATTATTTTCCATTAGTACCTAACACAATTTGTTGGGTAATTTAAACTACATCTTGTATAGGCTACCTCCTTTATTATATTCATGTCGGAACAACCGTGCATAGTATTATTCCACTATAGTTTCCTTTCTGATTCTTAAAAACATACATAAATTTGTTACATGAACCATATTAGGATGCTCAGGGGACTTCAAGCAGATGGAGGCTCAAGCTGTAGATCATAACACTCTGTAATGAAAACGGCAACATTACCCACCAGTTCTTGTTGGAAACTGAACATATACTGAACGTTCTTGACTATTAGAAGCATGTGTGATTCGGAAAGGTCTCAACAGAGTAGAGCCATTGATTAGAGCTATTTGTTTCAATTTGTCTAGGATCAGGCTGCATATTGTGAGGAAGAAAAATTCATAACAGATTGTTTCAACATGCAAGACCACAGTACTGCTATTTTCAATGTTCTACCGGAAATAGTTATATGTTTACAGACATTATTTTGAAATTGGAATGTACATGGGATATGTTTTTGCTTGCCATTACCATCATGCTCTTTAGCAGCACTGCTGACATGTTGGCTGCCACACATTTTAGCCACATGACATCAACTTGCTGGGCTGGATATTGCCACATATATGAATAATGGAAGTACAGAAAGGAGAGCCAAACCATAAGCGGATAGATGAGTGTAAGATAATTGTAGTTGTTGGTAAAAAATAATATAAAACCAGCCAATGTGTTTCAGGTACAACACTACTCCCTCTTCATCAGGGTTACAAGAAAATGAAAAAAATATAGTCATGATGGGCTACAAGAGTACCCACCCCCCTCAAAATGC
This sequence comes from Aquarana catesbeiana, assembly GCF_042186555.1. NCBI lineage: Eukaryota > Metazoa > Chordata > Amphibia > Anura > Ranidae > Aquarana > Aquarana catesbeiana. The sequence continues at coordinate 294,142,416 of NC_133329.1, forward strand.
TATGGCTGGTTTTATATAAGTTTTTTTTTTACCAACAATTCAAATTATCTTTGATTACTTTATTTATCTTTAGTCTCATGCACTTTTCTGTATTTTAAGCTACTGTTCCATAGCGGTGATGAGCGGTGCCCATCATGAAAAACCTTGCTATGTGGGAGCTTCCTCACCAGACCATTGGCGCAGTATTGGTGCAGTAAAAGCTTCCTTCTGGCAGCTCAACCATGCAGCTCTTTTTTGTTCAAGGATCGTTGAATTGTGTTCCTTAAAAACAACTACACCATCTTTTTGGAGAGCAGCCTGTATTTCTCCTGAGGTTACCAGTGGGTTTTTATTTGTATCCTGATCAATTCTTCCGGCAGTTGTGCCTGCACTCTTTCTTGGTCTACCTGACCTTGGCTTGGTATCAAAAGAGCCCCTCATTTTCCACTTCTTGCAAAAGTGATTAAACAGTACTGTCTGGCAAATTCAAGCCTTTGGATATCTTTGTATATCCTTTTCCATCTTTGTAAAGTTTAATTACCTTGTTACGCAGGTCTTTTGACTGTTCTTTTCTACCTCCTCATGACCCAGTGTCTAGCCCGCTTAGTGCATCCATGTGAGAGCTAACAAACTCACTGACTATTTATACACACACACATTAATTGTGATTTAAAAAGCCACAAATGTGGGAAATTAACCTTTAATTGCCATTCCAGGGTATGTAAACTTTTTATGAGGGCCATTTGGGTTTATTCTGTTATCATTATGATTTAAAAAGAATCCAAAAACTATGTGATAATAAATGGCTTTTTGTGCTTGCTAACCTTAAAAAAAATACAGCTTTTTGGCATGATTAGTCATATTTTCAATATTAATACCATATATTAATTTCACAATTTCTGCCAGGGTATGCAAACTTTTGAGCAGAACTGTAGGTGCCCTCTGTGCCTGCTGGGACCTATGGAGTCCTGCTGGAGTCTCCATTACATGCGTGCTCCCTTTAAGACCTACAATCTTATATGTAGCTGTTCCCAGCAAGGCACAGACAGGCAGAGCAAGAGGAACACTTTTCCTTCAAAGCCACGCCTTTCCTCCTCTTCCATAGCAGTGATTGACAGCCGCTCCCATGTCTGTGTGGCTTTGGCTCTGTGTTTCTCTTGGGAATGGGCGCATGTAAGGTTGCAGTCCTAAATGGGAACAAGCCGATTGTGTAGACTCCGGCAGGACTCCATAGGTCTCAGCAGGCACAGCTTAACTGTATTAAAAACCATGTTTCAATATATAATTTGTATATATCCATGTAAATAGGGCTGGACTTTTATCTTCTTATTTTACTAACGATTGGAAACAATGTACTTTCTACAGCACTGAATGGTCAGAGACCACAGTAGCTCTAAAGTGATATAGTCCAAAAATATTTAGACATAATAAAGGCGGATAAAGCACGTGGACCAGATGGCATCCACCCTCGGATCCTAAAAGAATTGAGCTCTGTCATTTCAAAGCCATTGTTTCTATTTTTTTAGGGACTATTTAATTACCGGAATGGTATCATTGGATTGAGGTAGGGACAATGCGGTGCCCATATTTAAAAAGGGATCAAAGTCTTTACCAAGTAACTATAGACCTGTTAGTTTAACTTCAATAGTCGTGAAGATACTGGAGAGTTTAACAAAAGACCACATAGATGAGTTCTTGCTGGAAAAAAATATTTTAAGCAACAGACAGCATCGATTCATGAAAGACAGAAGTTGCCAAACAAAACTGATTTCTTTTTCTGAGGAAGTAAGTATAACCTTGGACAGATGGGTGGCTGTAGACGTAGTATACACTGTTCCCCACACACAGCTAATGTGTAAGGTAAAGTCTACAGGCTTGGAAAGATCAGTTTGTTAATGGATAGAAAACTGGCTAAAAGACAGAATTCAGAGAGTAAAGGTTAATGATTCTTACTCTGAATGGTCTAAGGTTATTAGTGGTGTACCCCAAGGTTCAGTGTTGGGACCCTAACTTTTTAATATATTTAAAAATGATATAGGGTCCGGGATTAAAAGTACCATTTCAGTCTTTGCAGATGACTCCAAGCTATGCAGTGGAATGATGTCCTTACTTACAAGCCAAACTCAATGGGCAACTTAATTGGGCAACTGTGTGGCAAATGAAGTTTAATGTTGATAAATGTAAAGTTATGTACTTGGGAGCTAAGAATATGCATGCATCTTACATACTGGGGGGGGGGAACAACTGGGAGAATCTATAGTGGAGAGGATCTGGGGGTCCTAGTAGATCATAAGCTTAATAATAGCATGCAATGCCAAGCTGCGGTTTCCAAAGCGAGCAAAGTCCTTTCCTGTTACGAGCTCCAGAGACAGAGATCATTTGGCTCCTATACAAATCATAAGCAAGGCCTCAACTGGAATATGCAGTTCAGTTTTGGGCACCAGTTCTCAAAAAAGATATTGGGGAACTGGGGATAGTGCAGAGAAGGGCAACCAAACTGATAAGAGGCATGGAGGAGCCCAGCTATGAGGAAAGATTAGAGGAACTGAATTTATTATCTCTTGAGAAGAGGAGATTCAGGGGGCATATGATCAACATGTACAAATACATAAAGGGTCCATATAGTGAACTTGGTGTTGAGTTATTCACTTTAACGTCATCACAGAGGGCAAGGTGATTTCATCTCCAAATACGGAATGGTTTCTTCACAGTAAGAGCGAAGTGAGTGAGAATGTGGAATAGACTCCCCCAGAGGTGGTTCTGGCCAGCTCAGTAGATTGCTTTAAAAAAAAGGCCTGGATTCTTTTCTAAATGTACATAATATAACTGGGTACTATCATTTATAGGTACAGTCGATCCAGGCAATATCGCCTCTCCAGGGATCAGGAATTTTTTATTGTCCCCTGCTGTAGCAAATTGGATCATGCTTTGCTGGGGTTTCTCACCTTCCTCTGGATCAACTGCAGATATAGGATTGTGTATATAGGATTGTATGATTTTTTTTTTTTTTTTTTATTGGTTGAACTAGATGTGTCTTTTTTTCAACCTGACTAACTATGTAACCAAGTGATTTGGGATGCTTACAATCAGAGCTGGGTAACAGCAGTTTTTTTTAAATAAAGAGGTACTTTTTCTCTTAAAATTATTACTTGACTTGATAAAGCCAATATGTTCCTAAATAAAGAGCAGTGTGAATTTTAATAAGTTCATTTTAACTAGTGAGCTAATTATTACGTTAATACATAATGGTATTTATTAATCACAAAAAATATGTACAAGTAATGAGATGATGAAAATGAAATTAGCCCATCTTGCATCTTAACGGCTTCTTCAAAATGCTAAAAGTAAAAAAAAAAACACAAGTGAGACAACATATCAAAGAATTCTGTGCAATTAGGGCTATTCTAGGCAGTCTCAGTTCCGTGAAGTACAGAACTATAAGAGGACTGTAAAACTGGCAGAACACCAACTGGATAGAACTGTTCAAACAACAGAAAAAATCATAATATACTGCAGTAGCAAAGCAGTTAATGATATTACTGTACACTGACAATGCTTGGATGACAGAGTGCTCTGAACAGCTTGTACCTAGTACATAATTCCCATTAGAATGGAGGAAACATAAGGCCATTTTGTATTATGATACAATAGTGTATCAGTTGTAACTGCATATATCACTACCACAAAGCAATTAATTTCTTCTTCCTAGTTAGCGTTGTGACATCTCTCTGAAAATGTCCATTAGAGCCCTCCAAAAATTGTTTGTAATGTTATTGTAATGTTTCCCTCGGGCTGCATTTACTATATTTATACAAGATGTTCATTTTGCAATTTCTATTTTTATCATGGAGGACAACAATACAACTGGGCTTACTTAGTATGCATTACAGTGTGCAAATGCACTAACCCCTTTCAGCCAATCAGGTTAAGGTTATTTCTGTTTGCATATCATTATTTATACCTTCAATGAGTCCAAATATATGCATTTTGATTCATAAGGTTATAAATAGGTTAGAAGTTTATACAGTGAGCACCATGCAAAAAAAACAATGTATGAAGAAATTGGCATTCTCATGTGGTTTCTGAGGTATTGGTTGGATACCACTGTGTTCCAGATTTCTGAAAAGGGCAACATATGTCTTTCTGCACGTATCATATTTTAAGTTACATTTTTCCAGTCTGATAAATTCTGCTTATAAATAGTAATTGTGCATTTATTTTCTAAAAATGATTTGTGTTTAACCACCTCAATACCAGGCACTTACACCTCCTCCCTGCCCAAGCCAATTTTCAGCTTTCAGCGCTGTCGCTGTTTAAATGACAATTGTGCGGTCATGCTACACTGTACCCAAATTAAATGTTATCATTTTGTTCCCACAAATAGAGCTTTCTTTTGATGGTATTTGATCACCTCTGTGGTTTTTATTTTTTTGCTAAACATTTTCTCCTTCACTGATGGGCACTGATGGGCACTGATAAGGCAGCACCGATAAGGTGGCACTCAAGAGCACTGACAATGGGCACTGATAGGCGGCACTGATGGGCACTGGTAGGCGGCACTGATGGGTGGCACTGATATGCAGCACTGATGTGCATTGATAGGTGGTACTGATGGGCACTGATAGGCGACACTGACGGGCACTGATAGGCGACACTGATGGGCACTGAAAGGCTGCACTGATGGGAACTTATGGGTGGCACTGATAGGCTGCACTGTTGGGCACTGATAGGCGGCACTGCTAGGCACTGCTGGGTACTGATATGTGGCACTGATGGGCACTGATATGCAGCACTGATAGATGGCATTGATAGGCATCACTGATGTCACTAACAGGCATTGGGGATGGGCACTGATTGGAAGCTGCCTGGCCACTGATTGGCAGCCGCCTGGGCACTGATTGGCATTTGCTTGGTGGTCTAGGGTGACATACCTGGTGGTCCAGGTTGGTGCCAATCCCTGGTGGTCCTGAAAGCCTCCTGATGGTCCTGGGTGGGCATCCGAGGGGGGGCTGCGCTGATAAACAATCAGCACAGACCCCCCCTGTCTGGAGAGAAGCCGATCAGTTTTCTTCTACTCGCGTCTGTCAGACTCGAGTGAGGAAAAGACGATCAACGGCTGTTCCTGTTTACATCGTGATTGGACACAGCTGATCACGTGGTAAAGAACCACCGTCAGAGGCTCTTTACCGAGATCGGTGTAACGGTGTGTCTGACACACACACACCGCACCACTGATCGCCGCAATGCGTGCCCCCACAGGCGCACGAGAGCGGTCGTTCTGGGAGGCCGTTATATGATGTCCACCCAGAACAAGACCCGCTCCGCCCAGCCGTCATTTGAAGGCCTGCCGGGTGGCAAGCGGTTAAGGCTGATCTCCAGGCACACTAAATTAATGGTTGAAATACATATATGTTAGCTAGTTTGCCTGCCAAAAAGATGTGTATAACTGTCCCCTACACACCCGTACTGTGCAATTCAACAGTAAAAACAGCAGAAAACCGATGGGATCATCTCTCTGTCATTCTGCTATCTCCTTCTATCAGGATGCCTTTTGCCCTATGACACACCTGATTGGCTATTTGTGCTGCTTTTTCATCCCCCTCTGTGAGATCTGCTGTGCAAGGACTGCAAGAGGCTGATACCAAGTCAAAAAAAAGGTACTTACTCTATGTAGATTTAAAGAATACATGTAATGATGTAATAAAGATTACAGAGTAGCATTCATTTGTATCTTTTATGTCCACTTACAGTAGAGTTCATCTTTAAAGTAGCAATAAAGGTTCTTTTTATTTCCTTTAACATAGCAAACATGTTATATTTACCTGCTCTGTGCAATGGTTTTGCACAGAGCCACCCCAATCCTCGTCTTCTAGGGTCCCCTGCTGGCACTCCTGGCACCTCCTCTTCAGTGAGTGCCCCCATAGACAGCCGCTTCCTATGGGGGCACTTGTGCTGGCTTGCTCCTGAGCCGTGTTGTCTGTGTCCATTGACCCCGCTCCTGAACTCCTAGAGAGTTTATTAAATTGGATTCTTAGCTTTGAAGACTGGTAACAATTTATTTATGTAAAGGGAAGACCAAAGTCAATTGGAAATGTATTTTTAGTACACAAAGTAAAAGATCTTTAGCAAAGATGAGGGTACCCTGCTTTTAGTCAGAAAATCTTTACATCTTCAATCTCCCAGGTCTGTGTGTTTTAAATGACAGTTGATTGATTCCCCACCAGAAAAAGTTTGGTGAAGATCTCATTCACTGCAGGAGTGTGATTTTTTTTTTTTTTAACTCTTGGACCAAAGACACTGCTCTCTACAAAGAGTGGATCATTTGCTTCCTCTACTTATGTTAATTGTAATTTATGGAAGACTGGTTTGGTCTTATTGTTTCAAGCTTGCAATCTATACCACAATCATTTGAAAAGATAAGTTCACCTTTTTAAAAAAAAAAAAAATAAATAATAAATGCATATCTTTTTGCAGGAAAAAATGCGTATTTAATTTTTTATTTTTTTATTGGGAGCCTGGAAAGCATTGCACCTACAATCAGCAGATCATGGGTGTAATGAAGGGCTTTTGCAGACTCTGGGTGTAAGCTGTCCAGCTGTATATCACACAGCCAAGTAGTTACGCACTAACAGGAAGCATCAATGATTTCCCACAGTGCTCAACAGCACCGTGCTAGTTCATTAGGAGCTACAAGCGAGCAGGGCTGCTTGGCCTTGTAGTTCTCCATTCATAGAACTCCGTGAATGAATGGCGTGGTTGGGCGGGTGGAGCTCCGCGCAGCCACATTCTTTGCAGATTGTTTCAGAGAGTGTGAGGGAGGGGTCTCTGTCACACCCCGGGGGGAGGGCAGTGGATTTGTAACAAGTCACATGTTACACCCACATTCCGGGTGTAACATGTTACAAAAAATGAACTTATCTTTTAGTGGCCAAAAAAGGGTTAAAAAGTGGTTAAAACCACTTTAGGAGCGGTGTAAACACCACTCCTACAGCGCTGCAAAGATGCGGCTGGCAGGACCTTTTTTTAGCGTCCTGCCAGCACACCGCTCCAGTGTGAAGGCACTCTGGCTTTCACACTGGAGTGAGAGGAGAGGCGCTTTACAGGCACTATGCAGGCACATTTTTTAGCGCTATAGCACCTGTAAAGCGACTCAGTGTGAAAGCAGTCTTAGAATCTGTTCAACTTCCCTGATCATTTGGCTACACAAGCAGATTTCATTTAATTAATATATAGTCTATAACGTAAAAGAAGTTGTTCTTTAAATCTTTATGTAATATGTTGAAAATAACATCGTTTTTCATGGTAATTTCCATATTAAATAACGTAAATTTGCTCTGTAAAGGCTCATGCACAGGGGCATAGCAAAATACTGACATCTATGGGGTCTTGCTGCCAGAAAGATGCTGCGTAAAAAGAACGCATGTAATAGTCGGTTATTGTTTCTGCTTAAACATACTGCACAAGAAAACACCTAGTGCCAGAGGCAAAGTGAACCACTCAGGGTTAAATAGACAGACCAGGTGAGTAAAAAAGTACAAATTTTATTGAGACATCATAAAATAAATGACAAACAGTGCCAAAAAAGACATATATAGTATAATATCAGATAACATCAAATGTAATTGCGATACAAAGTACCCCAAAAAAAACACGTCATGTACTGTATATCAGACAGTGGCTGCCCTCATAGAGCTAACAGGCTAGCCTAAGCACACACAGACGTGGACACCTTACATGTTTCAGACCATTGTAGGTCCTTCTTCAGAGGTTTTTAAGTAGTATGGGTAATAGATTCTACAATGTAAATATATAATATTAGTATCATAGTAACATAAAAAACAAAAAAAACTTTTTTTTTTCATCTATTTTTTATTCACACTCTTTTTTTATTTTCATTTTTATTTTCATTATTTCTTCTCTCCCCCCCCCCCCCTTTTTTTTCTTCTTCCCTCTCTTTTTTCTTATTCTTATATTTGTCTCCTGTTATCATATATCTCTTTATAGGATATAATTTCCGGTGGATTATGTTGTATGATTTTTTAAATACTATATTTGTGATCATATTGTTACATCACTGGTTGGGTATAATTCCCAATATTTTCACTAGAAGTCATTCCCTACATGTATACACCCACAAGTGGCTTGGTACTGGTTGGTCTGATGTCCCCTGAGCTTGCATAGTTGCCCTATGAGAGCCTTTCTCTGGCGATCTGGTGACTGATCATCGTATCTGTGTATTTATACCCCACCGGGTGCAGCCAAATGGTAAGCACCAAGCTGGGAAGAGGAGCTCTGTGTTACACGCAAGCACTTGAGGCACAGGAACAACAGGTAGATTCCTGTACTCTGTTACTATGTCTTAATGGTTACATGTCCTTTGGAGGCATGCAGCCATTTCTTTATATCTAACATGATGTGTTGATATAATGCTTTGAACTACATGATATAGTAGCCTTATACTGTAATAGCTATAATCTTACTATCCGTTTATATATACAGATCAACATGTACCATCACCCTCCTATCTGAACACATGTAAACCCTTGAGAGCTGCCAGACATTTATCAGCAGGAGTTCACACTCCATAGCTGTAGGGTCCTTGTCTGTGAAGTTTGGAGTGCTTGATCTCCCTCACTGTGTTTGGCTCACCCTCCTGGGGAGTTTTCTCTGTACATTTTCCCAGCTGCCAGCCTTGTGATACACCAGTGGGAGCTTTCACTTATCAGCCACGTGCAATAACCATCTGCGCAATTTTGTAAGTAAAGACCCTGCAATACTTACTAACTACATGTGAAGTAACACATATATACAGTATCTCACAAAAGTGAGTACACCCGTCACATTTTTGTAAATATTTTATTATATCTTTTCATGTGACAACACTAAAGAAATTACACTTTGCTACAATGTAAAGTAGTGAGCAGTCATTAATGTCTAAACCGCTGGCAACAAAAGTGAGTACACCCCTAAGTGAAAATGTCCAAATTGGACCCAAATTGTCAATATTTTGTGTGGCCATCATAATTTTCCACCACTGCCTTAACCCTCTTGGGCATGGAGTTCACCAGAGCTTCACAGGTTGCCACTGGAGTCCTCTTCCACTCCTCCATGATGACATCACAGACCTGGTGGATGTTAGAGACCTTGTGCTCCTCCACCTTCCATTTAAGGATGCAGCACAGATGTTCAATAGGGTTTAGGTCTAGAGACATGCTTGGCCAGTCCATCACCTTAACCCTCAGCTTCTTTAGCAAGGCAGTGGTCATCTTGGAGATGTGTTTGTGGTCATTATGTTGGAATACTGCCCTGCGGCCCAGTCTCCCAAGGGAGGGGATCATGCTCTGCTTCAGTATGTCACAGTAAATGTTGGAATTCATGGTTCCCTCAATGAACTGTAGCTCCCCAGTGTCGGCAGCACTCATGCAGCCCCAGACCATGACACTCCCACCACCATGCTTGACTGTAGACAAGACACACTTGTCTTTGCACTCCTCACCTGGTTGCCGCCACCTACGCTTGACACCATCTGAATCAAATAAGTTTATTTTGGTCTCATCAGACCACAGGACATGGTTCCAGTAATCCATTTCCTTAGTCTGCTTATCTTCAGCAAACTGTTTGTGAGCTTTCTTGTGCATCATCTTTAGAAGAGGCTTCCTTCTGGGACGACAGCCATGAAGACCAATTTAATGCGGCATTTAGTCCGGCATATGGTCTGAGCACTGACAGGCTGACCCTCCACCCCTTCAACCTCTGCAGCAATGCTGGCAGCACTTATACATCTATTTCCCAAAGACAACCTCTGGATATGACACTGAGCACGTGCACTCAACTTCTTTGGTCTACCATGGTGAGGCCTGTTCTGAGTGGAAAAGAAAATAGTAAAAACCTTCGCGCCAGTGGTGTCGATAGCAGATAATATATATGAATTACATATACTGGTGATACATCTAGTAAGAAAACATTCCCAACAATAAAGAAAATTTGTGGAAATATATAAACAATCAGTGTAAGCTGCTCCCCAATTTTTGAATAATCAAAAAAATAGATAATCAAAAAAAGGAATGTAAGGAAGATAGGGGGCGCTAGATACCATACTAATCAAGTGCTCTAAATAAATAAATCTCCTGCATTACCAAAAAAATGGAAATGTAAGAAAGCTAGGGGGCGCTAGATACCATACTATTCAAGTGCTTTAAATAAATAAATATCCTGCATTACCAAAAAAAATGAAAAACATAATAATGACAAATCATAATTAGATTACACATTGGAGTGCCCACAATAGTGAAAAAAATATATAGTGATTGATTGTCCACATAAAAAAGTGTTTTGAAGTGGTTGAAATGATATCTTTCAATAATATCCCAATCTTGTTGCTGTAAACGAAAGGTTTTCCATCACCAAAGGAAAATAAGAAAAAGGAAAACACCTCGAAGTAGTAGATATCTGCTTACCAGATACCAATGACTCCTTTAGTTAAAAAGAGAGTCACTAGCGCTTGTGCAGGGTTGTGCCTGCTCACATGGATGGCCGGACTGTGGTTGGTATTATAGGCATGGATCGTTCCCGTCAAGCTCATTCAAGATAGGATAAGGATACATAGGAAACAAAAACAGTCTCCATAGCGTAAAACCATTTATTAAAAAAGTAAACAAATTAAAAAGCCAAATGGCCGCTTACATTGGTGGGTGCCTACCCGGCACTGGGGCTGCTTGCATGTCAGGGTGACTTCACAGTCAGAAAAAGCCTTTCATGTCTCCTCCACGCTGGCGTGCGTTCCAGCTTACACAGGGGGGCAGCCAAAGGATCCGGATGTTGTTGGGTGATAGGACATGTGACCACGTACCGCTCCATATATATATATTTTTTTCACTATTGTGGGCACTCCAATGTGTAATCTAATTATGATTTGTCATTATTATGTTTTTCATTTTTTTTGGTAATGCAGGATATTTATTTATTTAAAGCACTTGAATAGTATGGTATCTAGCGCCCCCTAGCTTTCTTACATTTCCATTTTTTTGGTAATGCAGGAGATTTATTTATTTAGAGCACTTGATTAGTATGGTATCTAGCGCCCCCTATCTTCCTTACTGTTCTGAGTGGAACCTGTCCTGTTAAACCGCTGTATGGTCTTGGCCACCGTGCCACAGCTCAGTTTCAGGGTCTTGGCAATCTTCTTATAGCCTAGGCCATCTTTATGTAGAGCAACAATTCTTTTTTTCAGATCCTCAGAGAGTTCTTTGCCATGAGGTGCCATGTTGAACTTCCAGTGACCAATATGAGAGAGTGAGAGCGATAACACCAAATTTAACACACCTACTCCCCATTCACACCTGAGACCTTGTAACACTAATGAGTCGCATGACACCGGGGAGAGAAAATGGCTACTTGGGCCCAATTTGGACATTTTCACTTAGGGGTGTACTCACTTTTGTTGCCAGCGGTTTAGACATTAATGGCTGTGTGCTGAGTTATTTTGAGGGGACAGCAAATTTACACTGTTATACAAGCTGTACATTCACTACTTTACATTGTAGCAAAGTGTCATTTCTTCAGTGCTGTCACTTCAAAAAATATACAATAAAATATTTACAAAAGTGTGAGGGGTGTACTCACTTTTGTGAAATACTGTGTATATATATATATATATATATATATATATATATATATATATATATATATATATATATATATATATATATATATATTGGTGTTTTTTATGTTACTATGATACTAATATTATATATTTACATGGTAGAATCTATTACCCATACGACTTAAAAACCTCTGAAGAAGGACCTACAATGGTCTGAAACATGTAAGGTATCCACACCTGTGTGTGCTTAGGCTAGCCCGTTAGCTCTATGGGGGCAGCCACTGTCTGAAATACATGATGGCTTTTTTTTCTTTTTTTGGGGGGGTACTTTGTATCGCAATTACATTTGATCTTATCTGATATTACACTATATATGTCTTTTTTGGCACTGTTTGTCATTTATCTTTATGATGTCTCAATACAATTTGTACTTTTTTACTCACCTGGTCTGTCCATTTAACAATCCCTGAGGGGTTCACTGTGCCTCTGGCACTAGGTGTTTTCTTGTGCAATTTGAATAGTGGATTGGACAGATCCAGGTTTTCTTTATACACACACCAATTCCTGTAGATTTTATCTGTTTAAACATATAAATGTCCAAAAAACTCTCATATTTGTAAAATTCTACTTCCCATTACTCTAGCTCAGTGTTCAGCCCTATTACTTACACACATGCATCCGTTTACATGCGTACACACATAAATTACACAGAAATACTGACCATTTTCTAAGCACAATGCAGCTGTGTGCATGGACCAATAATATATTGCACAATGTTACTTAGATACATAGTTGGTGAGGTTGAAAAAAAAGACACAGGTCCATCAAGTCCAACCTATGTGTGTGATTATATGTCAGTATTACATTGTATATCCCTGTATGTTGTGGTCATTCAGGTGCTTATCTAATAGTTTTTTGAAACTATCGATGCTCCCTGCTGAATTCCACATCCGTGCCGCTCTTATTACACGTTATTAAACTCCCTTCGCGAAAAAGTATTATCCTTATTGTGGGGTCACCAGTATAGTATTTGTAAATTGAAATCATATTCTGTCTCAAACATCTCTTCTCCAGCAAGAATAAGTTCAGTCCTCGCAACCTTTCTTCATAACTAATATCCTCCAGACCCTTTATTAGCTTTGTTGCCCTTCTTTGTACTTGCTCCATTTCCAGTACATCCTTCCTGAGGACTGGTGCCCGGAACTGGACAGCATACTCCAGGTGAGGTCGGACCAAAGTGTTGTAGAGTGGGAGAATTATCGTTTATCTCTGGAGTTAATCCCCTTTTTAATGCATGCCGATATTCTGTTTGCTTTGTTAGCAGCAGCTTGGCATTGCATGCCATTGCTGAGTCTCATCTACTGGGACCCCCAGGTCCTTTTCCATCCTACATTACCACAGAGGTTCACCCCCTAGTAAGTAGATTGCATTCATATTTTTGCCACCAAAATGTACTATTTTACATTTTTCTACATTAAACCTCATTTGCCATGTAGTTGCCCACCCCATTCATTTGCTCAGATCTTCTTGCAAGGTTTCCCATCCTGCGGAGAAGTTATTGCCCTGCTTAGCCTAGTGTCGTCCGCAAATACAGAGATTGAACTGTTTACCCCATCCTCCAGGTTATTTATGAACAAATTAAACATGATTGGTCCAAGCACAGAACCATGGGGGACCCCACTACCCACCCCTGACCATTCTGAGTACTCCCCATTTATTACCACCCTCTGAACTCGCCCTTGTAGCCAGTTTTCAATCCATGTACTCACCCTATGGTCCATGCCAACGGACCTTACTTTGTACAGTAAACATTTATTGGGGAACTGTGTGAAATGCTTTTGCAAAATCCAGATACACCACATCTACGGCCTTCCTTTATCTAGATGGCAGCTCACCTCTTCATAGAAGGTTAATAGCGACGCAGTGCCGTATCGCAAAAAATGGCCTGGTCATTAAGCAGGCAAATCTTCCAGGGCTGAAGTGTTTAATGTTAATGTTTCCCAAGTCTATTTATAATTCTGTCCTCCGTTAGCCATGAGGGTGCTTCCTGAGATGTGTCATGAGGATAAACACTGCAGTTTTGGTTACTGAAGCCCCCCGATTCCCTCGTGAAGACTGAGAAGAAGAATAACTTCAATACATTCGCCATCTCCCCATCCTTTGTAACCAGATGTCTTTCCTCATTCTTTATGGGGCCAATATGGTCTGTCCTCCCTTTTTTATATACTTGAAGAATTTTGGGGGATTTTTTTTGCTCTCCTCCACTATGTGTCTTTCGTGTTCTTAGCCGCACTAATTGCACCCTTACATATCTTGTTGCATTCTTTGTAATGTCTGAATGTTGATCCCTCAGCCTTGTATATTTTGAAGGCCTTCTCCTTTGCTTTTATATGCGTTTTTACATTGGAGTTAAGCCATCCAGGACTTTTGTTCGCTCTTTTAAATTTATTTAAGAATTATGTTCAGATCCATAAAAAAATGATACATTGTACAAATTTAAACAGCGTTTTTAAGCCTGTGTTTCAAGAGCCTTTAGGAGGTAATTAAAGTGTGGAAGTCTAAAGGATTATAAATATTTATGGTCTTCTGTAATAACCTTTCGTTAATATAATTTGTAAAATCAAATCAGAGCCTACAGCAATTAATGAAGTACAGCTGTACTTAATGGCAGTACAGCTTATTTATAGGGAGCATCCAAATCAAGAAATGCACCTACGCACTTCTGTATTGTATTCAACATGTCACCATACATTACAATACTATACAATCCTGACTCAATAAACACTGTATTATTTTCAGAGAAGTAATATTTAGAGTAATTATTGCTTTTTACCTTAAAGTGGACCTAAACTCAAAAAAATAAAGATTTGCTATCATATAGGGCAGTAAAGGTGAACCTTGGCACCCCAGATGTTTTGGAACTACATTTTCGATTATGCTCAACTACACTGCAGAGTGCATGAGCATTATGGGAAATGTAGTTATAAAACATCTGGGGTGCCAAGGTTTGCTATACATTCATTTTACATAACACAGCAACTATCTACAGACGTAGGACACCCAATGATAGAAATGATTTATTTTTCCCAAAGAAAAACACCTTCGCACACAGGTACTGCCTAGTATTCCAATGTTTCTCTTCTCTCTCAGTTTCTCTCCCTAACTCAGCTAATGTGACCCTAGTGCATATGGAGGGGGATAGGGGAGGGGCAAATAAGACAGGCACCCAACATTCTCCTCAAACTGATGATGTCATTGGTTGTAAGGATGCTAGAGGATGAAAGGTTGTAATAGTGCACAATGAAACCTGTGGCTTTGTGTAACTAAAAGGCACGCTTCATCCACCCGCTGGCTTGTATACAATCTTTGGGCAATTTTTAGGCATTTTGCAAAGGCACCCCTGCAGAAATCTGAGGGCACCCCAGTTAAAAAAGGCTGCTATACAAATAGGTTAATTGTGCCTAAGCAGTACCCTGAAAAATGTACATATTGTCTTGACTTCCTCTTAACCACTTCAGCCCCGGAAGAATTTACCCCCTTCCTGACCAGAGCACTTTTTGCGATTCGGCACTGCGTTGCTTTAACTGACAATTGCGTGGTTGTGCGACGTTGTACCCAAACAAAATTGGCGTCCTTTTTTTCCCACAAATAGAGCTTTCTTTTGGTGGTATTTGATCGCCTCTGCGGTTTTTATTTTTTGCGCTATAAACAAAAAAACAGCGACAATTTTGAAAAAAAAAGCAATATTTTTTACTTTTTGCTATAATAAATATCCCCCAAAAATATATAAAAAAACAATTTGTTTCCTCGGTTTAGGCTAATATGTATTCTTCTACATATTTTTGGTAAAAAAAAAAAAAAAAAAAATCGCAATAAGCGTATATTGATTGGTTTGCGCAAAAGTTATAGCGTCTACAAAACGGGATAGTTTTATGGCATTTTTATTATTTTTTTTTTTATTATTAGTAATGGCAGCGATCTGCAATATTTATCGGGACTGCGACATTATGGCGGACACATTGGACATTTTGACACTATTTTGGGACCATTATCATTTATACAGCAATCAGTGCTATAAAAATGCATTGATTACTGTGTAAATGACACTGGCAGTGAAGGGGTTAACCACTAGGGGGCAGTGAAGGGGTTAAGTGTGTTCTAGGGAGTGATTCCAACTGTGAGGGGGTTGGACTTCAACACACAGAACAGTGATCACTGCTTTTAATGAGAGAGAGCTGTGTTCTCTGTCCTGTTACTAGGCAGAACGGGGAAATGCTTTGTTTACAAAAGCATCTCCCCTTTCTTCCTCTCCGTGACACGATCGCGGGCACCCGGAGACATCGAGTCTGCGGGACCTAGAGTCACGGAGACCGCAGCACGCACACACTCGCGACACCGCTTCTTAAAGGGGACGTACCTGTATGCCCTTTTTCTTGCCAGTACCATTCTGCCAACGTACATCGGCGTGCTGGTCAGCAAGTGGTTAAAAAATATCAGTGGATTTCCTGTGCCTAAGCATGCCTTATAGCTATATATCTGTAGTGCGGGATTTCAAACACTATTGCTTCTGACTTCTATTCCTTCAGAGTAAGATTTGGTGATGTCCCTACTGTGCTGTTCACTGTTCTCCTTGCTGGAGAGAAAGCTACAGTATAAGGATTTAATTGCTTCTGTTTCATTCATTCCAGGGATCTGTGCTTTCTGTACCTCTCCTACTACTTTTTGAATATTTTTCCACCAATCATGAGACTAGCAGTCAAAATTAGGACAGCTCAGACACAAGGGAGCAAAGTCCTGTCTCAATTAAGATAACCACCTCCACACATAAACAGGAATTAATAAAAAAATGTCTGAGACAAACTTTGTCTCAACATTATCTCAAAATAAGCACAGCCAATCATCTTTTACATTTTTATGTACTAAGCTGTGTAGAAAAAAATGAAGGATAAAAGCTTTTTGTTGTGGGCAATGGCACCTGTTGAGATAGAACTTGTCTCAGACACCTCTTATTAATCCCCCACACAATATGGGACAAGGAATGGTACATCAGTAATAAGCAAGGATCCGCTGAAGGGAGCCTACAGTGACTATTCCTTTTGCTCTATGCTTTCATTTTTTGATTACAGCTTTCAAAGTTCAGGTCCTTTTAGAAGTAATTTTATGTTTATTTGACATTTTTACTTGCTTGCTCTTCCATATGTTTGCTATTCTATTATGTATGGTGATTTTTAGATTAGCAGTAGAGGGTGCTCTCAGTGATCATGGAGATGAGCTATAAAGGGAGTCTATTGCTTGCAAGGAGTCAGCTTACTGTCATGCCAGGTGCACACGGGCCGAATATTGGCAGAAATCAGCCAGTACAGTCAAAACCGGCCAACATTCAGTCAGTGTACAGCCGCCTGTTTAACGGAAGCTGGTCTTACAACCATCTTTTGTTGAATGAGCATGCTGGAAAACCAGCATCCAACCAGCATCAGATCAGCACTTACCAGCGCGTTCTGGCGGGGGAGTCCCCCTGTCAGAACACAATAGCACAACAGGGGAGATCGATGTACTAACACCGATTGTGTTAGTACAGCGATCTTTCAGTTATTTTTTCATTCAGCCGCTGGGTTAAATGAAAAAAAAAAACATTTGTATTGTGACAAGAAGCAGTAAAGAAGAACCAATGTGTTTCTCTGCAAAGCAGAAAGAAGACCCTATATATGTAATGAGCTGTTCAATGTACATACTGTATATAATTACAAAATATACCTTTACTTAAAGCGGATCTTCAGTCATTTGTTCAACTTTCCATCTATTAAATCTTCTGCCCTTGTTGTTTTAACTTTGGGAAGTAAAATGTTTTTTGTTTTTTTTTGCCAGTAAATACATTATACAGCCCACTTCCTGTTTCTTGTCTGGTAAAAAGCCTAGGCTTATGACATCTTGCACAGCTCTCTCTCACTCTCTCATGAGAGATTGACAGAAAGGGAGGGGGGATGAGTCATAAGAGGGCCAATGAGAGCTGCAGGGCTGCAAGTGTGCCTCTGTGTGTCTGTGTAAATCCAGCAAGTGAACAGGCAGCAGCTTCAGCTGCCCACAGCTAAAATGGTTGCAGCCAGACTCAGTGGAGGGAGATTTCTGCAGCATATTTGGTAAGTACAGAATCACAGTATATATAAAATAATTTGCAAAATGGTTGGAGGGAAGCTTCAGAATGGCAAAGACGTTTTTATTAAAAATTATGTGAGCAGACTGCAGTTCCTCTTTAAAGTAATACTAAAGGCTACATTGATATAAAGATTATAGGTTATACTTACCTGCTCAATGCAATGATATTGCACAGAAAAGATGCTTTCCGTCTCTTCTGTTGGCCCCTCCCTCCTTTGATTACCTACTGTAGCCACACCCCCACTCCCTCCTCACAGGAGTTTGACTGACAGCAGCAGGAGCCTATGGAGGTGCTGGAGCTGTAGACAGTGCTGGAGTGGTGACATGGAGCCAGGTAAGTGTTTATGGATCGAGAGTGGGACAGATAGAGGTATTTTTTTACCCTAATGCAGGGAATGCATTAAGGTAAAAAAAAAAAAAAAAAAAAGATTAGGCTTTAATACCACTTTAGGGTTGAAACCATCAACGCAGATTCATAGGTTGTTTAAATCAACCTGAATGATTCCAGGCTGGCAACAAGGGAACAAAACTTGTGTTGGAAAATGATTAAACAGATCCAGAAAGGAACTATTGCAGTCTTAAGGATTTTAAAAATGAGCCAAGTAACATTAACTTTGTTCTGTAAAGGGCGAGAGACAGAGAACGCGTTTACAGATGGTTGCAGCATCTTTTATCACACTTCAATTCATTACAGGAACTATGGTATGCCCCTGCCATAGATGTGCTCAGAGACAATAGGCTGAGTCCTGAGAGACAACCTGAGTCCCCTGTCCTTCTTATACAGACTGTCTGATCTGTAGAAGAAAAGCAACAAATATCTGACCTGATCGTCCTTGAACTGAAATTGTCCATGTATTTATCAGCTGGCACAGTCTAACCTTGCACCAAGCAGTCAATAAGGCTTTAATATTAGTTATATTTTATGTAACTGCAAATGAACTTCACTTATTCAATGGCTTTATGAAAGCCTCAGATTTAACAGAAAGAATACCGTTGTATAATGGCATGTCTGCTATTCAAAAACGGATCATGCAGAGCTGGATGAATTTTAAAGAACAAAAAAATAATACATTCTGATGCTTAGTGGTGCAGTTTAAAAGACCAGTCAGCCATAAAGGAAAACAAAAATGAGATATTTGGCATTTTATGAAAATATAATGCGTGGTCTCATGTAACGTGTTTACAGCCAATTCAAGGTAAAAGTGGTTCAAGTGTGGCAGTTATAATTAGTGTTACTAAACAAGGAGTCTGGATCTCCTTATCAGCAGGGCTTAATTGCTGAGTGCACTTCTTGCAGATAAACAGGTATTTTTCTGTACTTGCAGGATCTTTAATGGCTCAGGCAGGGTGTAAAAGCAGGCCGGTGAATCAGAATTTTGAGGGTTAATCCACCTCTCCAATGCCCTCTATGGATCGCTTTTCAGAAGGGCAGCAGTATAGATGCAACTATGAACAAACCTTAAAGGGATATGTGCATGCAAAGCAGAAATGTACTGCATGTTTTTCTATGCCTTACCATATGCTTTAGCAGTGGTTGTAGATATTAGCCACACTTGCAGTACAAATATTGGTGCTCAATATTTTGAGGGGGGGGGGGGGTGCAGGAGATCAGTGACCCCCCCCCCCCCCCCCGCGTGTGCGGGAGACGGACGACAGTGATCAGTGGCCTTACCTTAGGAGGCCAATGCTACTCCTCGCTCCAGCTTGTGAGGGAAGAGCCAGGGGCAGTTGCTTCTCCTCCCAGCCGAACAGTCTCCCAAGCCATTTGGGTCTCAGGACCCGCTCCCTGATTGGCGGGGAGGAGAAGCAGGAAGACAATAGTAAATTTTAATTTGCTATTGTCACACAACTGGGTGGGCTCAGGGAGCAGTGCTCTGTGCTCCGAGCCCACCCTTTTTTGAAGCCAATTATAGCCTCAGGCTCTAATCATGTGCTTCAAAAGAAAAAAAAGCCATTGGAATCCATGTGTCCAGCGTCATGCATGTAGGGCCGGGCGCATAGATTAGAGGGGCGGCGCCCCTGCGCCATTAATGGACAGGCCGCCACTAAGTACATTATTAATATTATAATACAGGATTTATACAGTGCCAACAGTTTATACAGTGCTTTACAATATAAAGGGGGACAATACAATTACAATACAGTTTAATACAGAAGGAGAATGAGGGCCTTGCCCATGGAGTTTACAATCTAAAGATTGTCTCCAGTGAGTCAGCTGACTCATAGACTTGCATTGTGAGAGACAGCAGTAGTAAAACACAATTAATGTGTAGCACAGCAAAACAAGAAGCACAGTCTGCATTTTTAGAAAGGAAATATCACTGTCTCCATGTACATATATGTTCTGTATATAAAAAAACTATATACAGTTAAAATGATATACAGTTATATAGGTATTCTGCATAAAAAAACTATAGGAATAAACAAGGAATTTAAAGTAACACACATACGTTGATAAGTCTATTTACACCAAGCTTGTCACTACATATATATGAACAATAAAATATTATTAATTTCCTTTAAAAGTATTCGCTTGAAATATGTTAATTGCCTGGGTTGACCTTTTGAAAATGCTAGCCATTTGTCTTCAATACTTTGAGACACTGACCTGCAACAAGCACGTAGCAGAAGTCGCAGCAATGTCAAACACCTGATGTGCGTACTCTTGTTCCCTGACGCAAAAAGAGGTGAAGCAATTGGATCAGCTATTTAAGAAGAAGTGGTCAGTCATGGCAGCTTACATGTTTTTTCAGTACAGGTTTTTTTTATCAGTAAAAAATATTCATAACTCCTCTGTTGTCTGCTGCCTCCCTCCCCCCATACCAGTGTCCTATGCCCCCCTTCCCCCCATACCAATATCTTCTACCCCCATTCCTCCCATACCAATATCCTCTACCCCCTTCCCCCCGTCTGCTGCCTCCCTTCCCCCATACCAGTGTCCTATGCCCCCCTTCCCCCCATACCAATATCCTCTACCACCATTCCACCCATACCAATATCCTCTACCCCCTTCCCCCATACCAATGTTCTCTACCCCCCATTCCCCCTCATAACAGTGTCCTCTGCTCCAACTTTCACCCCATATCAGTGTCCTCTACTCCCCCTTCCCCCATAGCAGTGTCCTCTGCTCCCTCTTTCCCCCCATAGTAGTGTCCCCTGCTCACCCTTTTCCCCCATAGCAGTAACCTCTGCCTCCCTTCCCTTCATACCAGTGTCCTCTAGCAACCTCCCTTCCCCCTCATAGCAGTATCCTCAGCTCCCCCCTCCCTCCCATAGCTCTGCCCCTTTCACAACACCTCCCACACAAGCATAAGCATTCTTCTACCTATTTGTGTAGACAGAGGAGAGAGTGGAAGGCAGCACAGCTCAGGACAGAGAGCGGGAGCTGCTGGAACTAACTTTCATATTAAGAAGAAGATGATTGGTTGCTAGGACCAACCTGTGTCCTAGTAACCAATCACCTGCTAGTTAACAAAATAAGTTAACTTGGCCAGCTCTCGCTCCCACTCTTGCCATCCATCCTGAGCCATGCTGCCTCCCGCTCTGCACAATGCCATGAGGATAAGAGCTGCAGGGGCAGTGGTGGAGAAGGAAGACGAGGGGAGGGGAGGACCGGTATCTATGTGGCGGGGGAGACAAAGCAGGGACCTGTTCATTATCTACCTGTCGCCTGCCGGCGGTCGACAAGTACATTGCCATTAACAGGTTGCAGGTCCCCAAGAATGCCTGAGCAACAACTTTCAAAGTGTCTTTTGTCAATAAATATATGAAACACCACGCTAATTCATACACGTGTCGTAAAAAAAAAAATAACTCTTTTTCATGGAAAATCATCTTGTCCATTAAAAATGAAAGCCGGACTCCAACTTGTGCACTTACTATACCCCCCCCCCCCCACACACACACAACTCTTTTGAAGCACCCTGTACCTTTTATTTATTTTCAACAAAATCAGTATACTTTTCTTTAATCCTATGGTCTTCTTTCTTCTCAAATGAAGTTGCAGGTCCTATTACCTGAATGATGCAGGAAACAACACCACATAATGGTAAGGCACTGTTCCCTTCAGCATTCCCCTGTGAGTGCAGGATGGGTTGAATGATGTTGATCGTCATTCAACCTGGAAGAGGATCAGCACTGAATGACTGGAGCCATTAGTCTAGAGGTAGGGTAAGAATCTCAGGCCAGAGATGCCTTTTATTTATTTTTTCAGATGTTGGTCTACTATTTTTTTTTTTTTTACAAACAGGTAAAGCTGCAGTTGGGCTTTAACATTATCCAAGCAGTTATTGTCCATAGTACACTTGATAGCGTGACTGCAACAGTTCTTTAATGTAATGGTTTTCTAGCAACATACATGTACACTAGCCTATTGGTTACCATTATTATTTATGAAGTTCTTTATCACACAAAGATTCTTTTACATGAACAAGACTACTAAGAATTTTGACAACATGGCATATGAAACATTAGGCCCCTTATCATATCACTGGCTGATCAAACGGTGTATGCCTCCACAGAGAGCATTTTTCGTTACAAAACTGATAGCTCTACTTTGCTCCTGAAAATATTTTGCTTCACTACCTGTCAGTAATGGCTTTTTCTTTGGAACCTCAGAGAATACACACTGTGGATACAAAAAAGAAATGTACAGAGTTTGATTAGCAGTCAAATGAAAAGGGTTAAGATGCTTTGTGAATCTCTGAAAAAATGCAATAATCCCATGGTGACTTTTAATACCGATAGTTTTCATGTTTTTAAAATGTGTGCTGTGAAAGTAAAGTTAAAGGGGAAATGTAAAGGTTTTAGACACTTCAGAGCATGCTGTTTATCAAGTAGATCATGACCAACCTTTATTTTTATGAGGAGCCAAATCTTCTATTCCATACATCGTGGACAAAGGCATATAATATAGGGAAGGGTTCAGATGATGGATTTATACATTACACATGATGAAACATGGGAGATTATGAAGCAATTATTTCGTTTTCTGCACTCCTTTAAAGTAAACAGGTTCCAAACCTGGGAAACTGAACTGAGCAAAAGATTTTTTTTTTTTTAATTACATAAGCAGAGGTCATCCTCATTGAGAGCCAAATGTCAATCTGATCAAAAATTTAAAAAATATCAGCTAGTTGGACACAAATGCAGTGTTAAATTATTGGGGTTCCAGTTGGATGATGATCGCATTACATCTATAATTGTTATATATTGAGATCGGACTCCTCTGCACAGTGTATATAAACCCAGATAGGTTTCCCACATCTAAAGGATAAGACACACCACCAGAAATTCATTTATAGAGAAAATGCTTTAAAAATAAAGTATTAAATATCTTTTACTTGTTTTCATTTCAATGCCACGTGACTTTTGTTCTTCTTTTCACCTCAGCAATGCCGCATTGAGGGCTGGGCTAAGCATCAGGTAGCAATCCCTATGGTGTAGATCTTATGCTTGACTGCCAGCTCCACTCAACTTTGCGTGGCCTATCTGAAAAGACTGAAGTGACGTCACCAGGACCTGTGACCTGACTTATCCTAGACCAGGGCCATGCTGACATGCCAGTTAGGATTACACTCCACAGCAAGCTGTAAGTAGACATGGCTTACTACGTAAAAGGGAGACATGGGAACTGTGGTGACAACACTGCAGGGGTTCCAGGTTCACAGAGTGTTGACACCATGAACAAGGAAGTAAGAGTGACTGCCCAGATGAACAGGTAATTTATTTGTAAGAATAAAAAAGGGCAACAGAGAAAATCTAAAAACTATTAGGAAGGTTTTACCCTTTTTTTTTGGGGGGGGGGGGTTTGAAACTTTGAGTAAGCCACTCTGCACTGCAAACATCTAACCTTGTGTAGTAGCATTTAAAAAATAATAAAATGAAGCTTCTTTACAAGATTGCATGAACAGTTTTACTCCATCCTACTTAAAAGGGTTGTACTGTAAATTGGGCCCTATAGAGCCAATTAGTTAAAATGGGAATGGGTTCCCTGCCTGTAGAAAAACTCCAGACACCCTGCAGGATCCAATGAAGAGCATACAACTTCTTAATCAGGCACATGGGGGGGGGGGGGGGGGGGGGGATTTACTAAGGCTGGTGCACACAGAAGCTGGTGCAGCTGTACATGTCAGAGGGGGTGAGGGGGTTCTAACCACACAACTTCCATTGGCATTAAAAGTAGAATGCCTATTTTTGCCAAGAGTAAACTGTTGTGTGCCCTTTTGGGGCCACCACAAGATCTGGCTTGCATATGCCTGTTCCCTGATTGCTACATAAAATCACTTCTAATGACTTGAGTTTTCTGCCTCATTATTTAATTAAATAAAGTAGTCCTTTATCAGATTGTATTTTATATGTCATGGTCAATGCACAGCTCATTTTTGTTATAGACTTTAGTGTAAATTGGGTTTTAATATGTACACTGAATGAGCAGAACAACAACAATACAGCCAAAATGTCTACCAAATGCTTGGGCCAATAAAGGTGTGAATGTTGGTGTTTAAACTGCAAGATCTGATGTCATCACATGGTTGGAAGACCAAGATTGAAGTCTTTTTTTAAATGGGACAGGTGTTTCATTTTCATACTAGTATGGTAGAAATGACAGTTGGAGGTTGATTTCTTGCTACATTAGCCATTTTAATGTGTTCACAGCCATTGTGGTATGCAGCATCCACGTCAGTCAGAGAGAAACAATAACATGCTATTACTGAAATGTTTTATAGCTGCTGAAAATGGAACATAATGCTGTTTAGATACTTCCAGCTAAAATCAATTTGATGTTGGTGATTTTGTTAATTATGAGCTATTTTCATTAAGTATTAATGAAAACTGACTTCATTTCGACTCCACATTTGGGAGATATTTATATGTAATGATATAGGGTAGTGTAAATTGGATGTAGCAATTTGGCTTACAAGAAGGAACAACACAGCAGTTAATTAAACGCTGATAAGTTGCACTAGAAGACAAAATATCCTATCTGGTGAGGCCATAATGTTTGCTATGCTTAAAAATGTGAGGGGCCTATTGGTCTAGTATAGAGAATGTGTTTTAATCCCTATAGATTACAGACATAAAAATGTATCTGTGCTTTGCCCATGCAGGGCAACATATACTCTCTCCAAAAGCATATACTCACCTTTCCTTTGCCCCCCTCCCCCCCCTTATTCTATTCAATTGCTGGGAAGAGGAACCGAGGATCTGTGTAAACCTTGAGTTACCCCAGAGCCTACACAAGGCCCATGACTGTTTCCCTCTTCCATGTAACAGTGTTGGGCTAATAACCAATGCTGTCGCATGGGAAGAAGGGAATGAGCCGCATGCATTTTCATATCCAAAAGTAACTGTTTTTTTTTTTGTTCCCAGCAGATAAATGGAGAAGCAGGGGAATAAAGGAAAAATAAGTACTAAAATTATCTTGTTGCTGTGAAACACATCTTAGCTTTCTATCATTGCTGATTTGTTTTGAAGGTGCAACTTTCAGGCTTATCATCAAGATAATTTCTTCACTACTGTGAGTCACTGGCTAGGTAAAAATCCGGATGCTATGGTACATCACCAGGTATGTGGAAAGCACATGCTTGATCTACCTTAAAAAGTTACTGGAAATGGGCAATAGAGATACGGGAGAGCACAAAATTAGGAGAAAAGTGCTTCATGAATTTAAAGCAGATCAACAAATCTAGCTTGACAGACAAATTGCAATACATTAGCCCTAATTTATGCAATTCATGAATCCTGACTAGGGATGAGCTTGATGTTCGAGTCGAATGTAAGTTTGACATGGCCATCGGGTATTCGCCCTTTTGCCGAACAGCGAACAATATGGGGCGTTTGGCGGAATGCCCCATAATGCACTGTGAGATTGCAGTGCATTAGTGTCTGATGATTGGCCAAAGCATGCACCTGACCTGCATGATTTGGCCAATCACAGTGCACTCTGCAGAGAGAGCCATAGTTAGCCAAAGGCAGGGTGCCTTAAGCCAATCATGGCTCAGTGGGACTAAGTCCATGCCCCACACTATATAAGGCTGCTTACATAGTAGCCGTGTATAGTGTGTGACTATGGATGGAGAAAGATTGAGCTAGGTTAGGCAGGCAGGTTAGTTAGTTAGTCGCGGTGTATTTGATTATATATATATATATATATATATATATATATATATATATATATATATATATATATATATATATATATATATATATACACACACACACACACACACACTGCATTCAGTGTAGCATATATATATATATATATATACACACATATACATACATATACACACACACAGTCCATTCACATTCAGTGGTGTACATTATATAATAAACTTCAGGTGGTGTATTTATATATGTATATACACTCAAGTATATTTAATATATAATACAGTGTATACAGTTTCTAATACACTTCAGGTGTACACAGTATATAATACAGTGTAGTGTGCTGTGAAAAGAAAAAATCCCCATCATGTCCAGAAGGCCACAAAGGAGAGGCAGACACTCACAGGCCACTAAAAGAGGGCAAGCAGCCTCTGTGTCTACAGTCAACAGTGGTGGTTGTGGACATGGTGCATCCTCTGCAGATGGCCGTGGGGCATGCTTGTCCTTTTTTTCTGCTGCTGGCTCTGTTATTGAGCCACAACATGCAGAAGAGTTGATGTAGTGGATAACAAAGCCGTCCTCATCCTCCTCATCATCTGTCACCCAGGCTCAGAGTAGTTTGCCTTCCAAAGCAGCTGCCAAAGCGGCCTATTCTATCGACTCCTTGTCCACAGTTACTCCTTCCGTAGCCCCACCATCATGCACGGAGGAGTCCCCAGAATTATTCGACCACAGTATCGGGTTACATGCTGCTGGAGGACGCGCAGCAAATTGAAGGCTCCGATGTTGGTTCCCAGGTGGAGGAAGGGAGTAATGTGAGCCTAGAGAGAGGGGGTGCCACAGAAGGACATGAAACTGGCAGTCGTGTTCCCCAAGCTGCAGCATACTGCCAAGTTTGCTTCAGTGACGAGCAGGGAGGGGATGATGAGGTCCCTGACCGTACTTGGGTGCCTGAGAGAAGAGAGAAGGAAAGTGAGGAGGAGGAGGCACAACCTCAACGAGGCAGGATGGCCTCCAGGGGTCAGCTTAAGGGCAGCCACCCTATTGCATTAAACCACAGAGCTCCGCAGGTGCAGGGCACTGCTGACTCCCCGCTACTTTTAAAAGTTCCTTGGTGTGGGCCTTTTTCGACACATGTGCAGTAGATAGCACTGTTGCTGTTTGCAACCTATGTCTGAAGCGGATCAAGCGTGGCCAGAAGAGCAGCCGCTTGGGCACCGCATGCTTGACCAGACATAGGAGGACCTGCCATGCAGTCCATTGGCAGCAGCACCTGAAAGAACCACATCATAGAAAAAGGCAGACTTCTCCTTTCTCCTCATCTGGGATTTCAAACCCTACTATACCTCCAGTCCTCTCAAAAGAGGAATGAAGGTATAGCAATAGGTGTCACAAGTACTTGCAGCCAATCTGCTAGCAGTACACCACCAGTTGATTTCAGCAGGCAAATTTCCCTACCCCAGATGCTCAACCGTAAAAAGAAATTTGGTCACAGCCATCCACATGCTCGGCGTCTAAATGCTAGCTTGGCCAAATTGATAGCACTGCAACTGCTGCCTTTTCAGTGGTAGACTCAGCCCCCTTTCATGGAATGTGCTGTACCACAGTGGCAGGTTCCAAAATGCCTTTTCTTTTCATGTAAGGCTATTCCGGCTCTCTACTTGCATGTGGAAGGCAATGTTTTGTCCTCGTTGGACAGGGCGGTCAGCAGTAAGGTTCATATTACCGCTGACTCATGGTCCAGCAGGCATGGGCATGGGCAGGGACATTACCTTTCCTTCACTTGGTTACTTGTTAACCCTTCTGGCAGCTGGGAAGGATGCAGGACAGGGTTCAGTGTTGGAGCTTGTTCCACCACCATGCCTCCAATAAGCTAGTGGTGATTCTTCACAACATCTGTATGCTCCCCTCCCTCCTCTTCTTCTTTCTCTATGGCCTCTTCTGCAGAATTATCCTCTGAACCAGCAGTGCTCCCTAAACGCTCAAGGGGCTACGCAAGCAGTCAGGCAAAAAGATGTCTTGCGGTGCTTGAGTTGGTCTGCCTAGGGGACAGGAGCCACACTGGGGCAGAGATTCTGTCAGCTCTGCAGGGGCAGGCAAAGAGGTGATTGACGCCACGCCAGCTTCAGCCAGGAATGGTTGTATGCGACAATGGCACCAACCTTCTCTCTGCCCTCCAACAGGGACACTTGACTCATGTTCCATGTTTGCCACATGTCTTGAATTTGGTGGTGCAGCGGTTCTTGACCAGGTATACAAGCTTACAAGATCTCCTGAGGCAGGCCAGAAAAGTCTATGGTCATTTCTGCCGGTCATATAATGACATTCTAAGGGAATGCAACCTGCCCATCAACTGCCTCATTTGTGACATGCCCACTTCACACTGGCTTCACACACAACAGAGGGCCATCAATGAGTACCTGTGGGAGTATGGCACCAGGACAGGGTCAGGGGAGCATGGCTTATTTTCGCCACACTAGTGGCTACTGATTAAGGATGCATGCACTGTCCTGTCACCATTTGAGGAGGCCACAAGGATGGTAAGCAGTGACAATGCATGCATCAGTGACACTGTCCCTCTAGTCTTCCTGCTGGAGCACATGCTTCGTGGAATCATGGACAGGCCACTTGAGGCAGAACAGCTGGAGGAAGAGGACTTCCTTTCCTCTCAAGGCCCCCTTTATCCAGATAGCATTCCTGTGGGTCCTCCAAACACACAAGAAGAAGTGGAGGAGGATTGTGTCAATGTGAATGTCGAGGATAACACACAGCAGTCTTCAATGGATGGTTTTCAGTCCCCAGAAAACCAAGGAGTTGTACGTGGCTGGAAGGAGGTATGCCCCGTACACACGGTCGGCTATTCCGACGGAAAATGTGTGATAGGACCTTGTTGTCGGAAATTCCGACCGTGTGTAGGCTCCATCACACATTTTCCATCGGATTTTCCGACACACAAAGTTTGAGAGCAGGATATAAAATTTTCCGACAACAAAATCCGTTGTTGGAAATTCCGATCGTGTGTACACAAATCCGACGGACAAAGTGCCATGCATGCTCAGAATAAATAAAGAGATGAAAGCTATTGGCCACTGCCCCGTTTATAGTCCCGACGTACGTGTTTTACGTCACCGCGTTTAGAACGATCGGATTTTCCGACAACTTTGTGTGACCGTGTGTATGCAAGACAAGTTTGAGCCAACAACCGTCTGAAAAAATCCTAGGATTTTGTTGTCGGAATGTCCGAACAAAGTCCAACCGTGTGTACAGGGCAGTAGTTACGGATAATGTGATCCTTAGTGACCCAGAGGACTCAGAATCGAATGCCTCTGCAAACATACGCTGCATGGCATCCCCGATTCTGCAAAGCCTGTGAAAGGACCCTAGGATTCATGGTATCAAGGAGAGGGATCATTACTGGCTGGCAATCCTTTTTGATCCATGTTACAAGGGTAAGGTTACAGAACTCATGCAGAGGGAGCAGAGGATACATCTTCATCCTTGTTTTAACGCATTTCCAGACCCTGGGAGGTTACCATTTGCTGAACAACGTGTTTCTGAGGCTTTGTTTGGAAGAGCGATGGAGAAGGTGGCTGGCTGATTGATGTCTTTAAACTGTTTTTCAGTCCTCAGCGCCAAGGTCTGATAGGTTCCAGCAACCATGGCCAGTGTCTGCATTATATGGTGCAGGAATATCTAGGGGCAAGAGCAGACTTGGTGACCTTTCCAACAGAGCATCCACTGGGTTACTGGGTCTTGAGGTTGGACCACTGGCTAGAACTTGCTCAATATGTAATTGAGCTACTGGCCTGTCCTGCATCCAGCGCGCTTTCTGAACGCATATTCAGTGCTGCTGGAGGGTTTGTAATGGATCAAAGAGTGTGCCTGTCCACAGACTCAGTTGATCACATTTATAAATATGAATCAGTCCTGGATCAGCAGCTATCAAGCACTTGATGCTAATGTAACTGATTGAATTTGCTATGGATCTGGGATCCCTTGAAGACTGCCTATGCTGCCTATCCTATTCCTGCTTAATTGTGATGCTAGCTTTCAACAATATTTTTGGTTTAGGGCACCACCACCCAAGCCCAATTTTGTATCCTCTGTTTAACAGGGACATGTAATTACAATTTTTGAAATTATATTTATCAGCAGGGCCCCTTCCTGCGCCCAACAACTGTGAGGGGTTACAGTGTTGTGGCACCACCACCACCCAAGGCCCAATTTTTCTGCCCCTGTTCTAAACATTCTAAACATGGGAAAATGCGCTACTTTACAAGCAGACCCCCCAGCACAATATTTAAAGGAATATTTCATTTTTATTGTTTCACTTTAAGCATTCTTAAAATCACTATTCCTGAAAAAACTTCCATTTTAAAAACTTTTTTTGCATTGATACATATCCCCTGGGGCAGGACCAGGGTCCCCAAACACTTATGGCAATAACTTGCATATGAGCCTTTAAAATTAGCACTTTTGATTTTTCACGTTTGTGTCCCATAGACTTTAACGGTGTTCGCATGTTCGCGAACCGAACCTGGGGGTGTTCAGCTCATCCCTAATCCTGACACTTGTGTATTCAGTCTTTTCTACCAATTGTATTATATGATTTTAATATTTCTTTATGTATTTATTTATTAGTAGTGCATATTTTGAAGATGCATTTTTGAATGCTCTTCTTACATTCATTTCAAAGACCAGTGGGGATCTGTAATATTTTGAATTTCAATTACTGAATGCTATTATTAGTAGATTTTTTACCTCTCAATACTTACATGATTTCTTTAATTACTATATACTTGAATTCTGTCCTTGTCGGAGCATAGCTGTCACTTTGCTAACTGACAGTTCTACCACCCAACAGCAGCCTGGTTTGATTGGCAGTTTTTAGCCCTGGCCTAAGGGGAAAGACACTTCAGCTTCCATGAGGGCCTAATGCCGCGTCGACACGACCGGAATTTCCGGCAGAAAAGGTCCGACGGAATCATTCTGTTGGACATTCCGATCGATCGTGTGTAGGCTTCATCAGACTTTTTCTTTTGAAAATTCTGACAGACCTAGAAATAGAACATGTTTCAAATCTTTCCAATGGACTCAATTCCTATTGGGAAAACCGTTTGTCTGTATGCTATTCCGACGCACCAAAAACGACGCAAGGGCAGCTATTGGCTACTGGCTATTGAACTTCCCTTTTCTAGTCCCGTCATACGTCATCGCGTTCTAAACGAACGGACTTTGGTGTGATTGTGTGTAGGCAAGTCTGTTTCAGCGGAACTCCGTTGGAACTCCATCAGAAAGACCGTCAGAGTCTACTCTGACGGAAAGTCCAGTCGCGTGTACGCGGCATAAGAGTTTGACACTGGGCTGAAAGTTCTATCCCAAAGGGAAGAGACTACAAGAAAATAATAGCACACACAGCTTTCCAATAAGGCTATACTATGATAACAGTTTAAAGTGGAGCTCCACCCAAAAGGGGAAGTTCTGCTTTAAGCACTCCTCCCCCCTCCCCTGCCACATTTGGCATGTCATTTTCTTGTGGGGGGGGAGTGGGCACCTAGTTTTGACAGATACCCACTTCTACTTCTGCTGGGATTGCCTAGGCGATCCGAGCGGAAGTTCTCCTCTCCCCCTCCCTCCCTGCAGTCTTCTGGGACACGTCACAGGACCCAAAAGACTGTCAGGCAATTCAGCAGGCACAGCATGGCATGCCCATGCACAGTGAGCATCCGGCTGTGAGGCTGCAAGCTGTCACTACCGGGTGCCCACATTTGAAATGTCGGCCTGGGGAGAGGAGAGGGAGAGAAGCAACTGTTCGGGTGACCACATTGCTGGATCCTGGGACAGGTGAGTGTGTGTGTGTTTATTAAAAATCAGCAGTTACACTTTCTGTAGCTGCTGACTTTTAATAAACACAAAAATGACTGGAGCTCCACTTTAAGAATTGATATACAGATTCTTAGAAATGCCCTTTCCGGACTGGTTCCTTAAAAGGTATTTGTGATTGTCAGAACGACATATTGACACTTTACTCGCTACCTGAATTTTAGATTTTCAGTACAGAAGCTAGAGAATCAGATGTAAAAAGTTATCTTTAGGTGATAGGCAATACATTTTAAGTGAAGTAGCCCATATAGTAGTAAACTTGAATCTTTCTTTCAATGTTCTTACTTCGGCAGTTTCAATTCAAATTGGTTATTATAGAATAGCAAGCCTAAGAATTACATTCAAGAATAAAGAAATATTTACTGAGTAAGAGAGACAAAGCAAAGCAGATGAACTAAGCTAATTAAAAGTTAATTAGCCAAGTTCAAACCTATGTCTCTTCAGACCTTTAAGAAGTGTGATAGGGATAAAGTAATAAAATGATCTTAGTATGTATTATGATAGTTCATAGTTCTTCTGCTTGAGGGATGTAAGAAAGAATATTTGCCCTTGTAGTATGAAAAGTCCCTGTCAAGACATAATCATAATAACTTCATCAGACAACTGGAGGTCAGTGCGGGGCTGTGGTAAACATACCAAACCAATAGCCATTTTTCAGATCCAGCCCTATTAGTGGGCATCCAGTATTTTTCAGCAGTGCTAAGAGTCAACGTGGACCTGGAGTTGGGAATTTTTCTACACCCCTCACTATACCAAATCCCCTCCCCTCACACTAGATGCTTATGTATAATGCTTTTTAGACTGTACTAAATGTTGTATTTAACCATTCCCTAATATATTTTTAATATAGCCGGTTCTGTGAGTAAAGCACACCAATGAGCCCAGCAGCCAAACCAGAGCTAGATAAATAGTTTGGCATGGTGTATTCTAATGCTTTCGCTAAACCAGGCATGTCAAACTGGTGTTATTAGGGTGAAATGTGTCCCTCCTAATATTCCAGAGTGGCCCTCAGTCAATTTAACCACTTGAGTCCCTAGGCCTTTTTTCTTCTGAAATCCCCTCGAATTTCAGAGCATTTTGTTTTTCATTTCAGGAATGTTTTGATTGATTGAAGTTTCATTTTGTCTACCATAATGCATTACAAATAGTTTTTTTCTTCAGAAAAATAGGGCTTTATTGTGGTAACAACTTTAGATACAGATATGTTTCAAAACCGATTTCCTTGTTTTTTATTGGGAGAAAATAGTATAATACTGGAAAAAATGCATGTTTCGGATGGACGTTTGTAAGACGCCCAAGGGAGGAGGCATGACGTAACGTGCTGAGGTCTGGGGGCGGGGCTCGGTGATGGGGCAGTGAGAGCTGCACGCTGCAAGATGTCAGCGTCCTAAAAGCCCGGGGTGAGAGACGCCCGGGGTGAGAGACCGTGGCCGACGAACGATTGTCCCCTTCCTCTGAAGCTACAGGTGGGCTCACTGGTCAGCTGGATCCAGTGAGCAGGAGAGGCCGCATCACGAGCGCTGCGGACTGGCGCTTTATCCGGAGCGGTTAGGAGAGCAGACGGAGCGGAGGCTCACTATAGCAGCATACAATATCCCCCGGCCTCCCCCCCCCCTGTGTGGCTGTCGCTCCGGGACTCCTCGGCACTGCTCCCCCCCACCCTAACACTCGCGCTGAGACAGCCTTAAGGAGAACGGCGGAATCGGGTCCTACTAAAACTGGACATTCTGGCAGATAGATAACGCAGTGAACTGTGTGGGGTGGGGACCCCACCCCGTTCTCCCCCCTCGCTCCTTTTCTAAGCGCAGCACAGGCGCTGGCAGAGATACCTTCTTCGAACGTGGAAGACTCCCCCACAAGAGGTCCCTTGGATCCAGGTAGGTTCAGCCTGGCTGATACCAATATCATAAGAACTGTTCCAAATGCTAATTAAAGCTACCTGTGGAAGAAAATCCAATTAAAGATATGTGAAAGTTGCAAGTGGATGTTAAAACAATATATCGTTGCTGCGGATAGAGTGGACAATACTTAACTAAAAGTGGTGATATGTCTAACACTTGATATTTCTTACAAGGTGCGTTGTCAGCTTAATCGATCTGTGACAACTCAACTCCTCAGGTACTGCCTTAGGCCACAATATTCTATCATTTTGCTTAAGGCTGGGCTCAAGTTGGGATTAAGGCAGGACCGCCTCCTGGGGTGTGTGGGCTTTTTTCCCATAAAAGAGCAACGCAAAGAGCCGGGTCAGATCAGCTAGCTTAAACTGAACATCTGCGCAACCCGCGCGTGACAGGGGAACACGACAAAAAAAACAAGATCTACCTGACCAACAACCCTGAAGGTTTTAGAGGGGCCTTCCCGTTCTCTTTGCATTCCTAGCGGTTAGACAGGGTGAGTGTCTTTGGGACGGTCTTTCAACTACTAAGCGCGAGCTGTGACCGGGCCGTAGCTACTTAACAGTCGAGGTTACCTACTCCGCTGCAAGCTTGCTTGGTGTGTTGTCGAGTCCTCCCCAAAGTGAAGGACACCGGGACTAGTACCTATCCCTGTGAAAAAGTTTCTTTACTGGTAAAAGCCGGGACTAGAACCAGATTGCAATAATAGGAGCTGGTATTAACCAGGTCAAATAAGGCTCAGGTGGTCTAGGGGAGTGGGGATGAACATGAGAGGGCGTCCCCAAAAATCTGCAGACCCCAACAAAACCAGAGACAGTTTGAACTCCAGTACTATCCAAAAGTTCCTGAAGAGCCCAGGTACGGACAATAAACAACAAGAGTCAAAAG